>NW_021604648.1:10846935-10889617 GCF_004785775.1 Grammomys surdaster | reverse complement strand
TCTCTCTCTCTCTCTCTCTCTCTCTCTCTCTCTCTCTCTCTCTCTCTCTTTCTTTTTGAGGTGGGGCAGATGACAAACTAATATAGCAAAGTTATTCTAGAAATAAAACTTCTTTCCACAATATTTTCCTAGCACATCTAAGCTGCCAAATGACCTACTTGATCTGCAGCAGCCAACGTTTCATCCATCTGTCCACGCTGCGTCAGCTGCTCCTCAGGTAGCAAGTACATGGGGAGGTAAGTGTTCACTGCGTTTGAAACATTGTGTGGGTGTATTCGCTTTGCAGTATGTAGCTTTCTACCATATTTTTTAGAAGTTTTGGTTATACTTGATGCATGGGAACTTGAGAAATAATAAAATGACAGTAAACTAATTTTTATTTCCTGGTGAAAATCTATGATAAATGAAGTATTAAATTCATAGTTAATTATAGAATAAGGCTTAGTGAAGATAAATTAAATATAAGAGGAAGAACAACTTTTTTAAGTATGAGATCACCCCTTTAGTAAAACTCAGATTGCTTATCAAATGGTGAAGAATGTTATATGTCACCAGGTATCATATGGTAATTCTTGGATTTTTTAAATTGTATTTTAATTTTATTTATTTATTTATTAATGAACTTATTTTATGTTAAATGTTGGTTTAACTTAGACTTGTAAGATAACAGGAATGTCCTTCAGTAGATTTTTAATTCTAAGATGATCATGGTTTAACACCTTTAAAGCAAAGTGGTTTACACTATTTTACAGTTTTAGTTGATTTAAAATCATATCCTTTGCATGGTTTTGGTGTGTATTTTTTATATACTTATGTATGTATGTGTGTATTATATAAATAGTCACCAAAAATTGCTGGAAAGAGATTTTCAAGAAAAATGATGCTAAGTAGAAAATTACAAAATATATTGAAATTTGTATTTGCTTTCATAAAACATTTGAATTGTTAATTTTTTATAGCATGTGAAATAGATTTTCATCTTTAATCATTTGAATTAAGAATACAGTTTTATGCTTCTTTCTTTTTTCTTCTCTGTCTCTCTCTTCCCATTCCCTCCAAGGCTCTTTTGTGTTTTTCTTTTTTCTCTTCTTTTTTTGGTGTGGTACTGAGTATTGAATCCAGAACATTGCACACACTAGGCAGATGCTTTGCCATTGAGCTACATCACCAGCCCAAAGATGCTTTTTTGTATACTAGAATCTAAGCTCTGTGAAGACAAAGGTTATCCATCATTAGTACCCCGAGAGCACTTTGTGGTGGTTGTTGTGGGGACTTGGGTGCCAAGGTGCACATGTGGAGCTCAGAGAACAACTTGGTGGTATAATTTTCTCTGTCCACCTTTATATAGGTTCTAAGGATCCAACTCAGGTCTCTACTCTGAGCCCTGTTGTTTTTCTCACACTGTAGCCCAAGCAGGTCTCACACTCATTGGCCATCCTTCTGCTTCAGCCTCCAAGTGTTAGGATAGTCGGATTGGAGCCATCATACTCAGCCCTAGAGTACTTCTTGTTGTATGTAGTTATAAATAAATCAATATAGTAAGTACTTTGTGGAATAAGTAGAAAGTTTCTATTCAGGACAAATTGTATCTATTTCAAAGGGAGTAGAAAATTAAGAATTATAAGCACTTGATTTCTAAACTAGTTTTGTGTAAGCATTAAGGTTAGTTTAATTTAACAAAATCTTGATTTGAGAGTAATTTTTAAAGAAAGTAGTTTAATAAGTATATTAGAATTGTTTTAAAATTAAACTATAGGCAGTGAATTAAAAGTTAAGAAAGGAATTTCTTGGTGCTGGAGAGATGGCTTAGTGAATAAGAGTGTGTACTGCTCTTGTCTAGGACCTAGTTGAATTCCTAGCACCCATGTTGGGCAGATAACAACTACCTGTATAAATCTGCCTCCAGCCTCCTTATACACTTACATTCACATACAGAATCACAGACACAAACAGATTAAGACTTAAGTATAAAAATTTTTTTAAAAAAAGAAAGAATAGAAATGTCTCCCTCCCTCTCTCCTTCCCTCCCTCCATTCCTTTTTGAGACAAGGTTTCTCTGTATATCCTTGGCTGTCCTAGAACTTGCTTTGTAGAACAGGCTAGCCTCGAACTCACAGAGATCCGCCTGTGTCTGCCTCCTGAGTGCTGGGATTAAAGGTATACACCACCAGCACCCAACAGAATGGTGTTTCTTAATGTCTTAACAGATCCTGGTATTAAATTTTGAATTCATTTTTATTTTTATTTTTTACTTAATCTCAGTTGTACATTTTTAAGGGATAGGGATTGGAGGAAGGTCTCTCTATTATGTCCTGGCTATTCTGAACTTGCTGTGTAGAGTAAGCTGGCCTCAGACTTACAGAGATCCTCATATGTCTGCCTCTCTCTAATTCTTGGCTGGTACCATGCCCAGTTCATATTTGCTTTTTTAAAATATTGGAATGTGGGCTGGAGAGATGGGTCAGTAATTAAGAACACTTGCTGTTGTACTTAGATTCAATTCTCACTGCACATATGTTATTTTACAAATGGCTGTAATTCCAGTTCCAGGAAATCTAATGTCTTTTTCTGGCCTTTATAGGCACCAGACATGCACATATATATTTATATGGAGTCAGAACACTCATATGCACATAAAAGAAAAAATAAAAATATTTTTCAAATATTAGCATTATTAGCGAGACCATTAACTAGTTTTAACTTCTTTATTTTTAATTTTTATAATTAGCATTTATTTATTTTTTTATTTGTTTGTTTGTTTATTTATAATAGTTGTTGGCTGTTTATTAGTCCTGCTTCCATGGAAAACCAAGGGAAAAAAGAGGACAGGCCAGTTGGTGCGGGGAAAGGACATTTCCACAACATTCCATGTACACATAGAACTAACAGATAAACAGAGTCTCTATTGCAGTCAGAAGTTAATCTTCTGTTAACTTTATTTTAAAACTGTATTTATTTGCTTATCGAGATTGATTGTGTACATGAGTGTAGAAGCCAGATGAAAACTTTTAGGAGTCAGTTTTCTATCATGTAAGTCTCAAGGATCATACTCAGGTTGTCATGCTTGGTCAGGCTTGGTGACAAGTGCCTTTATGTGTTGAGCCATCTCACCAGCACTTCTTCATTTTGGATAAAGATGCTAAAAAGTTGTTTTTCTAACTAGACTAAAACTTTTATAGATAAGTATATTCATCTCAAAGAAATGGAAATATAAAATTCCTTTTGAGTATATCATGAGCACTAACTTCAACAATAATAAGTAAAACTCATTGTCTGGAGTAGTTGAACTCATGCAGCAGATGGAATGTTTACTAAGGAAAGTGGTTTTCAGTGATCTCAGTCTGGAATAATGGTTTTATGTCCTATTAGAAAATTTATTTCCTAATAGTATATAAATACATTATATGTAACTGTGTATATATATATTTTTGTTTTCAATATGCTTTGTTGGCTATTTCTCTTAATACTTTGCCCCATGTTTTAGCATTTAGCTTGTTGTACATGAGTAATGAAGACTTGAAAAACACAAAGTGAATGCTGGGCTTGGTGGCATATGCCTTTAATCCCATCACTAATGAGACAGAGACAAGTAGATCCCTTGTGAAATTGAGTCCAGCTTGATCTACAGAAAGAGACTCCATCTCAAACAAACAAAATCAAACACAGTGGGAAGAGGAGAAATAAAAATATCACGATTTCTTTTCTAAAATCGTAGTTACATGTAAGGAATGTAGTCTTTTCTATGAACCCTTTAATTTACACAGAATTAAATCCCTACTTTCTCATAAAAATATTTAACTTCTGAATTGGTAATAGTTTCAGTGTTTTTGTTTCTTCGTGATGAGGTAGCCAAAGTTGTTAGAGGACTTCAGTCAGTACGGTAGATGGTTAAGTTAATGTTTATATCCTTGATGTTCACATTAGGATTTGTTTTTTTAATTGAGACCAATTTACAATAAAGAAATCTTACATATAAGAAAATTTCATCAACAGTAAGAAAACAAAACCTTTTTTCGGTTTTTTCTTTTTTAAATAATGTGTCTGCAACCCAGAATCTCAACCATAGTAGGCAAATGCTTTACCACTGAGTTGAAATTTGAAGCATTCTTGGACAACATGCTACCTTGTCTAAGACAAAACAGAAAGTAAATATAATAGACAGAATTATTCTTCAAAAGTTCTAAGGGTGCTGGGGACATCACTTAATGGTTCAAGTGCTTGTTGCTGAGAAAAACCAGGGTTGCAAATTTGGGTCCTTGGAACCCATGTAAATGTCAGGTAGTTATGGTGCCCTATTGGTCATTTCAGATTTTAGATGCTAACTGGAAACATAATCTTATGAGTAAACTTGCTAGATTGACTAGCAAACCTAGCCCAAATAGAGATCAGGGAAGCTAGCTATAGGTATCTGCTTCAGGCCTCTATACTGGTACTCACACAGATGTAAAATATATGCACTCACAAGTATACTTCATACACATGAGAGAAAGATGAAATAAGTTTAGAGATTTGCCAGTCTAGTAGCTAGTTTTAGTTAGAATAGCCAGAACATGATCATCATATTTAATAGTTCGCACTTATTATTTTGTCTACTAATTAGCACTGCCTAGATTAATTGCAGTTTTGTCAAATAGAACAATTGCTTGATTTCCTTGTTGTCTGATTGGTCTAACATGAGTGCATATGCACATTTTTTGCATATTCTCTAGCAGAGTAAAATGCACTTTAAAACTATACATCATGCTGGGCCATGGTCAGGCACTTGGAAGACAGAAGCACACAGATCTGTGAGTTTGAGGCCAGCCTGGTCTACAGAGTGAATTCCAGGTTGACCAGGGATACACAGAGAAACCCTGTCTCATAAAACAACAAACCTCTACATCATCAAGTATTTTTAAAGGATACTTCCAACTCTGCTAGTCAACTCTAACTCGAATGTCCTTATTATACAAGGAACTACAATGGATAGATAGTATTAATGTAAGCACCAGTGCTTACTTACCAAACCAGGATCCCTGATATGGTCAGTGGAAATGAAAACCAGGCCAGGTTGGAGGGTTCTCAACAAGGCTGAGGCTGAGATAAGTTTATTCCAAGCAATCAGACCTTTATACACTTATCAAAACAGAATGTAATAGCGGCTGTTATGATATAATGGTGGCTGCAATCTAGACAGTGTGTGCAGGATTAGTGTCTAAAACTGATTGTTCTGCCAGACTGATACATGCTTCCCTGGGTTCTAAGGGACACAGAATCAAAGGTGGTCTGAATGCTTCATTGTCTAAGGGAGTGCCTAGGTTTCTCAGGAACTGAAAGGGACACAGAGCCACAGGAGCCATGGACTCTAACCTGAAAAACCTCTGTCACATGCCTCTCAAGGCAGCTAGTCCAGGCCATCTGCATGATTCTTTCTGCACATTGCATTCTGGCTTTACAACTAAAATCAACTTTCAACTTTATATATCTGTTTATTGTTGTTTATTTCTGAATTGTTTTTTTGTTTGTTTGTTTTTTGTTACTTTGCCAATTCTACCCCTGCCCACCAACTGCTGCATTTTTTTGGTTCGTTTTTGTATGCAGGAGAAGAATGTTAAAGTGTCATTTAAGTTTGAGTAGTTAATTGCTATATTTTGGGTTTTGAACTGATTTTCTTAGTGTGAATTGATAGTCTATAGGAATATTTACTTCCTAGATAAGTACTTATGATAAAAATTAAAATGTTGTTTAAAGATACTTGTAATTAAACCTGTAACTGTTACTTTCTTGTGATTTTTCATTTTTTTTTAAGTCATTACATTTAGAGTCAATGATTGCTTGCCTTGATTTGATTGACTCTAAGGGAAGTGTACCTGTTCTAGTGAGTGAGCTAGCTAGCTGGCCCTTAGTTCTTTATGTGGTTATGTTGATTTTTGTAGTCTTAAAGCAGCAATAGATTGGACAGGTGGCTGGTTAAATAAATATAGATAAAACCATCTTCTTGACTTTAGGTGTTACAAAGAAAAATATGATGTTAAATATTTGCTAGCCTTTTTTTTTTTTCTTTTTTCCTTTAGTTAACTGTTTAAATCTTAAGAAAAGGCTTTCATCACTAGAACAGCTATCTTGAATGAGGCATAGGAACAGGAAATATCTATTTCAAGAATAACTTTAGATAGAAAATTTGAAGGAGAAAAGCTTGTTAGTTTTATGATGGGAACATCTGTTATCCTGTAGGAAATTACTTCAAGACTTTGAAAACCAGACTGGGCAGTCATCTCTTTTCTTAATTGTTAGCAGGTCCTTTCTCTTTCCTTAAATCTTTTATTCATTTTATTTTAGTTTCCTCACTGTTGAACTTAATCAGGAGTTTTACAAATACTAGAATTACTTTCTTAACTTAATTTGAAGTGACTCTTTATTCCTCTGAAAATTTATCCATACTATACCGTTACCAAATGTTTATTTCAATGATTTGAGTAAAAAGATTATGCCATCAAAACCAGTATTCTCAGCTAGAGCAAGAGCAAGGTGAGTGGCCCTTACAGAAATATTTTGGTGGTTATTCTCTTATTTAACTATGTGACTATTGGCTTTCTTGTGTGGCAGAGGAAGTCTGCCTGTAATGTTTTGCTGCGATTGTTAATGGAGACAGTTTTTCCCTAAGGATTTCTATTGTGTTTAATGATGACAGTTGTTTCATCTTAGTGATTGTGTGTGTGTGTGTGTGTGTGTGTGTGTGTGTCAGTGTGTAAAGTTAATATAACTACTACTTTTCACTTTGCATCTTTTGACTAATCACAATACTAATTAATGTATTACTTCCTTTCTTCATTTTGCTATAATTCACTTGGACTGCACAGATCCTTTCTCTGCTACTCTAGATGCTGTTGATGATGCCATTCCAAGCTTAAATCCTTTCCTCACAAAAAGTAGTGGTGATGTTCACCTTCCCATTTCTTCAGATGTATCCACTTTTACTACTAGGACACCTACTCATGAAATGTTTGTTGGTAAAGTACCATTTAACCTTTTTTCCCCAATTAATGTCTATACTAAAGTTTTTTTTTTAATCTATATGTTACTTTTAAAGTGCAGCAGTGATTACTTTGGATTTTAACATCAAATTTTAAAATTAACTGAAGTGATAATGTTGTAAGATTCTTTAAATACTCTTGGTTATATTTAATGTAGATTTTAGGAAACAGATTTCTTTGAGTAAATTTTTTTGTGTTTTGTTGTCTGCTGTAGTTTAATATCTTGTATAGTATCCTGTTAATTAGTTCACAGAATTAATGTAAAAGTAGCATCTATATTTAAATGTTTATATGTGTTTGTATTTTTACTTTTGTGTACTGGAAGGAGATCAGTTATTCTTATTAAAACTATTGCAAATCATAATTTCATATTGCCCTAAATGATACCTATCCTTAGTCCCCTTTGTGTGTAAGGCTATCACTTCATTGCTTGTCTGAAGATAAAAAAAAAAAAAAACTATATGCTACATTTTAAGTGACAAATTAGAAAAGTGATTGGACTAACCCGTCATTGTAATATATGAAAAGCCAAAATTTACCTGAGTTATGTAGAAAATAGTAAGTTTTAAAGTATATACTAAAGTTAGGGGAAAAAATGCTAGAATCTTTGTCTAGGTCTGCTTTATCTGACTTTTGTTTTCATTCCTTTGTGTTCCTCCATCCCCAGTCTTTTATCTTATGCCCCTTGTTTATAGGCCTTGTTCAGATTTTCTTAGTACTCGTTTACCCTAATACTGCTCTTATGTCACGAGCCTTCTATTGTTGTTGGCTTACTTTATTGATTTATTATACAAGAGAAGTTCTCCTCCCCCCCCCCCAAAGTAAGTTTTGATAACTTCCTCTCCTTCTCCGCAATGTAGGTCTTACTGTGTTTCTCTGGCTGTTTTGGAAAACACAGTATGTAGACCAGGCTATCCTTGAACTTATACCTCCCAAGTACTGGGTTTAAAAATGTATCCTACCACAGCTGGCTCAATTTTCATAAACTTGTTAAGAATAAATAGGCCTTCTCCCCTACCCCCTCCCCCCCCCCCCCACCTCATCCCCTGACCTACTCTGGTTCTGAAGATTGAACCTAGGAACTTGGGTACTCTCAGAGATTATACCACTGAGCTATATCTCAGTCCTTACTTGCTTTTTGAGATGCGTCTCCTCCCTTTCTATTCTTGTTTTTCTTATTTTTTTTTTAACACATTGTGATTTTATAAGTTGATAACCTTATTATGCCATTTAATCTATACTTATGACTTAGATATCTTCATGAGTGTATTTTACTTTTAATATTACTAGCTTATAGAATTTAAAGCTCTGTGTATTCATTGATTTTTTTTTTCAACTGTGGTCTTTTTTTTTAATTTATCCATTTGTGTGTATATCTGTGTGTCTGTGTGTGAGTGTACATAGCATGTGTAGGTGAGTGCTCTTGAAGGCCATAAGAGAGCATTAGTTATCCTGGAGCTGGAGTTAAAGGCAATAGTGACCCACTTGATTTGGATGCTGGGAATTGAATTCTGGTCCTCTAGAAGAGCTGCAAATACCCTTAACCATTGAGTCATCTTTGTAGCCCTGCAAATGTGTTTTTTGCCAGTGTACTACAATAAAAATAAGCTCAGATTAATTTTGTGTGTTTATTCACAGTACTTGATTCCCTTAAATTGTCATTAAATGTATATACAGTCTGCAAATGTTGGTGAGTGCCTTTAATCCCAGCACTTGGGAAGCAGAGAGAGGTGGATCTCTACAATTGAGACCAGGGTGGTCTATACAAGAACCTGTCTCAAAGAAAAAAAATAAAGCAATAAATGTATATATACAGCACAAATAAAGAAGTGAGTTTCTTGACATCTTAAAAGGGAATTTATGAGGACATTTGATAGAAAAAATGTTTGGACTCTTGCAAATTTTTGTTTGAATTCAAGTTCTACTTTAAGTAAAACTAACTTTAAGTAAACATTTAGTCTTTGTGAATCTACGAAAGTTGGTATTCTTGTGGAACAGTCATGAGAATGCTTAATATCTAACACTGTGCCAAACTTTTACAAATATCAGAAAACTGTCATGAAAAACAATCTTGTATAAGTGGAATGCTTCATATTTTGAATATATTTCTTACCTAAGTTGTTTAAGCATCTTTAAGACTGATTATTTGCATTGCTTTTATTTATAGAATTGTTGAGTCATTTGTGTTGGGGGACCAGAATTAGCAACAAAAGTTGAGGTTCATAAAAATTGATTTACTTGTAGTTAATAAAAATGGGAAAGGAGAGATGTCTCAGCAGTGAAGAGCACTTGCTACTCTATCAGATGACCTGATTCAGTTTCCAGCACCTATATGGCATCTCACAGCTGGTTGTAATTCTATTTTTTTAAGGATCCAGTGCCCTCTTCTGTCTTTCAGGGACACAAGACAGGCGTTCATTGTACACACATGCAAGCAAAGCACTCAAACATGTAAAACAAGTATAGAGTAACATTTTATTTTTTTCTGTTTATATAAAGTGAATATATAGGATAAACTAAAAACCTCAATAATATTCTGGAATCAACTAACTGGATATTCAAGTGTTAGTTCTATTACTGAGTACATCTTTGGCCTTAGATGAAATTGTTAATCTATTCAGTTTGCCAACCCAGCCAGTTTCTCTTTTTTAAAAAAAATTTTTTTTTAAATGAGTGTTTGTGTGTGGGTATGTGTTGCAGTTGTCAGCCTCTCTTCAGATTGCCCCAGTGCAGCGTGGCACGCATTAACTGCCCCAGTGTTCTGGATTCACAAATGAAAGACACACACACCCTTATATTTTAGCATGCCTTAAGCAGCTCAATAGCTGGGCCACTCTCAAACCTACATGTGGCCAACATCTCTCCTCCTATACTCCTGACTTATTACTTACTAAAATCTATATATTCCATCTTTGCTGCCCTAGACCCAGTTGGAGGGGGGGGCTCTGGGGCCACTCTTCCCCCCACCCCCCTTATATGATTGACTATGCTCTATCTTCTGCACCTCTCAGGCCTGGACCTTACTCACTTCCCAGCATGGCGGTTGTTCTTCCTTCTTCCTCTCCCAATTCCCTTGCCCACAAATCCTAAGTCCCACCTTTGTCTCCCTGCCATTGGCCACCGGCAACTGTATTTACCAGTCAGAACCAACGGGGGGGGGGGGGGGGCCGGGACTCTCCATGTATCTTACATGTAGATACTCCTGTAATTTTAGGAACCCAATTAGCATAATGTAAACGTTAGACAAAAACCACCACAGGTATGGATGTGTGTCTGTATGTAAGTACCACAGCTCACATGTAGAAGTCAAAGGACAACTTGTTGCAATTAATATACTCATTCCACCGTGTGGGTTCTGGGATTGAACTAAGGTCATTAGGATTGATGCTTTTACTAAATTGAACTATCTTGCTGGCCTGTTTTAAAAGATATTTAAGATGTTTTTCTGTCCCCGTGCTAGTTATTTTATGCCTCTCAGTTTATTATGTCCTTATGAGATGGCTGCAAATATTTTTATGTGGATTGATGCTGACCAATGACATTTTTCTCTGGGTCTTAAGAAAAGCAAGAATAGGTTCTTTCTCTTTCTCTTCCCTCCCTCCCTTTCCCTCTTTCTCCCTCTCTTCTCTCTGTCTCCCTCCCTCTTTCCCTTTAAAGTGCTTTTGAAATAGTGCTATTAGTTGGGTTTGTTGTTGTTTGCTTATTGTTTGTTGAGGTAGGGTTTCACCATGTGGCCCAGATTGGCCCCAGATGCCTCCTGCTTCTACTTTCTGAAGGTGTTTTTGTTCTTGTAGTTTTCCCCAGTGTTATGTATCTATATGTGTATAAGATGTCTTTGTGTGGTGTGTATGCTATGCCCTGACATGGAGGTTAGAGGACAACTTTGTGGAGTTGGTTCTCTTTATCTGCTATGGAGTTCTGGTGATTGGTCTCAGGATAAGAGACTTCCATGGCGAGCTCTTAACCTGCTAAGTCATCTTGTTGGCTCAACCTTTTTGTGTTTAAGTAGCTTTTAATATTTAAAGGTTGATAGTTTTTTTTTGATAAGTAACTAAAAAAGTGACAGAAGAGCATTATGTTAATCATAGTCACTGAAATAGTAAAGAAAATCTTTTTACCTTGAATATATGTGTGTTTGTGTCTGTATGTGTGTGTAGATACACAGTGGTATACAGAAAAGATGATTACCTTAGAAATATGTTGCTTGCTTCCCCAGACATTATTGCAAATTATTTGAAAGTACATTTTTGTCTATGTAGGATTTAAAAACAAAAACAAACAAAAGAAAACAAACATGAGGTACATGTTTTGGATTACGTTTTTCCTTTTTAACCTTTCTTTTTGCACTTGTAGCTATTTTTTTTTTAATTATTCAATTAATCACCTCAAAGACTGCAGAAGATGGTTCCCCTAAAATAGGAAGTAATGGAGTTTATTTTAAGATTGCTATAAAGGGTAGAAACAGGGACATTATAAGAGGAGAAATTAGGCATTAGCTGTAATGGACTAGCTATAATATATAACCAATAGGCTAGTAGCCCTTTAGCCAGGATTAATCCAAAAGTCCTTGAAGTAGTAGTATACATCTTACAGTATGGTGGTAACACGAGCACATGTGTAAGCACGCTAATGTTGCTCTTAAGAAGCTATGATAAGGACTATTAAGCCATGTTAAAGCTTTCTACACCTATAATGTCACTAAATCAGAGAGTCTAGAATTCTAAGATCCTTTTGAAAGACTGGTCAAGAGATGTAGATTCTGTACTATGTATTTGTTTCTCATCCTGAGACCAGTTTTTTTGTAGTAAAAGTAACTTAAGGGTTAGAACAAGGTCAAACTTTTAAAATTCTTTAAAACCTATGGATCCTAAGTAGTCATGTTATAACCCCAGATACTAGTTTAAAGTGGGATCACTAATATGCATACCACTTTATAAAGAATGGTGTCAAAATCATTGGTGAGGCTGAAGAGACTAGCTGAGGGGTTAAGCATTGGCTTTTTTTCCAGGGGACCCAGATTCAATTCTCAACATCACATGCCGGGTTCATAGTTATCTGTAACTTTAGTTCCAGGGAGATCTGATACTCTGTCTTGCTCCACAAGATCCTCCTGCCTATGTGTGGGGCACATAAGCTCACACAGTCACACACACACACACACACACACACACACACACAAAATAAGAGAAAGAATGAAAAACAAAAACTTTTCAAATTGCGTAGTTAGCAATGTTCTTTATATTCTTGAGGATTTGAAGTGAAGTTTTGGAGATGGATCTCCTCTCTGGGAGAAAGAAAATCTGTGTAGAACTCCAGAAATTCCATTGTTATAAATGCTAACCTTCTAAAACTCAGGTGCTTTTATTTATGCGTTTTTAATCTGACTTGATAGAACCTAGGAAGCAAGAGATTTTAGAAGCAAGTGACAACAACCTCATATAAATCATAAGCCTTTCTTTTCGTGATTCTTTGTAGACTAGGTACCTAAATATTTTTAGTGATTCAAAGCTCCTCAAGTCATGCAATAGACCTAACATTTTTAGATGGTTTTTAAATTATTTTTAGCTTCTACAAATTTACACACTCAACTTTAGAAAAATAGAACCTGAGAATTAAAAGCGTTTATGTTAACTCAGCATTAGCAGGCCTCAGAGACTCAATCTTGGTACTTGTTATGATAACTCTATTAGCTCCAGGTAAAATAAGAAAGAGTAAGGTTGTCTTGTTGTTTGGGTGTGTGTTTCAGGCTAGTTTTAGGCTAATTAGCATACCTGGCCCCATACTCGTCATTTAAAAATGGTAAGTTGAATTGAGAGAGTGGATGGGAGTTGACAGAAGAATATCATTTTTCTTTAATGTTCTAAAAGCAGGCAGAAACATTTGTGAGATTGCAACTTTTAGAATCCTGGCAGTTCACAAATTTATCTTAAAGCATGTAATTTCTGGGCCAGTGATATGGCTCAGTCGGTTAAAGGTGCTTTCTGCCAAGCAGTAAGACCTGAATTTGTATCCCAAACTCACGTGGTGGAAGGAAAGAACTAACATTCAGAAGTTGTCTTCTTCCACACATACACTGTTGCACATACATGCCCACAAGCATATACACAGGCACACACAAATAAATGTAATAGCAAACCTTTTTTTTTTTTCAAATGTGTGACAGTTAGGGTGAAGTAGGGAAAGAGAAAGTAGGTAAGAGAGATACAGGATACCGAAGATCGTAGGAAGAGAAATAGCATGGTGTTTTAGGTGACTTCAAATTTTAAGAAATTTTCAGATGCAGAATTAAGATAAAATGTAAGAAAAGGTTTCATTTCTGTAATGAAGTAAACTCAAGATTCAGTGTATGTTGTTTATTCTGAGTTTCTTTGTGGGTGATTTTAATGGTCTTTATTATAGCTATAATCTCATACCTATAATCTCAGCACTTGGGGGCTGAGGCAGGAGGATCATTTGGACTACAATGTAATACTTTGTCTTAAAAAACAGGAATGTGATATAATGGAGAAAACTTTTGCTTTAAAAACTAGCTTTTTTGTTTAAGGAATGTATTACTTTCCCCATTCTGTTACTGCTATTAAAGATAATTTATAGCTACTATATTTAACTATTGATATAGTGAGTAGAGAATTGATCATTTTTGCATTTTGCTTTTTCTTAGGATTCAGTCCTTCTCCAGTTGCACAGCCACATCCTTCAGCTGGCCTTAATGTTGACTTTGAATCTGTGTTTGGAAATAAGTCTACGAATGTTGCTGTAGATTCTGGTGGTAAGAAAAGAGTTTTTGTTGTTTTTATTTAAAATATGCTAGCATGTTAATGTAGATCATCTATAGGAAACATGATGCTGCTTTTAGCATTTATAAATTAGAGTAAATTGATCTTCTTCCCCCAAACCACTTGATGGAAACTTAAAAGAATATTAATTTTACCTTTTTCTTGGTAACATTTTAGAGTTTAGGGAGGTTTTGTTTGTTCCATTGCACAATAGGAAAACAATTTCTTGGTAAAGTGATAAAATTGTTAATGTCTGTTTGGAAAGTGCTATAGCTTTCAGACATCATAATTTTCCTTCTACTGAAATGAACAGTGACCAGTTGGTCTTAATGGTGTGTGAGGTTATTTTTAAACTGAAGACATAGTGCATGGTACCCTGACTTGTTAAGATAGTTTCTATATAAGTAAGTAAAGTATGTTAAAAGGTTTATGACTACAGGATTTAAAAAAAAAAATTTAGTAGTGATTATTATTAAGGTGCACCTATTAATTTCTATTTTAAAAACTATAAAACTCTAGAATGAGGATTGTACTTTATGCTTCTTGTTAGCTTGAAGTTTGTAAAGTACATATGAAACTTTAATGTTCTAATTTTATTCCTACAAGGAGATGAATACTGACTTTAACTTTAACTTTAAAACATATTGAAGTGTTTTTAGTTACATAATCTATAATCAGTTATCCATAAAGTAAGAAGCAAGCTTGTTTGTATGGACTAAGAATTTATTGAGTGTATACTAAAAGGCTTATAGTTTTATATTTGAAAGCTCATTTGCATGTTCATGTAGACGCATTTGGAGGCCAGAAGAGGGGATTAGATTCCCTAGAACTGGAGTTTTTTGTTTTTGGTTTGGTTTGGTTTGGTTTGGTTTGGGTTTTTGTTGTTGTTGTTGTTGTTGTTGTTGTTGAGTTTTTTTTGTTTTGTTTTGTTTTGTTTTTTTGTATATAGTTTTTTTTTTCCTGAGAACTAGAGTTATAGGCAGTTGTAAGCTACTATGTGGGGACAGGGAACTAAGCCTGGTTCCTCTGAAAGAGCAACCAGTGCTCTTAACCACCACTCATCTCCCCAGCCACTAATGTGGGTTCTTATATTCCCAAATATAAGAGGGGTGAGAAGCTCTCTAATATATGCCTCCTTGGGCCTCTGAGATGGCTCAGTGGTAAGGGCACTTAACTGATTGTTATGACATTGATTTGATCTCCAGGATTCACATTGGAAGAGAGAATCAACTCCTACAGGTTTCCTTTTGACACACACATACTTTTTAAAAAAACAGTTTGTTGTGGCTGAGCATGTTGGCATATGCCTTTAATTCTAACACTAGGAATGCAAAGATTGGTGGATCTCCGTGAATTTGATGTCAGCCTATCTACATAGACATTCTCGCCCAGTTAGAGCTGTCCAATGACAACCCATCAAAATTTTTTCTTTTTTAGTTTTTTTTTTTTTAAGTTAAAAGATTTCATTTTAAATCTTTAAACTATGTATTTGGAGGGGCCAGGTATGTGCACATGACTGCAGGTGCCTGCAGAGGCCAGAGACATTGGACACTGCTCAAGTTACAGTTCCCACCTGATGTGCGTGCTGAGAACTGCTTGGCCGTTTCTTCAGCTCCAATACAAGACATTATAAAATATTCTTTCTCAACATAAAAGGGGACTTGAGGATTGAGTGTTTAGAAAAATTTTGCTGCAATGGGGAGAGATTCCCCCCCTTCCCTTTTATAATGTTTTACTATCACCCTCTTTAACCTGGATATAATTTTCTCATTAGATTTTAG
The DNA here is from genome assembly GCF_004785775.1 of Grammomys surdaster. Classification (NCBI taxonomy): domain Eukaryota; kingdom Metazoa; phylum Chordata; class Mammalia; order Rodentia; family Muridae; genus Grammomys; species Grammomys surdaster. The sequence goes on along the minus strand of NW_021604648.1, from coordinate 10,874,047 downwards.
ACACACTATTTCTGTTAAGTTCACTTGAAGATGGCAGATTTTTCTTCTTTCCACCTGAGGGCATTTCCCGTGTTGTGGGAAAACTTCCAGTGAGTAAACAAGGAGAAAAGGGAGAGAACTCCTTTAGAAAGCTGTAGCTCATGAAGTTCCTTACGCATCCCATTTCATCTGTTTGTAACTTTAAGGCTTTGATGAACTAGGTGGACTTCTCAAACCAACAGTGGCCTCTCAGAACCAGAGTCTTCCTATTGCCAAGCTTCCGCCCAACAAGTTAGTGTCTGATGACTTGGATTCCTCTTTAGCCAACCTCGTGGGCAGTAAGTAGTCCTTTGATTCTTCAGTCCTTCTTAAGCTTAAGTTGTTTATTAAAATGATTCTAGTGTTTAAATACTTTGTCTTTTCCTAGATCTTGGCATTGGAAATGGAACCACTAAGAAGTACGTGTCATATTTCTGTTATTTAAATATAATATAGAATCTGATGTGACTTTCACTTCAGAAGTACATTTAGAGATGCCAACTTGGTACTATAAATGTTCCTTATGTTCATATAGTACAGAAACATTGTGTGTTTATGTTTATTTAAAGTGATGTAAGTTGGAGTCAGCCAGGTGAAAAGAAGTTAACTGGAGGATCTAACTGGCAACCAAAGGTTGCACCAACAACTGCCTGGAGTGCTGCAACAATGGTGAGTTGGGAAAGCTTAAATATGAATACCTGAATGCCTTAACTAAATGTAGAATAAAATAGAACATAATAGACATAAGTGGAAACATTGTTACAAAGTTTTATTAAGTACGTCATTGTTTCCTTAAAGCTGATTGACTGTCTTTGTCAAGTACATTTTAACCCTTAATATGTATTTAAAATGATTCCATGCTAGACATTATTCTAGTGAATAATGTGTGGTTGTGGTAGGAGCTATTATTTTTTTTCCCACTTACGTGCACAGTTACTAAGAAGTACAGCAGTGTTGCAGAGTTCTTAAGTAATGGAATATATTCTTAGTATGTCACCTAGAAGCAACAGATAGAAAGCTCTTAATAACGCTGTATTGTTGTCTTCAAATTTATTATTTACTTTCTGTAACCTAAAGTCCTTATATCCTTTAGGCCTGGTGATGGGTAAACAAGTTATTTTCTTAGGTTTTCCTAGTATTATATAGTTTATGGAGTTGATTCTCATTATTTGTGGCCATTCAGTATTTGATTGAATTCCCCCTGATAACCGAATTAGTGAACCATTGCTAGGGAAAACATTCATTCTTATATTTTACACTGTAGTTTCATATCCTGAAAAATCTCACTGTAAGCCAGACATACTGGTACATGGCCTATAGTTCCAAAACTTGGAGGCAGAACCTCTTAATTTATTCCATCTTACTGAGGAATGAAGTGTTGTGTGTTACAATTTATATCTTTGCACATGTGCATGAAAGTATTGTGAATGTTGAATTTGGAGATCATAAAGTTCACTAACAGCAAGCAGATAATTAATTGATTAACAATGTTTGCTAGTTTTCTAGCAGCTAGAACTAAAGAGGTCTATTGATGTTTTTAATTACTGTAAGGCAGTGTGGGCCCAGAATAGCTTATGGCTACTTTCCCATCTTTGGCTTGCTCTATCTTAATCTACCAAGTTTCTTCTCCCTCAGTCAGGGAAATACATACTCCTTTCTTTCAGTAGGATGATAGCAGGGTTTTGATCACTTCGGTACTATATTGTATAGTCTCCCCCAACTGTTGTTAGAAAGCTCCATTGTGCTTAATAAAGTCCCTTATAGGGCATTACTCTGTTTACTTTGGGTTGCTTATAAACTAAAATTATGGGCTGAGGCTAAATCTGACTCTATATACTCATAAAAATTTTGACTTTTTTTTGAGATTTATTTATTTATTTTAAGTAGGTGAGTACACTGCAGCTGTCTTCAGACATACCAGAAGAGGGCATCAGATCCCATTACAGATGAGTGCGAGCCACCATGTGGTTCCTGGGAATTGAACTTGGGATATCTAGAAGAGTAGTCAGCGCTCTTAACTACTGAGCCATCTCTCCAGCCCTTGACTACCTTTTAAAGAGTTAATAGATTTAGACTTTATAAAATAAGACTCAAGTTTAATTTTGTTTTGTTTTGAGGAGGCAGGTATGAGCTTATGCAAAAGTTTTAATATATCGTACAAACTAACTCTGAATTTACTAAGTGGTCCAGAGCAGCTTCAAATGTACCATCCTCTTGTGGCCTCCCAAGTGCTGGAGTTACAGGTTTCTAACATGTCTGGCTGCATAGTTTAGGTTTTTACATACAAACACAGCATATGCACAGGATTTACAGCAAGTGTAATAGTATAGTGTTCTCTCAGGAGAGTTGAAGTGCATATATCATTTTGAAGAACAATGTTATCTGTGCTGCTTTTTTAAATCCTCATATGAAAAGCAGTTGAAAAGCTGATTTAAGTTGAAACCTGATTGTGAATCTAGTGCTTTTCCATTATAACATGCCTCAGTGACTAAAACTGCTGGCAGCAGTTAGGTTATTGGGCTTTCTGGCTGCAGATAGGATTATTCATTAATTAAAAATAATAATGTTTGTGTGATGCTGTAAGTACTACAACTAATATGAAGACACAGTGGGTATTTGCTTATTTAATGTTGTCAGTATTCATCCAAAAGCTTTTGATAGTATTTACCTTAAGATTGACTACTAGAATGTAATAAGCACCTAACCATCTAGCATTGTATGTAAGTTGTCAAAATAACAGCGTATTATAAGTTAGTGTGGGTCATCTCTTAAGATTTCTTGCTTAAGATATTTGATAGTTTATTTTTTGATGGCTAACGTGTGGGGCCTGTGATGACACTCATAAACTGCTGCTTATGGTGTTTCTTTACATTTCTAACCTTTTGATTCTTAAACACTGTCAAGGTTTTTAATTTTAAAAATTGTAAATAAATAACATTTATTTTATTGAAATATTTGTTACGTCACAAACTCTTTTCATTGATGGTCCTGCCCTGGTGGTAGATGTGGTGTCATGTTATTTTGAGGATGCCCTTGAATTTTCCATACTGATGTCACTATGTATTTTGTTTTAAATACATTTGTAAATAGTAAAGCATTGTGTATATAAAGGGAGGTAGCTAAAAGTTCATTTTCCTTATCAACCTTGATAGTGTTTTGGTAATAGATGTTCTTTTATTAGATATAAAAATACCCAGAATTTTAGGTTGTGAATGTACATGTAAACTAAAATGCTCTCTGTGTATTTTGTTGTGTAAGTACTTGCTCTAATCCAGTGTTATTGCATTATGTAATTGTTCTCCCTGGGAAAAACAGAATGGCATGCATTTTCCACAATACGTAAGTGACCAAAAACTAGCCTCTTTTTTTTTTTTTTGCAATAAATTGGCATGCTATTAACCACCGCTGCAGCAGAATCTCATAACCTTCCAGCTATTCCTTGTTTTCACATCAGATTTTTCAGTGTGCCAGAAATTATTCCTAGCATCTACTGATTTTCATGGGTGTGTTGCAGAATTGATTCTGATGGTGGCATGGGAAATACCAATTTTTCTTTCTTGCTTAATATTCCGCCATTTGCTGCCAGATGGCTGGGTGTCTGTGTGTGTATCTGTGCTGCCACCGTGCACTTGATGACTTTTGAATGAAGGGAAATGTTGATTGTGGTAATGTTTAAAAATAACAATTGCATGTAATCTTCCAGGCTTCTGCTATACTTGACAGTTTGTCTTACTGCTCTTATAGATCTTGGTTTTGAAGTAGGGAGAGACCAATACACCCTACATGCTCACCTAAATACTAAACTTCACTTCTTAGTGTTATTTTTAAAGTTATGCTTTATTTAACTTCATGCATATCTTCAAACTGCTGCATAATTTCATGTTTTCAAACATATTTTAGCTGTGTTATTGGTCTTTCACCTGTGTTCAGTTTTAGCTTTTTATGAGAGCGATATGTAGGGAATATTGTTAAGACAGCAGCCATATCTAAAATAATAAGTTTCTAGTCTGTTTACAAGTCCTTAATAAAGGAAGTTAGACAAGGGATCCTCACTAAAATTTCAACTTAGAACATGATTGTTCCTCTTAAGTAATTGATAGTTTTGGAACAAATTAGAAAGCTAACATACAGCTACTTACGTGAAAGCTGTGATCATAGGAGTAGTCACTCGAGGTCTCCCTGTGGGCTTTTGAACATCAGGTTCCTAATTGATGTGGAATCGTTAGTTTTGTTTTGTTTTTCCTTCTAGTACTAAAGAAACACATTAAGAAACAATCCATATTATGTTCTTTTTAATAAACATTTTTTAATGAAAATGATGGGCTTTAAAGTTTGGAACTTTTGGATATTTTTAAATACCTGAAGACTTTTTAATTTGTTTCCTTATTTTGATGGAGCTGTGGATAGGACAAGTACTCTGTCAGAGTCTTTGAAAGCTATGAAGGATGTTGTGTTCTCAGACTATGGTCGAGTCTAAGCTTAAGTGATTTTTTTTCTTTTAACAGTTTTGCTTTTCTGCTAATTTTGAGATTTTCTCACTGAGTATTAATTCACAGTTACTAGTGATCATAAATGTCATTTAATCATAGCTGTCTTAGCAATTTGTTTTAAATAGAAATCTGACAATCCTTTAAATTCATGAGATACAGGAATTAACATTTCCTATTTTACTTTTTCTTTTGCCATGTCAGGCACCCCCTGTAATGGCCTATCCTGCTACTACACCAACGGGCATGATAGGATATGGAATTGTAAGTATATGTTTTAAATATAATTTTTGGAAAGTAGTTTATTCTTAACATTTTATTATAACCTTAGATTAAAAAAAAAAAAAAGTAGTACCCTATAGATACTACTAGCCCAAGAACCTAACCATTGCTTCCATAAGTATCTTTTAGAACATTTGTTGTAAAGTGTTATTGATTAGTGTGCCCAGTGTTAATAGTTAATTTTTCAACTCATAACTTTGCTGTATATATTGTTTTTCATTACTAAATGACTTAAATATTAGTTAGCTTCAAGCTACTTTGTTACAAGTAGTGAGGTGATGCCACCTGAATACTGTAGAACTGTATAATTGAGTTATTTAGGGGTAAATTTAATGTGGTACAGGCCAGAACGATTTTCCTCTGGCGGTGATTTTTGGAGTACAAAACCAGTCTTTGAACCATTCACCATTCCCACAATTGATATTCTGTTACCATCAGTGACAAAAGGTTGACTTCTGGCTTCCATGTGTTTATTTACACCTATATATACATGAACATATATGTAATACCTATACATATGTACACACACATAAAATCAGTCATCGGTTATGATCATTTAGATTGCTTTGAAACATGTTAATATTTAGAAGTAGAGCCTAGAGTTTTCTCTGTACATAGACCCTGAGGACGTGGATATTTGGGATACCTTCTTCCTCTGCCATAATCTCCTCTCCTTTCTTTTCCTCCTTTTTTTTTCCCCCTCCCCTTTTTGGTCAAGAATATTTTTTGTTTTACTATAAATTTAAGTTTGGCAAATCTGTTGGATAGGAAAAGTTAGGCTTTATTTGCTACTTTTTGTTTTGTTTTTGATACAGGATTTCTCTGTGTAGCTTTATTGGCTGTCCTTGAATTTGCTCTGGAGACCATGCTAGCCTGGAGCTCTAAAGATCCACCTGCCTCTGCCTCCCGAGGGCTGGGATTGAAGGCGTGAGACACCACCACCTGTCTATTTTCTACTTTTTTAAGAGTGAACTCTGTTGAAAGTAGTACTTATTTAAAAAGTAGATAGATGTTCTCTTACTTGCACACAGAATAATTTGTCCTTATAGTCAGAGCAAAGGTACTGTTAATTTTTCATTGCTGTTAGTTAGCCTTCTTGTTTACTTCCTCCAGAGTAATGAAGGAAAAAGCCATAAAGCCAGCATTTCTTAATATTATTCTTTTTTTTTTAGCCTCCTCAGATGGGAAGTGTGCCTGTAATGACACAACCAACCTTAATATACAGCCAGCCTGTCATGAGACCACCAAACCCCTTTGGCCCTGTATCAGGAGCACAGGTATTAACGATGTACATAACTGTTGCAATATGCTGATTTAAAAGGGCTCCGTAACACTATCAGTTTCTCTCATTCAAGAAACATGTTAAACTTTCCTTTTTGTCATGGGTATTACTTGCTTTTTATCTTTCTGATGAAGGTATTTTTTAGAATATTGATTAGTTTCAGAGAAGTGATAAGTAGATTATACGTTTTATAGTTGGGACCTTTTTATAACTTCATGCTTATGACTAAGGAATCTAGTTTCTTTGTAATTCTTGTGTTTAGACACTCAAACCCTCTGCCTCAGAGCATCAGATCATATCTAACGGCTTGGTATTTGCTTTAAGTGTTGCTCAAAGGATATTTACAGACTCTTAGAAAGCCTACAAAAAGTTTGATTGTTATTTTTTTCATTAGGTAAGTTTTTGTCACTAAAAGTTATGGAGAAGCAAACAAAAAATAGGGAGGAACCATTAGAAAGGCCATGCTGATTTAGGTTCTTTAAAGAAGAGACTTCTTTTATAAATGCTTATGCTCTCCCCGGTCCTGATAGTTATGCTCAATGTTCTTTTTAATTTTATTCTTTGGGGATTTTGGGAGCACATTTTGTAATGTGCCAAAATCCAGGCACATTATAGCAGTCTGGATTTTGTTTATTGTATACTATTTGACCTATCAAATGAAGTGCAGAGTAGCTTATCCTTCTATATGGCTCTGCTCGTTACATATAATTGTTACCTTACACCTTGGTTCCCTAGATGGTTTTCAATGTCAAAAGGTTGGTAGACTATAAATTTTATAAGCTAATGAAGCTTATTTGAAAACCGAATATTCAGCAGTTAACTTGTATTCCTTTTCCATTTCCATACCTAGTAGGCTTACTGGGATATACAGTGTTATAAAGATAGTGTATATTCAATTTGAATCTAGTCTCTATTGGATAGCTAGCAATGAGTGGGAGACCGTTGCATATTTGATCTTTTTTGGGTATATTACATTCATTGATCCATGTTCTTACATATGCTGGACATGAGCTTTGCTGCTGAGCTACATCCCAGCCAAGTCCCACTTCCTGCCTTTGTTTTGGTGCATGTTCATCATTCAGTACCTTTTAGAGAGTTTTCACTTGTCTATCACACGTAAAGGGGAGTATTAAGGTCTTTGTTTTGTATCAGACATTTGCATTTTCCTAGATGTTTATTTTTGTAGAAAATGCTAGGTCCTCATAGGTTTGGGGGTTTTTTGTTTGCTTGTTTTTGGTTTTCTTTCTTTCTGTGCTTTAAGTTCATAAGTTTGTTAGGGTTTGTTGTTGTTGTTGTTGTTGTTGAGAATGGGGTTTTATTTCCGGTTTTAATTTGTACTTTAAATACACTTTCTTGATCTTTTATAGAGTGTTCATTGATAAACAGTAGTTTGTAAACTCGTTGTTTGCTGTGTATAAGTATTACATCACTTAAGGAGAAAGACAATTACTCTAGTGGTAGTTTTCTTTTCAAAGATGCTGTGATGGGAAATAACTCTCTTAGTATTTCCGTGATGATGATTTTAAGGTTGTTGAAGCTTTTTGATGGTGGCAAAGGTTGTTGCCCTTGCCATATTCCTCACTTCTTTGTGTTGAAGCACAAAATTAAACGAGTGTTTCATTTAAAAAGTAAGAATTCTTGGGCTGGTGAGATGGCTCAGCGGTTAAGAGCACTGACTGCACTTCCAGAGGTCACGAGTTCAAATCCCAGCAACCACATGGTGGCTCGCAACCATCTGCAATGATATCTGATGCCCTCTTGTGGGGTGTCTGAAGACAGCTACAGTGTACTTACATATAATAAATAAATAAATAATTAAAAAAAAAAAAGAATTCTTTAAAAGCTTCGTTGGCTCATTAACTAGGTTTTTTTTTTTTTTTTATGGAGTACTGGTAGTTTTGTTTAAGGAGGATATGTATTTTTATTGTGTTTACAGTGGATATTTTTTAAGCCAGTCTGACATCAGTTAAGTGTCTGAGAGGAAGTCAACTCATGAGCACATTTACTACCATAAATCAGAGCACTGCTGCCTTTAGATACCGGATTTACTCAAGTCTTGAAAGTGTGTGGGGGGTTAATGACTTTCTTGTACGAAACAGCGACACTCTGCTTTTAGGCTTCATGTGTTTATTTATTCATTTCCTTCTGTCTTGGTTTCCTACGGATCCTGGGTGTTAATAGTGATAGTTAGTCCTCAGCTGATTCTAGCAGAATCTTTGTGAAGAAAGCTGTTTGGATTTCCAGCAGTACTTTATGCTCGTTTATCTTTTCCTGCTTATTATTATACAATATTATGAAAAAATTTACTTTAGGAATCAGAGTTAGTACCATAAATGAAACTCTGTAGCTCTCATCATACATCAGTTAGTCATATAAAAATATTCGGAGTCTCATCCCTGACCTCTTTGGCTAATAAAGCAAGTGCAGTGGAAGGCCTTACTTCCTAGGTTTTCTTTTTAAAATCCTAATTTCTTATCTTACAGCCAGAAAGCGTTAATAAAGCCCTGGGTGGCCAAAGTTTTGCAATGTCATCATAGTGAACTTCAGTAGCTCTGAGTGTATAGAAGTGTGAGACTACATTTGTTTTATAGTGTGTGCTAGAAAAGTTTGTAATTTGAATTTTTTCAAACCTCATGTTGGTTCTTTCACACTTGCCTTGTGGTCCACCACCCACCAGAGGTAGTGGGAAAGAAAGAATATAGGGGAAATGGACTTGGAAAGGTTCTTTGGAACAACTCCTGTCTGTGTTGTTTGGAAATTGGTAGTTTAGTTCATAAGTTAGCACCAGCAGCTCAATCTAGTAACAAACATTTCATAGATATATCAGGAGTCCAATTCAGTAGATTCAGGTTAGCAGTGACATGACTTAGCAGACACAGCCAGGGCTCAGCCTAGGCTTGAGTCAGCAGGAGGGCCCAGCAGGAGAAGTTCTGTGCTGTGCCTCTCTCTGGAAAGTGAAGAGCAGCGAAGCTGTGAGACCCACAAGCATTGCACAGCTAGCTGTACCAGCAAGCCAAGCTCTGTCTCTGTCATTCTGTATATCCTCCAAACATCGAGTGTCCTCTATGTGCCTTGCCTCAGCAGAGTCTTGCCTCAGCACAGGTTTTGCTTTAGCCCGTGCAATCAGTCAGTCCTTGAGTCCCAACAAATGAAGCTTAACATTATGCAAGCCAATACATGCATGTTGTTAGCAAACAATCCCTTCATCACACGTCCTTTCACATGCTTGCTTTAGCAGAACATCCTCTCTCCTGTGTTTGATTCAGTGAAATGTTCCTTCAGGAGTCTGCCTTAGTCTTTCACCTGTTTCACTTTAACGAAACATTCTTTCACGTGTTTGCCCCAGCAAAACACCATCCAACTGATTTTCCAAAGAACCCTTAAGTTTCCACTTCAAAAATTCCTGTGAAAGTTTCATAATCTCATTTAAAATGTATTATGTTTATGGGTATTTTGCCTGCATGTCTAAGCATCATGCTCCTGCCTGATGCTTGCAAAGGCTGAAAGAGGACGTCAGATCCCCTGGAACTAGTTACACACAGGTGTGAGTCACCGTGTAGATGCTGAGAATCTAACCTAGGTCCTCAGAAAGAACAAACAGCAAGTGCTCTTAACAATTGAGCAATCACTTCAGCTCTGATATCTTTCTATAAGTTAAATATCATGATAGAATTGAGTTGAATTAACAGGATTTTAAATTTAATTTTAAGAACTAAAAAAGTAAGAGCCTCGGATCCCTCAATATGTGCATTAGAGTCTGTTAGTTTCCAAAGGCAGTGGTAACAAAATATGGCAAGCTTTGTGGATTAATACAGCAACAGGTTATTTACTTTCTGATCCAGAGGTTGGGATTCTGAAGCTGTCCTCACATGGTATCCTCTAGAAGAGGATCTGTCCTTGCCACTTGCTTCTCATAGAGGCCACCAAAGAATGGGACTATCTTTAATAGATAACTAATGGCATACAACACAGTATATGTATATTCCAATGCTATTAAATAGATTTGCGTGTGCCGCTAGTGATCTGGCTGTGCTCTCAACACCCTGAAACAACTTTCTGTTTCTGAGACTGAACTTCGAGGCTAGGACCCTGAAATAGTACTGTCTGTTATCTCTAAATATTTTTGATGATATCAGCTTTAAGAGATTGTGTTTTATTAGTGTTAACATATAAAACACACAGGTTGAGTAATATACAGTAAATTGAAATGTTTCAGTGTGAAATCCAGTGCCAAGCTGTCAGCATGTAGCTAAAGCTTTCTTGGTGCTTCATAATATAGTGGAAGGGCAGAGACCATGAACACAGAACACAGCCTGAGGAAAACCCGTTCCTATAGTAATGAATGAACACACTGCTTTCTCTCCCTCGAGGTCCCTCTCTCCCTCTCTCCCTCTCTCCCCTCCCCCCCTCCCCCTCCCCCTCCTTCTCCCCTACCCCTCCCCTTCCCCCTCCCCCTCCCCCTCTTCTGCTCGCTCTCCCTCTCTTGTTCGTTCTCTCTCTCACTCTCTCCCTCCCTCCCTCCCCCCCCCTCTCCCCCCCCCCCTCTGTGTGTGTGTGTGTGTGTGTGTGTGTGTGTGTGTGTGTACATATAGAGATTAGGTGGGTGGGTTGGTTGGTTGGTTGATTTAGGGGCTGAGAATACAGTCCAGTGGTACATCACTTGCCTATCATTCTCATTGTGAAAGGAAGGAAAGAAGGGAGAGTGAGACAGAGGGAATGGATGTAACTATTAGCATCAGAATGTAGAACTCTTAAACTCCAACTACATGAACTAGACAAATGATGTTCTAGGGCAGTGGGCTTATTATTACAGAACTGGATTTGCCTCATGCTGTGTATTCAGGGTCTCTTCCCCTACATACACAAACACACACATACAGCAACAGTTTAATTACTTTCTGTTCCAGGGTGGAGAGGTTTGTGTGTGAGAGAGACAGACAGGCAGGCAGGCAAAGCACATACCTTTCATGTTTCTATAGATTGATTTAATATATTTCTACACTAATAATCATTAGATGTAAAAATAAATTTAAGCTGTTAAATTTTAAAATTAGAGAAGTTCTGATTTTCTCTTACCTGAATTTGGAGGCCATTCATTCAAAGGGTTTTATCAACAAAAACATTTTAATGCATTTTAGAATGATCATAATATGTAAGTCCCTGGTGATAACTGAATAAGAGAGGTAAAATAATCTTTTACCTGAGGAATCTTAAGGTGAGTGCCATTTGGAAACACAAGTGACTAATGAGTGGTAGAGTGAGCTTCTCTAAGAGAGATCATGGTACAGATATAACAGATAACCAAGAGCTACAGATGTAGGGACTTCTCATGAGAACCTTCATATGCATAGGTGCATGTTTGATGGTCAGTGCTAGTAGTGAATGAGCTCATTTGAATTACTGATTTATACCAGGCAGTATACAGAGTGTTTACAACCACTCAACCTTTATGGCTACCATAAACATGGGTTACAGGTATTAAGGACTTAAGTATTCCCAACCCCACTTCATAAATGAGCCTGAATTCAATTCAGTTTGTCTTTCAATAAATCCCTGGTGAGTCATTCCAGGCCAAGAAGCAAGGTCCAGTTTTCTCTTGAGTTCCTATCTTTGTTTTTATAGAAAAGTCAAAGGGTCTATAGAATTGACTCTTACTATCCAGTCTTTTGAGTTACTGGAGAATGTAAATGTAAGTATATAAGAAAGTGTTTCCTTAGTTATATGTATCTATATTTTTGTTTTTGTTATTGTTATTTTGATTTTATTTTTGAGAAAACATCTCACAATAGCCTATTCTGGCTTAGAGTTTATTTTGTATCCATGTTTGACCATAAACTTCTGATTTTGCCTCTACCCTTGATTACAGACCAGTAATACTGAGCCCAGATTTTCCCTAAGAACTTTAGGTACAAAGCTACTACTAATGTCTTAGAAATTTTATTCTCATAAAGTTTTTTGTGGTGCTGGGGATTGAACCCAGAGTCTCCTTCAGGCTAATACTTTTTCTGTTCCTGAGCTATATTCTTCAACCCTCTTTTAAAGTTATTTGTAGATTCTGAGACAGAATTCCACCAAGGGTCTTGATCTGACCTGGAAATGAGGATTCTTGCAAGACTCAAGCTAGCCCCTCAGCTTCTCATAAGACTGTTGGCGCCTGGCTCTCTGAGCCTGCTCCTATTTTCTTGTTCTAACCTGAAGTTTTTTCTTTCGTAGTAAACAAGAATAGGGGATAACAAGAATAATCTTTATTTTATGAAGTTTCAATTTGTCAGCTTTTTTGAAGTATATTATAAAGTGTATTTTAAAATATTTGTCTTTTGCTAATTTGTGATTTTACTAATCGTCTCTACTGAATGTTCTGTAACCAAAACAGGAAAAAAATAAACCAGACAACTCTGCTCTAAAGCAAAGAGCTTTCTGGAAATTTTGATTGTTTTCTCATTTTAGCTTGTATTTTTACTAAAATGTATTGTATGTCTGTGTGCATAAAAACAGGGGTATGTGCTGGGGCAGATGTATGGAAGTCAGGATAATTTGTGGACAGCCTTGTGACATTGCTTCTCCCCACCTCTGCATGCATTCTGGGGTCAGCATGCTTTCCAGGCTTGCAGCAGGCTTTCTACTGTGGGGCCATCCTTTGTGTCTCCAGATTAGCATGGCGGAAGAATTTCAGTTAAGAATTATCATCGTCAATTACTTGTGAATCTTAGTAGTTTTGTACACATGGTGTTCTTTGCTGTATTTCCTTTTCCTTTTTTTTTTTTTTAAGTATGTCTATGTTGAAGCAGTAAGGAGGTATCTTTAATTCTGAAATAAATCACTTTGATTTGAACTGACTCATGAGTATATTAACTCTTTTAGTACTGGAGCCTCTAAGATGTTATTAGAAATGTGGATTAAGGCATTTTCTGTTGTAATTTTGTTTGTTATACATTTCTGTAACGGCATATTTGTGATAGTCAGTTGTAATTATTTTATACCAGTTTGCAAATTTGATTTTATGATGAATCTGGCAAGTTGAGCTTTTTAAAAATTCCCTTTCCTCCAATATATTAACTTTGCGGTTTTGGCGTTCCTGGGAAGTTTTAAGCTAGGTTCTTTAATTTATTTAAAAAAAATAAAGAAGATAAACTAAAGAGGATCAGCACTTTATCTCAGGTGACTTCTTCACACTTGATCATGCTGCATCTTAACCCCCTTGTGTGTCCTGGCTCCTCCATCCCTTTTCTTCCTGCTTTCTTTGAGCAGTAATGTGGTCAGCATGTCCTGTTCTTGTCCTTCTTTATTCCCCCTCCATCTGGACTACCTTCCCACCAGTGTAGGCCTTGTGTATGCTTTTTGCTGGCAATGGGAGAGGATGGGAGTAGGTGCTATGGCCACTGGGCACCCTGGGCCCTGGAGTAGTACAGCAGCTACTGTACCACTCTGGGACATGGTTTTGCCTGTTTCAGAAGGATAGTACTAAGAGACATAGTATAGAGATAGATGCTGGTACATAGTTTTGCTTTTTGACTGGTGTCCTCAAACATTTACTTTTACTGCGTATACATATAAGACAGCAGTGTGTTTTTTACCACTTTAAAAGACTAGAAGGAGTTTCATACAAGACAGTACTTTTTTCCCAAGGTAGATTGACCCCTTTCAAGGTAGTATGTAAAACTCTAGGACTCCTGGCAGCATGCTCATGTTTTGAGAATGATAGTCTCTCTTTTGTGTTTTTTTTTTGTTTTTTGTTTTTGTTTTTCCTGAGACAAGGTTTCTCTGTATATCTCTGGCTCTCTTTTGTGTTCTTTGGGGACATTTTCTTCTGATGCTATCAGGTCTTCAAACTACTACCCACATGAAAACATGATTTAAGGATACATTTTAGTATGGGCCCTTCATAAGAAAGTGTCATTTAGATACAGTATACAATGAGCAGGTTTTGTTTGTAAGTGAAGAGTGGAAGGAATTACAAAGGTTTGCGCGTACATCTCAGTGATTAGTGAGTGTTTGAAATCCTTTCCTTCTGAATAGTCATCTGTTCGGGGCCTTAGGAAGAACGTTGGGGCATCCTTCCAGTTAAGTTTTGCTTTACTCTGCCCTTGGAGTGGCAGGTATTGCAACCTCTAGCCAGGACAGACATGTTGCCCTGTTCTCCTGTTTGTAGCTGATGTGCAAGTCCAGTATCCTTCTGCCATCTCTTCTTATTGTCTTTGAACATGTATTTCTAAAACAGTACATAGATTGGGAAAATCTTGATGACCAGAATAACAAAAGATGATTTTCAGATTTGTAAGTTGGTTATAATGTCCTAAATGGCAAATTGCTTAAACTGGTGAGATAATAGTTCTTGCCTAGTCATTCTTTATGGTGCTTTTCTTCAAAACAAAACAAAACAAAACAGAAGCAAAGAAGCACACATAAAAGCAAAACTTAAAAAGAGATGAAATAGTCAGGCTGTGGTGACACATGCCTTTAATCCCAGAACTTGGGAGGCAGAGGCAAGCAAATAAATCTCTTGAGTTTGAGGCTAACCTGGTCTACAGAGTGAGTTCCAAGACATTCAGGGCAACACAGAGAAGCTCTGTTTTGGAAAACCAGGATGGAGGAGGGTATGTAATTTTTAAGCCAGCAAAGAGACTTTCACTTTGTGACTTCAAATTATTTATTTAATTTAAGGATCGGGTATATGAATTGAAGTTGTTTTGCTTAATCAATTTTAATTTAATACTTAACTGAATATCCCTAAATACAGTTCTTCTCATAATGACCCTGTGATTGTGAATTCTATGATCCTATACTGAGGGAGAAACAGAATAAAACTTTTTTTCAAGCTAAAAGTCCCTCATGTTGGTTTAAAATGCTCACTAGATCAGCTTGGTGAAACACTTGGATCGTAATTGTTCAGAAAAACTGTCTTGTCTTTGGTAGTAAAGATAATGTTGCTTGCTGCAGTGGTCAACTTCATCTTCAAATTAGAAGAAGGGGCAAATTCTGAAAGTCAAATGAATATGTTCAGAATGGAAACAAACAGAGACCACCTTGCCTGTTTCCCTTATTCAGAGATTTCTCTGCTTAGTTCCTATCATGTGTACCTCTGCTTCAGGGTAGAGACTAGGGCAGAACTTTGTGCCCAGTGGGAAGAAGGCAGGAAAGGATATTGCTTTTGGAAGTGTGGGATCTGAACAGAAGTCAGTTTGCACAACTGTGGACAGATGTCTGGAAACAGGAAACCAGCTTTTTAAATCACACAATTATGCATCCTTCTCCTGTATGCCCCTTCTCTTCCCTGATGCTCAAAGTCTTGACTTAGGTCAGTTTATATCAGCTTTTATGGATAAAAGACTTTCATTTCATGTTTCAGAGGCATGCATTTGTTTTCTGGAAAACCATGCCATTGGATATCTTTTAACTTGACATGCAATAGCATTTTTTTTAAATCCCATTTTCTACAAAGGCTACCTTTATATTTACTAAAGGTGACAAAACACCTCTTCCTTCATTACACTTTTCTGCTCTCATGTTCTGTCATTCTGAGATCTTTTTCTTCCCTGTCTCTGTCTTCTTTCCCCCAGCTGTCGGCAGCATCCAGCCCCTCAAGGCACAGTCCTCACAGAGCTGCAGGAAAGGACCCTTTTGCAGAGCTCTCTCTGGAGGACTTCTTATAAGTCACTTAGGTATTGCTGCGTGTGGGGGAGATGGGGATGTGGATACTGAAGCAAAGATTGCCAACACTGAATACCATGCAGCCTTCTCCTTTGTTTATTTAAAGGAGTCTGCATTCCCTCTGTACCTCAGCTGCCTCCTCCTCTTCTGTTCTTTACATGGAGAATAAAAATAGTTCAAGATAGGACAAAAGAAGAAACCACCTTTGGAACATAGCTTAAATGTAGTTAAAATTAGTGAGATCGGGGGACTATCTTAACACAAGCATCCATTACTCACAGCCACTGGATGTGGTCAAATATCACCCTTAAAAATAAGGTGTTTGGTCATTGTTAAAAGAATTATAGAGAATGCCCCTAACATCTTGGTTAGGAGTAGCTTTAGTTTTAGTGTAACAGCTATGGCTCATGATAAAAATTCATTTATGTAATTTCTTTAAAGAGTTGAATTTTATGTGTTCCCTTTGTTTAAGGTAGTAACTTAAACATTTTGTGTTTGTGCGTGTGTGCATGTGTGTGTGTGTGTGTGTGTGTGTGTGTGTGTGTTTGATTTTTGCTTTGGTTCAGATTGGGTTTTGGGTTTTGTTTTAGGGTTGTTTGTTTGTTTGTTTGTTTGAGATAGGGTCTATATGTAGTACTGACTGTCCTAGAACTCATTCTGTAGATCAGGCTAGCCTCAAACTCACAGAGATCCACCTACCTCTGCTTCCCAGCTACAACTTGTTTTTTAATTAAGGGCAAGTGAATACCTAAACCTTTGACTACAAGGATATGATCCACACCACTTTTATCTTCTGGAAGACAGTTTAATTTGTTCTTCTTGATGCCCCAGGCCGAGGGTACATTTACCATCTAGGTCTCTGGCAGTTTGACTTTTATTTAGCAGGTACATCCACCTCAGATTTAGCTGCCTCAGGTTAGGCAGTTGAAGAGAAATGAGTGAAGTTTTTTTTTTTTTTTTGAGTGAACAGTGACTCCTGACTGTAAAGTTTCTTTATAAATAACTCAGATTTTTCATTGTATTAGCAAAGAGTTGAATCAGTGCATTGTTACTTTTTACTTTATTCTCTAATTATGTATTTTGGAAATAATTTACATTTTGCTTTCCCAAATAAGTTATATAGGACATTTGTGCTTATGGGTAAATCTTTTTAACTTAAAGAAAAAGCATTTATTGGTCTTCTCCCCTCGTCCTCACTATTTCTTGCTTTTTAGTAACTAGGAAGATAATTAGAATGCTTACAGTATGCTGCACTGATTGAGTTCCGGCACTTAGGAAGCTGATGATACTTTTTTTTTTTTTGCCATCAGGGTCTGTCATAGCATGTTATGTGTAGGCTGGTTGAATGGTGAGGGTATAGAGTGTTTTTATCTGTGAGAATATGTCATATAATGCAGTAAATTAACTAATTCATACTATGACTTTCTTTTACCAGATACAGTTTATGTAACTAGATGGAAGAGAATGGAATTATTCCAAGAATACAAGTGCACAGGTGGCGACTCCTTACTTCCAGCAAAGTCCAAACTGCTGTCTCTGACACTCTTCCTCCATTAGAGCGCTCCAGTAACCCATGAAGGCCCACAGCGGGATGGGACTAGTTTATAGGAGAGCGTTGCAGTACCATTTATAAAGCCAAGAATTGCCATGATTTAAGACTAAGATCTGTCTTTTTGGTGACTAACACTTCAGTTCTTTCAACTCCTATTAATACCCATAATCAGTAACCTACCAAGAAAAGCCCATATTTGGAAAGTGTGGAGTTTGTGTTTGGAAAAGCTGCCTGGAGAGAAGAATTGTGTCCTTTACCATATTCAACAGGACTCATTGGGGGATCAAAATCATAATTTTAAATTATGCATTATATTTCTTTTCTCCACTCCTCACAAATACAGAAACCATAATTGAAGTTAACTTTTCTTTTTTAAAAAAAATTATATTCAGTTTGCAGTAGACATTCCTTAAGTATTTGTATTTATTTATGATTATCAATTTTACATAACATTAATATTATATCAAACCTCCTTAAGAAAATGAGTATGGATGTTCACAGTATGTTTGATTTTTATCCACAAGAATGAATCTGATTCAGAATGCTTTTCAGCTGACATACAAAGCACTAAATACTTTAAGGCAAATCCATAGGTCTGAATCTCTTAAGAATTCTCAGTCTCTATGGAATGTAGGGACGCATTATAAATGCATTAATCCTTATAGTCAATCCTGTGCCTAGGATTTTGCAAGGGAACTGTTCACTGACTAGGAAAAGCACTACATTTAAAATTCAGCATTAGTGCATCGAGAAGGATCTTTACTGCTTTGTGCTTGGCATGTCATTATTTTCCATTTGACATTAGGGCCTTTCCAATTGAATGTGAGGAATTGCTTTCACTTCAAGACTTTCCTTCTTTTCAGTAAAACTTTAGGAGATGTTATGGGGAAAGGGAGGGGGACAGAAATCCTTGAACTTTTTATTTGGCGTGTGCCATGTTATGATCATGTACCTTTTAAATAAGGGGAGATAGTATCTTTAAAGTCAACGTCTAGCCAAGAGTTTAGTTAATGAAGAATTAAACTGCACTGTTGACCGGTGCTTTCTGTAAATACATCTTACCGCTTGGGTTGAGAGGGGCCTTAAGAAGGACAGTTCATTGTAGGAAAGCAATTCTGTACATGAGTTAAGCAGACTTGTTGCATTGTCTCTGCAGATTCTATTTTTGTTTACAATATTAAAATGTATGTTAGCAAATGGGTGGATTTTCAAATAAAATGCAGCTTCCACAAAACATGTTATGGTATTCTGGTTTGAGGTGCATTCTCCTTTTTTTATTATTATTATTATTAGCATCATCAGTTTTTTCCTAATAAAATTATTCCCAGGAGATTATCTCTGCTGGTCAAATAAAATGTAAAATTTGTTTTATTTAAACTTACAAAAAGAATAATGTTTGAATTCTTGTTACCATCTGGACTCGCTTAGAAACACTATTTCACTTGTTCACTTTCCTTTCTGATTGGATGCCTTCAGTCAGGTAAGTTAAGAGAGAAAGTACTCTTCAGTGCATAAGATTGTTTGCTAAAGAATATTTGTATCATAGCATAGTGAATAATAACCAGCATCAGAGTGCATCAAAGAGAGATTAAAAGCGGTATACTGCTAAATGTTTGTTATGGTATGGAAAAATCATACAGTCTTTAGTCAATGTGTTTTTGTTAATGACTAACTGATTTTTCAAATTTCACTATTAAAATGTTTCCATATAAACTGAGAAATTGCATTTTAAGTTAAGAATCCTTAAAATAGTAAAGTTTGGTTTATCTCATATTTTGAATGGGTATTTTAAGGTAATGGGTATTTTAAATTCTTTCATGACCTGATTTTGATAGTATGTGCTTTATGAAGTGCTTTATAACTGTCTTCATTTCATTGTTTAAATACTTCTGGGCTCTGTTGGATAAGAGTTACTCACATTCGGTGTTTGTCCAGGGTGTTAAATTAGCAAGTTAAGAGGTGGCTAAATAGTGGCATGGTTCATTGGCTTGCTGTCGTTAATTCAAAACTGAAATGGCAATCATATCCCTGCAGTCTAGACTGTTGGCCACTCTTGACTTTTCTATGCAGCACATTTCCTGCTTCTTTTTGATGTCTGACAGAGTTGATAGGGAGGGATATAAAATATAAATACATGATAACATTAATCAAAATACAATGAGCAAAAGTAAAACAGTGGTTTGAATTCATATCAGCTGCCTTATTTTTTTAAGACACTATGACAAGGTCTGCTTATAAAAGAAGTTGATTAGGGACTAACAGTTTCAGAGTTATAGTCCTTGACCTTTGTGGCAGGGAACATGGCAGTACGTGGGCACAGTGCTTGAGTAGTAGCTGAGAGGTTACAAGCAGAAAGAATATGCCCCCTAACATGCCTCCTCTAATCTTTGCTGAGCAGTTCCTGTATTCAAATATTGGGGGCCATTCTCATTTAAACGACCACATCAACTTATAAAATCTATGCATTTCCCATACATTTTACTACTTAGCAAATTGGTAGTAGTTGTGGTGGAGGGCAAGTATACCTCTTCCAAATTATTTTCTAAATTAGCTTAATGGTTTTAATTGTATGAAGGATATCTTTTACCACTGAGATTTTGTATCTAGGGTTTATGTTATATATTGGTAATCTTCAGCTTCTTCACAGACCATAGCTCTAGTTTTTATACTACATTGTCAAAAATTATGTGAACTTCCTTATAGGACATTCCTTCTTTTTTTTTGTGTATGGTATTTTGCCTACAAGTAAGTCGTGTATTATGTGCATGTATGGTGTCCACAAAAGCCAAAGGAGACTATCATCTCCTCTTTTTCTTTTACTCATTAGAAAACCACCAGGTGTCTAAAGGATAATAACACATGATAAAACAACACATGACTTGTGAGGTAAAAAGGGGAGACATAGAAATTTTATTTTTAGGAAAGAAAAGTCCCCTCCCAACATTGTGAGTCTAGGAACCTCTAAAGATAATGAATTTGTTTTCTACTGGCCATCTACTACTGGGCATGCAGCCTACCCTTAAGAGCAGTTTCCTCTGTGAGACTCCCTTGGAGGGAACAAAATTTTCATTTGCAAGTGGCTATCAATTGGAGATAGCTTCTGGCTTAGGGATGGTACGTCTGTGTCTTTCAGCTCAGGGGCCCCAGCTTGTACAGACCTGTGTTTAGGTCCTGTGTGTGCTGCCTCAATCCAAGTTCATATGAGCTTTGATAATGTTGATTTAGAGGGCTTTTTCTAGGTGTCCTCCATCCCTTCTGGCTTTTCTGCCTCTTTTGCAGGGATCCCTGAGCTCTGAGGGGAGGGATTTCCTGGAGACATCCCTATTAGAACTGGGTGTTCCAAGGTCTTACTTTACATAATGTCTAGTTATGAGTCTTTGTATTTGTTCCCATCTGCTGCAGGAAGAAGCTTCTCTTACTATGGCTGACCAAGGCACTGATCTATGAGTATAGCAGAAGGCCTGTCTAGTCTCAGGTTTTTGACCACACAAGGAGTGCTGGGTATGGGTTCCATCTCATAAGAGTGGGTCTGGTGAAATCAAATACTGATTGGTTACTCCCACAAGCTTTGTGTCATTATTGCCCTAGCATATCTTATGAGCAGGACTCCATTGGAGATGACAAAAGTTTTGTGACTGGCTTGGTGTTCACATTTCTCCTTTGGTAATGTTCAGAGTACCTTCCAGTACCAAAGACCTAGAATATGGGGTGAAGGCTCTATGTAGGCACCAACTTGACTTCTTCATGTTCAGTGAGTTGTATAGGTGTTGTCTTCTGCAATGGAGCCTTGCCATCAATTGTGGAAAGCAGCCTATAATCTGGACAACAGCCTGGGTTGTTGTTCCCTTGAGACCCCTTTGGCCAACAACTCAATAACCCAATCCCAGTACTGGAAGCTTCATTAGTGACAAAAGATGGCCAGTTGAGGCTCTGTCTCTCCCATTATTTGGTGATTTCATTTACGCTGCCTTTTTGTGTGTATATATTTTGGTAAGCTGTATCAAGTTTCCATACTATCCCTCAAATGGCCCGTAATTTTAGCGTGTCTCTCTGTATTCCCTCCCTTATCCCACTTTTTTCTCCTCTTTCCACTTGATCTTCCCGTTCCAGCCCTCCCCATCCTTCCGTAACTATTTCATTTCCCTTTCCTAGGGAGATGTATCTGTCCCTCCTAGTCCCTCACTCTGTACCTAATCTTTGTGGTTCTGTGGATTGTAATTTGGTTATCATTGACTTAAAAGTTAATATACACACATATGAGAATACATGCTATATTTGTCCTGGGTCTGGGTTACCACACTCTGCATGATTTTTGTTTTCTTGTTCCATCTGTTTACCTGGGAATTTCGTGATTTTATTTTTTATTTTTTTAAATCAAATTGTAATTTTTATTTACTCACATAGGGATTATAAATACAAAAAGCAGGACATGGGGAAGGGGATGACACTGGAACGTGGGTGTTCAGGGGAGTAGATTTTATTTTTTTAAAACATCTGAGTGATGTTCCATTGTGTGAGGATTTTCTGTTTCTATCTTAGGGTTTTACTGCTGTGAACAGACACTGACCAAAGTAAGTCTTTTAAAGGACAACATTTAATTGGAGCTGGCTTACAGGTTCAGAGGTTCAATCCATCATCATCAAGGTGGGAGCATGGCAGCATCTAGGCAGGCATGGTGCAGGCAGAGCTGAGAGTTCTACATCTTCATCTGAAGGCTGCTGGTGGAAGACTAGGCAGCCATTATGAGGGTCTTAAACCCACATCCACAGTGACACAGACCATCACAGTATCTATTCTTCTGTTGAGGGACATATAGGTTGTTTACAATTTCTGGCTGTTAGAAATAGAGCAGCAATGAACAGCATGATTAAACAAGTGTCTCTGTGGTAGGATGAAGCGTCCTTTTGAGTATATGTGCAAGACTGGTATAGTTGGATCTTCAGGTAGATTGATTCTCATCTTCCTGAGGAGCTGTCACACTGATTGCCACCACACTAATCACAAGTTTGCACTCCCAACATCAGTGGATGAGCATTCCCCTTAGTCTGTTTTCTTGCCAGCATGAGCTGTCACTTTTATTGATCTTAGCCATTCTGGCAGTGAACTCTCCAAGTCGTTTTGATTTGCATTTTCCTGATGGCTAAGGATGTTGAACATTTCTTTACATGTTTCTTAGCCATTTGAGTTTCTACTTTTGAGAATACTTTGTTTAGATTTGTACCCCATTTTTAATTGGGTTGTTTTCTTGCTATCTGATTTTTTGGGTTCTTTGTATATTTTGGATATTTGTCTCAGACTTTTTCCTTTTTAATTGCAAGAGTTAGAATACTTGTTTCAAGGTGCTGGAAAGATGAACCAGCCTTTAAAAGCACATACTGCTGCAGAAGAGTGGAGTCAAGAGTCAGTTTGATTCCTAGCACCCTTGTCGGAATCTCATAACTGATGAGATTTTCAGGGAAATCTGATGCCCTCTTCTATCCTCTAAGAGCTTCTGCATTCATGTATACATACCTGCAACAGACACACACATAATTAAAAATCTTTTTAATTTTTTTTCATACAATATATTTTGATCATGGTTTTCTCCTCAACTCCTCCCATATCCTTCCCACTTCCCTTAGCCACCCAACATTGTTTTCTCTTTCACTTAAAAAAAGAAAGAAAAAGAAAACAAGAAACAACCCACAAAGAACAATAATGAAAATCAGATAGCAAAGTATTCTTGCTTGGTAATTTCTTACCTAAAAGTAGATTCCTGGAAAGGAGGGGATGACTTGTCCTGTGGTGGACTCGGGCATTTGGTTACGTCTGTCTAGCCCATGGATCCCGTGACTGCTCTGCTGGACAATGTATCTGTGTGGGATATTGCTTATCAAATATTTGATCTTTACCACAATTGGAACCTTTCTCAAGTCTCAATTCTTCATTCTTCTATTCAGGTTAACTCATTTTCTATTCCTGGATATAGTTCTGGGATTGTCTGTTTCATTGTATTTTTCTGTTTTGCCTGTTAAACTTTACTATTCCTGGAAGGGAACTCTATCTTCTCCACTTATTGTAAGAGGCAGTGAAAAAAATCAGAAACTGATAGAAATTGATAAAAGTATTTTTGCTTTGTTTTGCATTGCTTTGCAAGTCTAAAGTCCAAGATATCGGAAAGAGTGCAAAATAATATTCATGGTGGCTGAGATTACCAAAGGAACACTTTGTATAAGGAAAGTCCAAACCAAGAATGAGTCCCATTAAAGCACCACCATTAGTCCTCAGGGGAGGGGGGTACACGGAACCCAAGAATGAGCCATCAGGACTAAAGGAGAACCAGGGGAGAGGCATCAAGGACTTCACTGAAGCTGAGAATGGTCAGCATGAGTGAAGTATAGGTCCCCCACTGTCTGTTGAGTCTGGCATTTGATCATTAGCTCTACAGCAGAGGCAGAAGTCATATTATTCAGATTTGAGAAAGGAAAGCATGGAGGTACACTTAGCTGGGAGCCAAGTGAGGTCAGAAACAGCTAGTTAAAGAATGTAAAGGCTGGCCAAACAAGTTTCAGTCAGATGAAGTAGATCCACATGTCATTGAGCTATTAAGTGTACTGAATGCTCTCCATGTGCCAGTACTTAGTCATAGGGATGAGAGTTCAAGTTGGCAATGTACCACAGTGATGAGTGTTTGAGAAGTCATTCATCGAAAGGGGGACTGCTACAAGCTGAGCATGGTGGCATTTGGCTGGGGAAAAGGAAATGAGTAGTGAGGTGGGGAGAGCAGTGCTCCCACATGAACACAAGCTGAGCAAGGCAGACATCTGAAGGGGTGTGTGGTTGTCTATTTGGACAAGTGGCAAGGTTGCCAGTAAGGCCAGTGCACCATAAGCTGCAGGAGCTCAGTGTGATGCTGAGGTCTGAATGGACCAGGACTTAAGCATTCAGAGACTTGGATTTCTTCTTGAGCTGAATTGGAAAAAAAAAAAAAGACTAGAAATGCTATGAAAATTTGAAAACTATGAAAAACTAAAAAAAAAAAAAACTATGAAATTTTGTTCAAAGGATTGGTTGCTCTAGTAGGAGAGAAAGGAAGAAATAAGCCAGATAAAAGACCATTGTACTAGTGAGAGGAATAAACAAACTGAGGGTTCAGAGCTGGTCCAAAGGCAAGAAACTACAAAACCTATGGGAAAGATGGGAGGGATGCTTAGTTTTTCCTGGGAAGAAGATGCAGCAAATGGGAGGAAAGCAAATAAAATCTGGAAGATACACCTGCAGGGCATCGTGGAGAGATCCCCGTCTCTGGAGAACAGTCCTTTTCATTTCAGAATCTCTCCTGAGAGAACTCACTTCTTGACAAGCCAGTGACATGTAACAATAGTGATGGACTCCATAGTCCTTGGACCTCAGTTTCTTAATCTATAAGTTAGGCACAGTAATGCCGTCCTCCTAATAAGTAAATAAGTAAAAACATTTATAGTAGCCCGGCACATGATAGAGCTTCCATATCTAGCTTATTCCCACAGAGATGCTGCACAGCACGGGGTCTAGAGCTATCTGGAAGAAAACTGCCTAGGTTTTCTAACTAGCATGGTGACTTTAGAAAGTTGCTAAACGCTGGGCAGTGGTGGTGCATGCCTTTAATCCCAGCACTTGGGAGGCAGAGGCAGGCGGATTTCTGAGTTCGAGGCCAGCCTGGTCTACAGAGTGAGTTCCAGGACAGCCAGGGCTACACAGAGAAACTCTTTGTCTCGAAAAACCAAAAAAAAAAAAAAAAAAAAGTTGCTAAACGTGCCCACAGCCTGTTTCAGTTCTAGCCCCTACCTCAGGGTTCTGAAATACCGGTGATAAGGGTGAAGGGCCTGCCTACACATTAAGTGTTTGCTGCTGTTAGCATTTTTTCAACCTTAAAAGTTCAGACCTCAGCATGTCCATTCAGCTTTTTTGAATCATTAACAATGTCCTATGAGCTCTATGACCTGTGAGCTGTTTCCAAAGCATAACACTGATCCTTCTGACTGCACATGCTCTTGTGAAAGCTGAGTCCTTGGATCCTGAGGCGGCAGGGGTTGGTTGGTTGGTTGGTTGGTTGGTTTTGTTCTGTTTTGTTTGTTTGCTTCTTCAGTGCTGGGAATGGAACTTAGAAGTCTTGTACTTGATAGGCAAGGGCTCTAACCGTTTAGCTCCAATCCTAGTATTATATTTTAGTGAGCTTTAAAATAACATTTTTGGCTGGAGATATAGCCCAGTGCTAGAGATCTTCCCAAGCACGCACAAAACTCTGGGTTCCATGTCCAGTACTGGAAACAAACAAAACACTTGAAGACAGCCAGGTCCACACATACAATATACTTAAGATGGCAGTCTGAGATGGATGCCCAAAGGTACTTTGTCAAAGAGAATACTTTCTAATGTGTAGTTTAACCACTGCCTCTTTTTTCTCTTTAAAAGGCATGCTCTAATGTCTTAGAGGCACATTTTGTTATGAAGCCGTTTTTTTCTGGATAAGATTTTAGCCTCTAGATTTGGACTTATTTTGGTTGTCTTCAACAGAAAACAATAATGATTGAAACAGATTAGATTCACTTTCATATGTGACACTTGACTGACACTATGTAGCTTTGCTCCTACAAGATTGTTCTGTGTGCATTGTTCAGTATGTTTTGTTGCATGGTCCTTAAGGTGTGTGTATGTATCTGTGTATGCCTCTTCTTCCTTCTCTCTGCTTTTCCCATCTAAACCAGCTAAATTAACACATTCTTATAGAATAAGACATAGAAAAGACTTGAATGCAAATTAGGCCTTACTATTCAGTCATGTAGTTTGTATCAAATTAACTGTCCATTTTTATGAAATTCTTTTCTGATAAATGTCTTTAAAACCATATCCCATAGTATAGTTTTTGTTTTATAAATAAAGTTAGTGTTGCCATTGAAATATTTTAGTGAAAAAATATAGAAGTTTATAAATGAGGAAATTAGTGTTTCCATTGCTGTGAAGAGACACCATGACCAAGCCAAATCTTATAACAGAAGACATTTAATTGGGGCTGACTTACAGTTTCAGAGGTTTGGTCCATTATCATCATAGTGGGGATCGTGGCAGCAGGCAGTAGACATGGTGCTGGAGGAGCTGAGACTTCTATATCTTGAGCCAGGAAGAGACTGATTCCACACTGGGCAGAACTTGAGCTTAGGAGACCTGAAAGCCCACCTACACCGATGCACTTCCTCCAACAAGGCCACACCTTCTAATAGTGCCACCCTCTGTGGACAAGGATTGAAATACATGAACCTATAGGGACCATACCTGTTCAAACCACCACAACAAACATACAGTACTAAGCCAGATGAATATTATACGCTGTGTTAAAAATCTGTATCTCAGGGGCTATAGAGATGGGTCAGTGGTTAAGAGCACTAGCTACTCTTTAAAAGTCCTGAGTTCAATTCCCAGCACCTACATGGCAGCTCATAGCTGTCTGTAATTCCTGTTCCAGGGGATCCGACACCCTCACACAGACACATATGCAGGCAAAATAACAATGTATATAAAGTACAAATAAATAATTACCTTTAAAAAATGTGTATTTTTT
This sequence comes from Grammomys surdaster, assembly GCF_004785775.1. Classification (NCBI taxonomy): domain Eukaryota; kingdom Metazoa; phylum Chordata; class Mammalia; order Rodentia; family Muridae; genus Grammomys; species Grammomys surdaster. The sequence goes on along the minus strand of NW_021604648.1, from coordinate 10,847,201 downwards.
TAAACCAGATATTAAGTTTAGCTCTATTCCACGTTGACATTTTTACATAAGTAGTACTATAGTTAAAGAATATTTTTTAAGAAGTGGCTAAGAGAAAACTTCTGGCGTAAAAGTTTAACCTTCACAGAGTATCATAGATACCAAGTTAATTCTCCACTTTGTCTAGCACCTCAAATGTGTCTTGTGCCAACAGCCATTCCCACGTTGGAGTCTTGAGGTAGAAACAGTCTTACAGAGGGAGATTTAGCATCTTTCCTTTCCCCTCC
>NW_021604648.1:10826663-10846535 GCF_004785775.1 Grammomys surdaster | reverse complement strand
CCTCTCCTTTCCTTTCCTTTCCTGTTAGGAGGGAAATGTTGCAAAAGCTAGCACATTTTTATAGCTGAAACCATACAAAAAGACAGCACTAACCCTCCAAGACAAAGTCAGCAAGTTGACTCCAGGATTGAGAGCAATGCTGACAAAGAGTCTGTGCAGATGTCTGAATTTGCACTTACCGTAAAACCTGCTTGTTATTCAGGATAGCTTGAAAACATTTCTATTCGAAGAGGTTTTTTTTTTTTTTTTAGTATCTTGACTTTTTTAAAAGCATCTTTTTCATATTATATAACAAAGTAACCTAAAACTAGTTTTAAAAGTCACAGTAAAACAAACAAAGAAAAAAATGAAAAGAAGCAAAGGCTCAATCTAGTTAAAGTCACTGATATTTAGAAAGCTGCTATTGCTTGAGGGCACCCTTTCTTGCCATTAATGCAAATACCTGTTTATTCCAAGAAAAAGACAGAGAACTGTTGAACACACTAGGACCAAGCAGACTGTTAACAAGCAAGCCTTTATTGTTTCAAAAATACCCTAGCTGGCTTCCCTGTGCCCTGAATTGCCCCAGTGTCTGACTACAGAGAACAAAGGAAACAGAAGGCTCTATGCATGCCATCTCTTGCACTCATTAACATTTAGGAACTAGTCTCCCTACTTGGGCTGGTGATTTGAGCAAATCCAGAGTGTAGCCTCTCAGGGTCCACCAGGGCAGGCTGGCCCCTCACACCAGTGGTGCCTGAAGATTGACTCTCACTAGGGCATTTCTCACTAGCAATGGGTGCAGCTCCGTCATCACTAGAGGCTGGTTTGTGCCTCCCCTCCCAGTAGCTAGGGCAAGATACTGTTTGGCTTGGCTTCCAGAAAATCAAATTAATGTGAAAAGGTCAGTTATTTTAGCTGTGTCATAAAGCAGGTCCTGAAGTACAGCAAACTAGGATTTGAAAAGGTTCTATAGTTGCCAGAGAGTCCAAATTTTAACTAGTCTCAACAAACTGTTTTAAAAACGCTGTCTATGTCTTCTTAATTTCTTCAAATCTTTATAACAGAAGCAAGTTCTGTGCCTGAAGCTAAAGCCATCGCCTCATGGTCCCCATCCCCCAAATCTGGAATGACAAGATGCAAACGTATGTTATTCTGAGAACTGAAATGTACATCAAAGCCATCAGATTCACATGGATTTAAATCCTTTCCCAAACATATCGCTAATCGTGAAACTAGAATAAATCTGCTTAAACACCGGTATTAAATGGACACTCACCCACTTAATAGCTTATCCTGTGGGCTCATCCTGCTGTGTGGTATTGTTTGGAAGCTTTCTATTGCAGCAGACAATACCTAAGGTGGCTCAACCTCTAACTGGGACATGAGAGGATTTTCTCATATGTTAACCCTCACACACAGCATCAGACTAGAAGGTTTGTACCATGAAGGAACACAGAATTAGATGAGGGACTCTGTGGGTTCAGTGGCCCAGTGATTTTACAGAAGTGTGTAATGTAGCCATCTAACAAAGCTATCACTGAAAACAAAACAAAACACTGTAGATTTGTTTTAGAAGTTCTCCTGTTCTAAAGTTGAAGCACAGGAAACCACACCACCAGTAGGCAAAGGCAGGTTCCAAGGGATGCTTTTGGCAATGTTGGGTATTGAGCTCTCCCCCTGTGCACGCTAAGCAAGCTCTCTCCACTGAGCTCGATCCACATGACACTGACATTTTGAAAGCACTTTGCAGTCTATTTTCTTTGATTGAAGTACATATTGTGAAGTTAAATCCAGAACAAGAATCCAGACCCTTGGCATGTTAAATCACATGCTCTAAACTTTCCCAGTGTTTAACAGAAACAGTGTTAATTAAGGCAAATATTTATCTGTTGGGAGCCGACTCCTAGCAGAAAGCAGCTATCATCTTTGCAGCCATCTCAGGCCATATACTCTGACAAGAGACTTGTTTTCAACAGCCCACAACTGCTGAGCACACTCTGATAAACATCTTGTTTTCCTCACATATCTTGTTTTGTTGTTTAGTGACCCCAGCTGCAAGGTGCAGGTGCTAAAGTGTCTTCAGCTGTGTCCCCCTACTTGTGCCTGTAAATACCCAGGATTTCCATTCAATAAAGGGGACTTGATCAGACCCTCTGTCTTGTCTCCATTCTTCACGTCTCTTGCCCCTCCATCCCCACTCTCTCTCTTGCTAGACCCTGTTGACTGATGGGAATGGACCGGGTCACTTGGTGCCCAAACGTGGGGCAGTGTGGGAGGGGACATTTATTGACTTTCCTGTCAGGACACACCCTTGCTATGTGTCCAAACACTGGACATAAGCAAGGGCTTCCCATGTTGTCACCTTAGGGGATAGATTAGAATACGGGGATCGAGGGACAGTGCTTTGAAGTATAAAATATATGCAAGTACTTAAGCAACCTTGTCCTGTAGGATGAGTAAATGTTTAACAAAGTTCACACACCCGTGATAACCACCACTCAGTTCAAGATCAATAGAGAGTTCACAGACATCCTAGGTATCTCCCACTGCAAAGGTAACCACGCCTCCTACTCCACCCAGGAGACATGCTGGCTTATGATTTTTTTCCTTGTAAGGAAGTGCTGATACTTGTGTTGTGATAATATTGGACTTGGGAGAGTGATCAAGAGTTTCCTTTCCCCTGGTGAGTTTGTATATGGTTGGTGTAATTCCTTTCCAAAATAATTGAAACATTTCCCAGTGAAAGTACTAGGTTTGAATTTTTGTGTGTGTGTGTGCAAAACTTTCAAATCAGACTTGATATCTCAAATAGATTTTTCAGAATCTTTGTTTCTTTCTGATTTTTCTAGATGATATTTAAGAAATGTTTTTGTTTTATCAATAGTGTCAGATTCATTAGGAAGGCATTTTTCTTCATTTCTTAGATTTTTAATATTGACTATAAGGTCCATAGTGGTATTTCTTTTTTTATGCATTTTCTTTCTTGGCCCTACAAAGAGCCAACTTTAGCTTTCTGGAATTTGTTTTTAGTAGATTTTAGCATTTTATCCTTTCTGCTTTATAATTTGGGATCCTTCTCCCCTAATCTTAAAAAGGTAAAAACCTAGATTACTGATTTTTCTACCTTTCTGTGCTTTTTTTTCTTTTTTTCTTTTTTTTTATTTCTTTTTTTTTTTTTTGAACATGAAATGCTTTTTTATAGCATGTTTTACAAGGGGAGGGGTAAGAGGGGCCAGGTGGTGGAAAAGTACAGAATCTTCTTGGCCTGTGCCTTGAAACATGTCATGGTCTATACGGTACACTGCCTTGAATTATGATCTACCTGCTGTTCTTCAGAAGATATGGTACACTGCTTGAGTTATGGTCTCCCTGCTATTCTTCAGAAGATATGGTACTCTGCTTTGAGTCTATCTGCAGTTGCTAAGCAGGATCTTGCAGTTGCCAAGCTTCGGGGGACATTGTGCAGGTGGGGAAAGGTAGGGGGTGAGGGTAAGGGCGAGAGTCCTGGCTTCTGGCATCTTCCCCTTCTCTGTTTAACGAGTTAAAACTTACATCTTCCCCGTAAACACTAAAGTTGCTTCATGTGCTTGATGGATGGCATATGGCTTGACTTGTAAGCCTTCCATGTACACATGAAGAGAATGTGTATTCTACAGCAATCCAGCCTTTTATAGCCTTGGGTTTTTCATCTATTTGTTCCATTATCACTTTACAGAACTTTTGTGTGTATGGATGGGTGGGTGGGTGCACCGGTATGTGGATGCACATAGCAGTCAGAGGTCAACCTTGAAGTTGTTCCTCAGATGCTTCACACCTTAGGTTTTGAGAGATGATCTTGCTGTGTTGGCCAGGCTGGGTGTCCATGGATCCATTATCATGAAATACTTTTTTTCAGTTCCTCTTGGTACTTACTAAAATCTACCTTATTTGATGTTAGGTAGGTCCTATGACCCTTCTTTTTGTGGATATTTACATGACATATGTTTTTGTAACATTTTACTTTCAATTTTGGTTGACCTTATAGTTACAATGCGTAAAAGTTTTGTGCGCTGGCTCGTTTTATGTCAACTTGACATAAGCTAGAATCATCTGGAAGGAAGGAGCCTCGGTGGAGAAAATGCCTCCATACGATCCGGCTGTAGGGCACTTTCTTAAAGATTGATGGGGGAGGGCCCAGTGCATTGTGGGTGGTTCCATCGCTAGCTTGGTAGTCCTGGGTTCTGTAAGAAAGCAGGCTGAACAAGCCAGTGAACAGCGGCCCTCCGTGGCTTCTGCATCAGCTCCTGCCTCCAGGTTCCTGCTCTGAGTTTCTGCTCTGACTTCATGTGTGTAGTTCCGGACTGCAATGTGGAAGAGTAAGCCAAATAAACCTTTCCTCCTCAACTTGCTCTTTGGTCATGGTGTTTCTTTACAGAAGGAGTAACCCTAACCAAGACACTTTCTCGATTACTCTTTTGTTTTCAAAATGGTATTAGATGTGAATGAAAAGGAAGGAGCTTTCCCAATGTTCGACAAATCACAATGGGCAAGAACTACACAGTTTGGATCAGTGATTCAAAATGCAGAGGTTTTTTTGCATCTAGATCCAATTTCACCACCACGGGCCTTTGTTTTGTTTTGTTTTGTTTGTTTTGAGACAGGGTTTCTCTATGTAGCCCTGGGTGCCCTAGAACTATGTAGTCCAGGCTGGCCCCAAACTCACAGAGATCCAATTGCCTCCACCTCCCAAATGCTGGGGGTTAAAGGCATGTGCCACCACTCCTGGCATCCCAACTGTTTCTAGTGTGATCCTTAAAAATAGGCTATCTTGTGAGAATCCTTTCAGGTGCCCTTTGACTCAAAAAGCTGGTGATTATGTAGAGTAATGTAGACATTTTACAAATTCTTGTCAAATATACAATAAACATATGTTTTTATGTATATATATCCTTCCATATATTATTACATAATTATACAATAAATATTTTGCATTACTCATAAATTGTGTGCAGCACAGTGCCAGGTTACTTATTAAATGACATTATAACTTACTTTTATCTATAATTGAGATTTCAGACATCTGTCTTTCCTGTGCAGTGTGGCAAGTGGCACACCAAGGAACTGGACCTGTCTGCTTCCACTCTAGTCCCCATGGTCTTCATTCTCATACTGTGGAATCCATTACGTCAATCTTCTGACTTCTTATGAGTAGTCAAGACCACATATTTAAATAGATTACTTTTTTATTTCATTTTTTATTGGATATGTTATTTATTTACAATACAGATGTCATCCCCTTTCCCCAGTTCCCCTCCCTAGAACCCCCTATCCTATACCCCCTCTTCCTTTATGCTTTTATACCATTTTGATTACATGCATGTATTAAGGTCAGTTCTAGGTTGAGGGTCTAGCAATACAATAGATGCAAATAGTCAAGGAACAAGCAATACAATAAACACAAATAGTCAAAGAAAAAGCAAGGCATTAAACCCAATTACGTGAACACTCCCGTGATCACTGTTTCTAAAGGTTTATCAGGATGACCAAAGTATCTGAGCTTACTTCCCTGTCCTAGCCCAAGGTCATTTTCATGTCTGAAGCCTCCTTCCTTGTTCTAGCCTAAAATCTAGATTCCTGTCTAAAATTACTTCTTTGTTCTAGCCTAATATTTAGATTCCTGCCTGAAGCCTACTTCCTTGTCCTAATAGATTACTTTTAAAAAGAGACGTGTTTGAGGCTGGAGAGATGGATCAGTGTTTAAGAGTACTTGCTGCTCTTCCAGAGGACCAGAGTTCAGTTCCCGACATCCATGTTGAATGACTCACAACTGCCTATAATTTGAATTCCGGGTATCTGATGTTTCTTTCTGACCTCCACTAGTACTTCAATCACATGTGAATACACACACACACACACACACACACATGAGAGATAAAAATATACATTTAAAATACATATATACACTGTCATCTTTCTGTTGGAATATTACATCTACACTGTAGTAACTGTTCCTGACTTCAAATACACCGGCTTGAGCTTCCTTTTTTGTTCATGCTTCTTGTTTTGTCACGAACTTAAAAAAAAAATAAACCAAGTACTTTGTAATGTTTCATTTAATTTTACTTTACTAATTTATTGGGAGCACAAAGGTTCTTGCCCTCACAGATAGCACTAGGGAAACAAGGAATGTTAAACATGTAGGATTGCCTCTTCAAAGGGAAGATGTACAACCTGTTTTCTTCCGAGAAGACTAGGAATGGAGGTTGCTAAGAGCCTAGGTAACCCCTGTGCTATCTGTAGGGCCAGGCAACACAGCTGTGCCATCCACAAATTACTTAAGCTATTTACTGTCTGAAAATGTATTTCATCTTCAACAATTTAAAAATATATTGCTTTTACTTATGTACATGTGTGTGAGGCTGTGTTTGTGCACAGCTCCCTGGAGCTGGAGTTACAGGCAGTTGTAAGTTGCCTGGTGTGGGTGCTGGGAACAGAACCTGAATCTGTAAGGACAGTAACTGCTTTTAACAGAGGAGCCATCCCTGTATCATTTCATCTTCAAGAATACTCTCTGTGTATAGAATTCTAGGCTGGGTCAGGGGTACGATACTCCAGTTGGCCAGGACTGAGTTGGGGGCCATTTGTTGTTCTGATCTAGATTTAGTCCACCTGCGTTGAAAGTCAGACACCTTCTTCTTTCCGGCTCCACTTCCACGAGACAGAGTACCCCAGCTGTCTCCTTGGCTCCCATTTCTGCTGACACTCAACCCCTATGTAATATCCTCTATACTTTCATAATTCTAAGTTCAGTCTTTTGCTGCTAATTCCCAGATCTATATCCCTAGGCTTCCCCTCTCCCAACAAGCAGCGGAGATTGGATTCAAAGAGAACTTTCAAGAGAAGTTCAACAAAATAGGCATGCACACTGGTGCTGGCTCAACTGTTGGGAGACTGAGCAGATAGTGGAGACTGAACAGAGAGTGAATAAAATGCCCTTCAGATAACAACAGGTGAAACAGCTACCTCTTCCAGGCCTGAGCTAGACCTCGAGAGAAGCCATATTATGTGAGCCTTCCAAGTGGAGCTATGACCTTTGGCATAAAGAGTGCTAACTGATGTGACCTGGGGGTGGGGCTAACAACCAGAGCTGGGAGAGTTAGTTCCACCCACTCCCCCTTGATCTGCAGACAGAATCCTTCCCATGGGGATCAGGGGACAGATGACACATACCATGGCACATGACATATACTATGGCACATACCATGTCCCAGCACTCAAGGAGTAGTCTGAGGCAGGAGAATCTAGGGTTTGAGATGAGTTTCCTTAGTAGAATGCTGTCTTAATGGAAACAAAAGCATTTGAAATGTATTGGAAGTTGGAAGCCTGGGGCAATCACTGACGTAGGACATTAATACAATGCTTTCAGTGTTCAGAGAGCGTGAGAGTTGCTTGGAATGGCCCAGTAGCGTACATTTTGACTCTTGTGCATGACTAATAGGCATTGTATTTCCTTTGTTTGTTTATTTTGGCCTTTTGAGACAGGGTTTCTTTGGGTAGCCCTGGCTGCCCTAGATCTCATTCTGTAGCTCAGGCTGGCCTCAGACTCTGGGTCCTGGGACTAAAGGCATGTACCACCACCACCTGCCTACTAGGCATTTTAATAGATTTGGTGAGGCTTGGAGAGCTGGAAGAAAGCCTGTGGACTGGACACCAAATATGCTCTCTCTCTCTCTCTCTCTCTCTCTCTCTCTCTCTCTCTCTCTCTCACCCTCCCACTCCATCTCCCCCCCATGTGTGTGTGTGTGTGTGTGTGTGTGTAAGTGTAAAACTAATGCATGTGTGAACAGGTGCCAAATGAGGGACCATGGAAAAGAATAACAGACCCAGCAAAAATGTATCTGAATATGGTGGAGATGGTGCCCTGTGTCTATATACAGAGCTTCCAAAGGAATATTATTACCTGAAAGTAGAGAAATGGTAACCTGGAAAACACAGAGTTAACATAGAGTTAATGGAAGCACATGGGCCCTACCCAACCCGAGGAGCATAAGTGGCACCAATTATAGAGGCTTACAGAAATCACATCTTTGCAGGAACAGAGGGGTGTTGGTGAGAACAAGGGGCCACAGAACAGAGCAAAGGAAACCAGCCATGGCATTTACCTGCTGTTGATTCCCAAGGGCAAATATGGATGGTATGGGAGAGATCAGGAAGGGCCAGGAACCACTGAAGGCAATGGGAACTAATGTATTTCACTTAACAGCACTCAGTTGGTGGTGGCACTGCCCCCTTCTGAGGACATTAAGGAAAATGACCAGTACTGGAGAAGTTAACCTACAATGACCAAGGATCATGCTAGCATTTGAAATTACCCTGCTGAGCTCAAGACTGTGCTGCACAGTTGTCACTACTAAAATGGCCAGTAAGACTGTGAGGCAGAGGGTTTATGTTTTCAAGTAAAGAAACATAATACAGTGATCTTGTCTGGTCCTAGAGCAAAAGGACTGCTGATTAAAACCATACAGTTACCGTTCCCTTGGCTTACAGTGCCCTTATGGGAAAGTGCTAGTTGCTTTGCATGGGGACTTGGCAGACAGACTTAAGATAGCTCTGGAAAGGAAGAGCTTCCTGTTAGTGAAATATTTTTTTAAAAATTAATGAAATACTATTACTATTATTATATTGCTATCATGTGATGGTTAGTGCTGTAAATATGAGAGGCTCTAGAATCACCTAGGAGACAAGCTTGTAGGCAAACCGGGGAGAGACCATCAGCCTCTGGGCATTCTATGAGGGACTCTCTTGATCAGGTTAGTGGAGTGAGAAGACTTGGGGACTGGGCTGTTTAGAATCTATGAGGTCAGTTTAGCATTCATTTTCTACTCCCTGAGTTCAGATAGAATGCTGCCAGCTTCCTCAAGCAGCAGCTGCGCAGTCAGGGTTCACACAACCCAGCCCTTACCCCTAAGCCCCTTCCCAACCCCTCTCCCTCCCCTTTCCCCTAACCCCTAATCCCTAGCTACACACTCCAACCCCAACCAACCCCCTGCTAGTCCTAACCCTACCCCTAACTCCCACCCGCCCTGGCATGATGGACTTTACTTTCAAAATGTGTGACAAAATAAACCCTTTTTCTTGTATGTTCCTATTGTCAGGGTATTTTATCTCAACAAAGGATAAACTAATTCACATTATAAATAGGATTAAAGACAGGCTTACATTACAGTGATTATCATTTAGCACCTAGAGGGAGAAGTGGAAAATTGTGTATATATATCCTAAAATTTCTTAAAAACATTTCTAACAACTACTCCGTATTGGGTTCATGATGAATCCATGACTTTTCAAATGAGATAGATTTGAAACCACTGTCCCCTAAATATATAATTACAGAGAGCAGTGTGCTTTCTGTCACTCATGATGGGCAGGTATATATCAAATAGCTCAATACCCGAAGCCAGGATTTTAAAGGGAGTTATGACCATTAGAAACAGCAGCTTTGATAAAGGACAACTGTGTGAGTAAAGTGAGCAACTTGGGCACTTTAATTCACAAAGAATTTATAAAGAAAGGTTTTCATGGTGCGGCTCCCAGGCCTAAAGAAAGGTCTTCATCATCTTATGTGTGATACGACTTTCAGGGCTCCGCATGTCTTCATAGAATTCAACTGGAATTTCCTTTTCTTGAAAATGAATGGGCATTTTCTTGCCCTGCACACTCATTAGCTTCAGTGCCAGTGGGCCCAGGTTTACATATTCCTATGGTAAAGAGACAAAAGGAGATGTAATTGGCAAGTGACTGTGATAAATGAGATAGATGCCCCTTGCTTGGGTTGACCTTGACCTGACAGATCTCATTGCCATGCTGACTATGTGACAGCAGTATCATACATGGAATAGGAAATCCACTACAGAATTTTAAAAATATACTTTTTAAGTTTATATTCCCTGAGGGCTATAGTAGACAGATCACCCAGGGACCAGGAGGGAAGACTAAATGTCTCAAAGGGAGTTGAGGTGGGTAGGGCCCTGGCTAGTGGAGATGTTGGGGTCTGCTTTGTTGATGAAGGCATATTTGTTGAAGAAGGATGTATATAGTCCCTGACTTACCAAGGCATAGCCACAGTATACTGTATTATTCAAACTCATTGGGAGGATCCTGTAAGGACTACTTAGACTAGATGATGTGATCCTTGAGCAACTTGTCCAGGAATTTGAATCTTTTCACACACTCTTTGGCTAATGTACACAAAACTTATCCCATTATGTCAAAGTATAGTCAGTCCATTAAAACGAACTGGAAAGTCTATACAATCTTCTAGCCAGCCACAAACTCTCAGGCCCTTCCTGGGAAGACTCCTAAGCAATAATTCATGTGTTTGATTCCTTCAAAACACACACATGCGCACGCGCGAACACACACACACACACACACACACACACACACAAACCAGCAAATCTTTCTGGAACGCTCACTATGACTATGGAGGGCTGGGATGCAATGATAAACAAAGTTGATGAGGGACAGTATAAATTGTGTGGCCCTTCTTTATACAGTAATTGTTGATTTGTTTCTGTAATACCTCCTTTAAGACTTTAGCTCCCCATTCTCTTGAGAGTCCCAAGCATAATAGGTACCTGACATGATACAGGGTGCTCAGTATTTACGAGGACTTAAAAGAGTGAGAAGAGGAGGCAATGCCTCATCTTTCAAACTGCTAGCCATTGGATGTAGCTTTCAAACTAACACAAAGTTGATGGATGTCTACATGTTCTATGACATGGCTACCACAGCTCCTCCATCAATGCTCACAAGAGAACTTTGCATCAAGCCAGGGGCATATGGGCTTGTGCTCTGTTGCCTACAGTTGGCCAGATACCAGCATGATGAACCAGTGTGGGAAGCTATCCTTATCACATCATTGCCATTAACAAGTCTGTGCGCATGCGCTGGAAGGTTTTCCCGCCTTTATTAATCTGACAGTTGGAACACGTCATGTGGCCTGAGGCAACAGGAGCCCATCAGAGACTGCCACGTCCCAGGCGAGCTTAGCTTTCTATATAAGGGAAGGGTTTTAGGCCCTTGGGGTCCCTCCTCGTTTGTGAAGCTTATGCTCTCCCTCTCAAGATGCATTAAAGCTTATACTGCAGAAGGATCCTGAGTGTGCCGCGTCTTTCCTGCTGGCGGGAGGTTGCGCGGGACAAACCAGGAATCAGGATCCCAGGATGCAAGTGGTGGTGTTTGGGCATTTCAATGGCAAAACCACTAGAACATCCATCCTTTAATTTTTTTTCAATGCTGGAAACCAAACCAAGAGCCTTCTACATACTTCCTATGAGCCATGTTGTTATTCCTAGCTTTTAGTCTTTAAATAGTCACTTGAAGTGCTACAGCTCAGAGGTGGAGTGCTTGTCTAGTATGTGAGAGGTCTTGGGTTCAGTCTACAAAAACAAAAACAAACAACAACAAAGAAAACCAACCAAAATCAAGATGGATTACAATCAGAATTGTTCTTCGCCCATATTTGATGAACTCTTAACCCTACCAGAACTGGAAATTCAGTGAAGCTTTTAAAAAGAAATTCTGCATATTCCTAGCACTCAGGATACAGAAGCATGTGGATAGCTATGAGTCTGAGGCTAGCCTGGAAGGAATCTCTAAGCTTTGAGGCTAGCCTGGGCTACATAAGGTGAGTTTATTTTAAGTAAAGAAATAATCATTTGATGGTAGCTGCAGTGAATTATTAGTTAATATGATGACTTATTTCATTTCTTCTAGTTTTTTTTTTCTGCGTTTATTCTCCTACCAGACTTTAAGCTTTAGAACTTTAAGGTCTGGGCAGTAGGAGAAAAGGAAAGGGTAGATATATAAAATGAGAGCTTTCTAAATGATAGATTGGCTACTCCGGCATCCCATGGTGGAGGGCATTTTACAGTGACTGCCTGATCTACATCCAACCCCACAAGTTTGCTGGAGTCTATTTGCCTTCACACAATCTTCCATCAAGATGCATAAACGTTTCATGTTTGGTTAGATAAACCAGTAGAATATATAACGGAAGTGACAGCATGTGGTCTCTAAGCATTAAAGCTGTTCTCTTTTGTTGCTGAGATTGCTCGCCCTGAGAAGTCAGACAGCATCCTTTAACAGAGGGATACTCAAGGCACCTCTGGTGAGGCTCATATGAAGAGAAATCAAGGTCTTGGTGTAGCCACCATCATCTTGCTTGACATAGGAGTATCCCACCCACCCCTTTGAGGTGGGCCTTCTGCCCCAATCCTGGCTTCATTTGAGGGTGGCCCTAGTAAGCACTCAGCTGTGACTGCCCAGGTGAGAACCCAGGGGAGCCATTCCTCAATTCCCAATAATGGAAGCTGGAAAGTAAATACAAAGTATTGTTTTAAACTACTAGGTTTTGGGATACTTTATTATGTATCATAAGACAAGTGGCACCTTAGTAATAAAGGTCTATAAGTAAACCTTGTAACTGGTGAGAGTAAACAGTGTCCCAGGAGAGGCCAATGGGGGTGGGGGGAGGCTACTTTTGGGAAGAATTACAAATCAAATTTTCAGTATTTGCAGTTTAGATTTCCTTCTGCCCGTGTTGTGGACACTGCCATTCTAGTCAGAACTGTGTTCCTGTGACACTCACCTTGAAATCTTGTTCGTCTTCACGCAGTAAGTACTTCAAGATGGAGCTCTCCGTCTCTGAGGAGGAGCCGTCTTTACTTTCCGTCTTCTTGGGCTGGCTATCTGGGCTGCTAGTCCCATGGCTGCTCCCCAGTAAGAGGTCCAACATGTCCTCACTGTCCCCTTTGGTGGGCAATTGCAAATTCTCCTCTGGGATTAAGGCAAAGAAATAAGTAAGTAGATAACATTTTGAGCTGGTGACAAAATACAATGCCATCACTTGGTCACGTTTTTTATTTGGAAGAACTTTGAACTTAGGGATGTAAAATTTAGGGTTAAAGGAGTGGCTTAGCTCAATCGATACCACGATACTGAAGCATCCATGGCACCCTGGGTTCAGTCCCTAGTGCTGCTACCACTAAACCCAAAGTGTTTAAAGGGAAAACAGTATGGATTTTATGGAGTGAATAAATAAAATAATAAGAAATAAAATAATAATAAAGAGGCAGAAGCAGGTGGATTTCTGAGTTCGAGGCCAGCCTGGTCTACAGAGCAAGTTCCAGGACAGCCAGGGCTACACAGAGAAACCCTGTTTTGAAAAACTAACTAACTAACTAACTAACTAACTAACTCATTAAATAATATAAATTATATAAAAGTAAGAGGTAGCCCCATTTTAGGAAACAATTCTATGTCCTTCTTATAATTAAAATTAACCATAAACACTTGGGAATTAAAGGGTACACTGACATTTTGTTTGTTTAAAGTGCTATCCAAACTATGACAGTGTAGGCAATACCCTATCCATCTCTACAAGCATCTACCTAATTCATTATAAAACACGACAAGCTTGATAGAAAATGGGATTAAAACTCAGGCCGAGCAGCACCTCGCGTGTCAGTAATGTCAGCATTTGGGAGGGCGGAGAAGGCAGATCATGAGTTCGAGGACAGCTTGCACTGTTTGGCGATACCTTAAAAAGAAGAAAAGTGTGGCAGTTAAGAAAGGGAGGAGCAGAGAAAGGAAAGAGATGAGAAAGTGAAGGGAAGAGCTAACCTATAGGAGACTGGAGGAGGACAGGCACTGTGGGAGGGAGAGGGAGAGGAGCCCAGCTGGTTCTGCTCCTCACAGCACTCCTGCACTGGGATGCTTGCCCACAGGAGATACTCAGGCTGCTGTGTTTTAAGGCGAGGAAAAGCTCCTCACAGGGAAGTTGTACCTGTGTCTGCCTCTGGCACATTCAAAGATTCATCTTCGGGTGTCACTTGCAGCCCAGCGGCTTGAGTAATGTACAGTTTCCTAAGGGTACAAATAGCAGTCTGTCAGTAACCAGTGCCAATTCCTCCCCAGAGTATGGAGACAAAAGAGAAACAGAGGCCTGCTTTCCGTGCTTCAGGAGCATAAGGCTTGTTGAAATGATAAACTACTACAGAATTCCAAAGTGACAACTCCTAGCGAGATGTGTAATGAGTAGTGTGAGAATTCTGGGAATCAGAAAAAAGCACCCCTTGAGATAGCCTTCGGGACAGGGAAGGTTTTCCTGAAGAGATAAACTCTAAATGGAGTCTTGTAGAACCAGAAGTTCACCAGGAAGTGTATGAGGGGAGGGATGTTTGAGAAAGAGAACAGGAATGATACCAGTTAGGTCACTGTGGATTTTCAGTAAGACAATCAAATCAGTAAGAACTGCTGAGGGTGTAGCTCAGTGTTAGAGGTCTTGCCTGGCATGTCTAAGGTCCTGGGTTCTGTGTGAAGAGGAGGATGGTGGGAAAGAGGAAGAGGAAGAGAAAAAATACATATAGGCTATTTAAAGCACATGCACATAATGTTTCTATATATTTGGAGCTGCAGCAATACTACTGTTTGTTAATGGTTTTTGAATTATTTATTTATTTATTTATTTATTTATTTATTATTTTACATGTAAGAGTTATCTGCATGCATGTGTGCAGTACCTTCAGGGGCCAGAAGAAGGCATCAAGTCCCCTGGCACTGGAGTTACATATGGTTGTGAGCCATCATGTGAGTGCTGGACCCTGAATCCAGGTCCTCCAGAAAAATGCTTTTCAATTGGCCCATCTCTCCAGCCAGAGTTCCTTGACTTTGACTATTGTCATCTAAGTGGAAGCATTGGAGAACTAAATCTTTCTTTTTCAGAGTGTTACTCTTAGCCTAGGCTGGCCAAGGACTATGTATCCCGTGTAGGCCTTGAATTTATAGTAATCCTCTTGTGTTAGCTTCCTGGGTACTCGGATGACAAGTGACACCCGGATAAATCATCTTTTTAAAAAACGAGACAAAACAAACAAACAAAAAAAATCCCACCAACTTTTTACAGATATAATGTCTACAAAAGGCTTTCTAGAAATGTAACGACATTGACCAAGGTATTCTGGTTGCACCAAATGCTAACTGTTATGGAATTGCTCACCTGGGTATTTTGAGATCCACAAGTCTACAGTTAAATAGTTGGTCAATAAGCAGCAAATTTTCCTCTTCTAGTTGATGGATAATATTTTCCAGTTCTTCAACTTCCTTCTTGTGAACTGCAATCTGTTTGCAGAAGAGGGGGATGGGTGTCAGTACTTACTGGCTTCATTCAGTAACAAGTTCTTTAGCAAATGCAACTCCCGAAAGGACATTTGCCTGAGGGAAGATCTATCATTTATTATTTATTACGAGGTTTGCCTGGTCCTGCTGGGCTTAAGAAGGATGGTGAGGCTGTTTTCTGGGTCACTAGCCGCCATAACAGGCAATTATTACAGGGCAGAAGCTGTCCTTTTCAGCCCTCCTGAAGCATGGCTGAACTTAAATGAGCAGAGGCAGACAGAGGAGAACAAAATTCACTTAGCAATATGGCACACTGGCCAGTGAATGGGGACTGCTCTAAAGGCAACAATAAATAAGAGAATGAAAACACACTGGGATAATTGGTATATATGGTGGTACTTCAAAAAAAATGACTAAAAGCCCTTTCTACTCCCCCTATATTAGAGGTATATTCTTTAACTAGGATAGAATCAGTCTCAGGATCATTGGGTATTGCTGTGACGGACATGCTGTTTTGTGGAAGATTGTGGAAGGACTTTGGAACATTGAACTAAAAAGCCATTGAGTGTTCATAGCTTGGTGATCTGTTCTATGGGAACTTGGAAGATAGGGCTGCAGAGATGGCTCAGTGGTTAGGAGCACTGACTGTTCTTCCAGAGGTCCTGAGTTCAATTTCCAGCCACCACATGGTAGCTCACAATCATCTGTAATGGGATCCGATGCCCTCTTCTGGTGTGTCTGATGACAGCTACAGTGAACTCATGTACATAAAGTAAATAAAGTCTTAAGAGAAAAAAGAAAGAATATTGAGAACAATGCAGAAGATGGAGGTCTGGCTTGCAAAGTTCTGGAAGGAAGGTTGGAGACCCCAGCTGTTGCATATTTTGAGTTAAAAAATCTTTGCTCTGGGTAGGGATGGGGGGTGGGGGAAGATGTCTCAGCAGTTGGAAGCATTGGCTGCTCTTCCAGGGGACCCAGACTCAATTCCAGGCACCTACATGACAGTTCACAGCTGTCTTTGGCTCTAGTTCCAGGGAATCCGACACCTTTACATAGACATACATGCAGGCAAAACACCAATGTACATAAAATATAAATAAAATTCTAATTAAAAAAAAAAAAGAATCTGTGTTCTGGTTAGCTGGGGATGAAGAATCAGCTATGGCTAACAAGAGTCTGGAACCATGAACGTAAACCTTTTACTTTCACTGGGACAATTGATGCTCTTCAGCTGGAGCTAAGAAACTAGCGGTGATTAAGAAGAGACCAGCATCACTGAGGTGAAATCTGGATAATGTTTCTTCAGAAACAGCGCAATGTAGGACACGAAAGTGAAGAAGATTCAACCTTTCCCCAAAAGACCGATTCTAACCCAGTTGACAAAGCCATAGCTAATTAGAGAGCGTTATGGTGTCATGGCTCAGCCTGCAGGCAGCTTAGAGCTGGAAAGGAAGACAAATGGTACTTACCTGTCTCAGTCATTCTAAGTCCATCATAAGCCAGTGGTTGGTGTTTAGGGTCAGAGATAATTAATTTGATGACAAGTTTGAATGCCTTAAAGAAAGGTTTGTTTTCAAAGGATGAGAAACACACCAGAGAGGCTGTGCACAGGGGAAAATGTTTGAAGATGCCTGGCTGTGGGCTGGGCACGCGTGGGAGACAGCACATAGTTTTCCAGAGCTTTCCAAAGTTGGCACTGAGATACCTTTGCCAGGCTTAGGATATCTTATGACATTGCATCCCTCTTCAGAGTGCACAGTGATATTTGCATCTATTGCTGAGTCCCATCTGCTTGTGAAATAATAGGGAAACAAAACTAGTACTTTTTCATGATTGTCTTACAGTTCTGGAGTAAGGAACATGAGAGGGAAGAAAAGGCAGGAAACCAAGTTTCTCTAAATACCTAACAAGTGCAGCTAGAGATCAGGACAACAAGTCAAAGTCTTTCAGCCAGGGATCTAGGGGCCTGATTGAAGTCCACCTGACCTTCTCATCTGCAAATGCCCTTGAGCCCTAAGCCTCTCTGAGATTAGAGTCTCCCCTTCTCCCGTTTCTCTAAGAGAGTAAAAGTCATTTGGAAATTTCAGTTGTCTTCCTTTTCCTAATGAGCACGCTGAATAAAAACACACCAGACTCGATGACCGAGCTGCTCTGCACCTGCACAGACATGGATGCTCTGGGTTTTTGTGGAGAAGATGAGTGCGGGATTCCCAGACATGTCACTCTTAGCAAGGCTTTTCAAGCCATGAGAAACCTTCCTCAAGAAATGAGGCACCTTAGGTACCTCATTCTGGCCAACCCTTGGATGTAGTGATAGAACTTACAATAAGAAGTGGTTTTCATTAATTTCTGAGTACATTCAATCATGCCAAACCGAATATTTATTGTAATGTAAACATTAAATCTATTGAATTTCCTTAAAATGCTTTGCCCTTTTTCTCTAAGCTCTGTGAGTCAGTTAAACTTGACATTTCCCTTTTATTTCCACTGAATTATAAGGATTAAAAAATAAAATTAAATGAAACCAAACATTATTTGAGGCTTCAGCAGAGTCAGGGCACAGGGCAGCCTTTCTTATCAGTCAAATGTAACTTTTTTTTAAAAAAGTCCTTTTCTTTAAATCTAAGATCTGTGACATCTTATAAATCCAGAGTTAAATAGTTATTATAGGATTATACTGTTGTGTTTAATAAAATTGTAATAAATTCCCCTAGCATTCTATTATTAACCGTCCCTGAGTTTTAAATTATTGATCCCTTGTTTTATTTTTTATTTACTTTTTTTTTTTTTTAGGTAAAGTCTTGTGTAGACTGAGCTAGCCTTGCCAAGGATGACCTTTAACTTCTGATCCCCCAACCTCCATCTCAAAGTCTTGTTTAAATAGGAAATTCATTCTAATTATTTGGGAGTAATGGTATGAAATCTTATGAATATGACTTTACAAAGTTAATTTGACAATTGTCAGGCTGGCCTTGGTGGCACAGTCCTGTAATCCTATCTCCTCAAGAGGCCGAGACAGGGTTTAGGTGAATGTAGAATACAGAAGAAGTTCAAGGGTAGCCTGGGCAAGGCAGGGAAACCTTGTCTCCAAACAGAAAAGGGGCTGGGGCTGCAGCTCAGGGGTAGTGCTTGCCTAGTATATACAAGGCTCTGGGCTCAATATCCAACACTGCAAAAAGTAAGGTGAAATCCAAAGGAAAAGGAAAGAGGCCAGGGTGGGGCCAAGCAGTCAAACCCTTGCCTAGTGTGCACAAGGCCCAGTTTGATCCCTTATGCCCATCTCACACACAGTAAAGTTCCTTGGCTACATTGCAGAAGAGTTACACGATTTATCTCCTAGTTTTCTAGACTCTAACTCTACTCGGTCAGATGGGGGACAGGGAAGAGAATGGGACAAGCTTAAAAGGAATGTTTCTATTATTGTCTCTGGACAGACGGCAGTGAGACAAGGAGAGAGACGAAGGAGGAATTTAGCATCCCACAGTGAACACGCTGACTTGAGTGCCTTTAGGATGGATATCCATGGCTCACTGTGTGAAGATCCAAGTGGCCTGAGGTTGTCATGGTCAGGATGGCACAGAAGCAGGCGCATGGAGCAGCGGGCCACATGGCATCTGTCATGATAGTCAGGAAGGAGTGAGCAATGAATGCTGGTGTGTGCTCGGCTCACTTACTCTTGTTTTATTCAGTCTAGGACTCCAGGCCATGAAAAAGTGCCCACATTTCGGCTGGGTCTTTCCACCTTATTTTACCCAATCTAGAAACTCCCTTATTGATGCCCAAGGTCATGTCTGATTCTAGATCTTGTCAAGTTGATGGTTCCAAACCTGTCATGATTCCAAACCTGTCAACATGGTACCACCTTTCACCGCCCTTCGTGCCTCTGAACTCACAGTGGAGAGACACTGTCGGGTTTATGTGTTAGACTGATGTCTCTGAATTTGTGTGGAGGAGAAAGGGGGAAGAATCTGGCTTAAGGGAAATAAAATCAGGTAAGGCATCACTTACAGCAGGGCTGTTGTCAATGAGGGCCTGGAGTAGGGCAGCACCACAAAAGCAAGCAGTGGTTAAAGACAGTACTTAGAGAGGCCTTCTGGATTTGAATACTGAAAAAGACATTTCTCCAAGTCCCAACTTGGGTGACTACATGACTGTGGTGGTGTCATTAAGTGGGACAGACTGAGCATGGGACCAGAAGCAGTTTCAGGGAAAGAGGCAGATGTTGTCAATTCAGGAGTTTGAGATGCCTGTGGTGAGCTTACATGGAGTTGCAGCTGGCTAATGAGGGCGTGGGTTGGGGCCTGGAAATGACATCATTTCTAATCTGGATGCCTTTTAAGCTCACAACACAATTATCCTCAGGCATTTCTTCCCTGGAGTTTTGGGGAAACCAGCATTTCCTGTTTCTTTTTTTCTCTGTATACTCGCTTGTGTTGTTAAGTGTGCTGTTAGGTAAATTCCTGAGGATGACTGAGAAATAAATATCACAGCCCTTGAAACTCTGGGAATAATTTTTTTGTTTTGTTTTGTTTTGCTTTGCTTTGTCTTTAGTCCAGTAGAATGGAGTAGAGAATTCCAAGTTCAAAAACATTCTCCATGGAACTGAACGTTACTGACTCCAGAGCTGGCTTCCTGCTCACTCGTTCCGCCTCCCTTTGTTTGCTATTTTAAACCAGGCTCTTTTTGTGTGTGTGTGTGTGTGTGTGTGTGTGTGTGTGTGTGTGTGTGTGT
>NW_021604648.1:10821983-10826653 GCF_004785775.1 Grammomys surdaster | reverse complement strand
TGTGTGTGTGTGTGTGTGTGTGTGTGTGTGTGTGTGTGTGTGTGTGTGTCCTACTGCTCTGCGGATGTTTCTTTCTGCTTTATCTTTTTAGAGTTAATATTTCTTGGGTGCTGTGCTTCTTACATCAGTGATGTGTCTTGCCCTGAAAGAGTGCATTCTGCATTCTATTTTATATTTGATTATTTTGGCCTTGATGGATCCTGTTTTCTAAATAAACTGGCTCTCACATTTTTTGGTATTAATAAAAGCTCCTTTACAATTTTCTGAACTTCCCGTCAGCATCTTTTAGCGGTAACTTTTATTACTAGTGCGTGCTTCCACTCTCTTTAGTTCACCTGACTTTCTCTTCAGATTTGCCCAATTGTTCTTAATAATCCATTATCTGGTCCTATTAGGAAAGGGTCAACGGGATGGTGGTATTTTTTCCACCACTGTGTTTGTAGGACTGTTTTCATTCCAAGTTTCTCCTATGGCTGAGAGAGTAAGCTGAAGTAAATACGGTATGGCAGAGCAGGAGGAGTACTTGGAGTTGAGAAAGCAGGGGAAGGATATTTAGATTGTGCTCTCATGAATGCCACAATTAGAAACATATACTGGGTTTTTTTTTTTTTTACATATAATTGTCTCACATCTATGCTAGCAACTGTGTATCAGATGATTTCAGCTTTCTTGGGGGAGAGCCTGCAGGTTCCTAGGCTGAGGATAACTGCTTTGTTCCGTGTGTGGGGAATCCCAGGCATGCTTACTGATGCAGACTGTGGCACGTACTTGTTTTCTGCTCCTTTTGCATCCCTACTCTCTACAGCACACACAGACTCTGAGCAGAGGCTCCCCAAACAGTGTGCACTTCCCATGGACCATCTGGACAAGATGTTATCTACCAGGTTCACCCAGCAGCTTGCAGCTTGCTCTCACACCTGTCTTTGTTTTTTTGTCTGCCAGATAATTGTTGAAACCTCACCTACTAGTTCACCATACTTGTTATCTTTGCAGACAGGCTCTTTATTATATTTGTATAATTTTATTTCTCCCTTAGGAGATCAAGATGCAGCTTGCCATTCTGAGCCACATTATAATTCACAGTTTAATATAAGTGCTTCTAAATTAAAATGAAATGCTTGTGTGTGTGTGTGATTCATCCCCTCAATGAGTAAGTATATCTATACTCCTAGACATTCCTTAACTTTGTTCATTTACTAGCTCTTTTTGATAATCAAAGATTATTTTTTAATCACGGTAGATATACAGTTAAAAAGATATAGCCCACTCTGTCTGTGTATTAAGGACACAGGTCATGAACAGAGTTTCAATGTATTTTAGCAAGAATTCAGCAATGGAAGAAAATCCTGGGAAAGGAGCTCTCAGGATTCCCTGAGAGCATTATGAAATAATTCATAGGGAAATTGGTCATGAAAGAGTTAGAGTTATCCTGGCAGCAAGAATAAAGAAGGATTAGCAGTCAGGACAGAGTGACCAGCACATACAATGTGAGGAAGATAGGATAGTTCCAAGTAACAAAGATTATTCAGATCAAGACAATGATAGCATAGAGGAGAAGAGGGCCTGCTGAAGACGTCCTTACATGACCACACCCAGCAAACCCTGTGTGGCCCTGGCCTAGGGAAAGGGTCCTGGCCTAGGAGTTCATGTGAACTCTTGTACAGAGGTGAGGGGATCAGAGTGGAGAGAGACACAGATGCTGCTGTCTTGATCGCAGGCAAATGGCTGTACAAAATACTGTTTGTTTGTCCCGGTCCACAACTCCATATCATCCAGACTGGGTCAGGGGTTACCAGTGTGGGGAGAAGACCAGAGAGCTTCCTCCAGAGCTGGAGTGCAGAGGGAGTCAGGATCCAAAGGGAAACTCTGGGGTCAAAGTGCACGTTGGCACAATGGTAATATAAGCCACTCTGCCCTGTGCATCAGGTCAGGGGAGGAAAGAAAGTCTAAAAGGCTGAACACATTTCCAAAGGATGATGTGTTACCCAGAGGGTAATTTAAATCAGGAGCTGAAATGATCCTTTAGCCTTGCTAGCTACCCAGCAGGAGGCAGCTTTGGTTTTGAGGACACAAAGAAACTTGGCACATTTGAGTGTACAGTGTGGGTTTAGTCCCCAAATTATTTCTAGCTATTATTGAGGTTATTTATGGCGTTTGTTGAGTAACAATATAATAGGATTAGGTCTTTCTTTGGCAATTCTTTATGTCCGTTAAAATTCCAGGCTTGCCTTATGACTTCATCTTTATAATTAAAGGTCATTGCCAGTTCAAAAACAAAAATAATTATTTTGATACATTCCACTTACTTCTTTTTTTAGCCAATCATTCTCCCAGATCTCTCGATAGTTGCTCTTGTCAATGAACCGTACAGCGTGCTGAAAGAAAAGGATTCTATGAAGAAGAGTTGTCACAAGGGGACACACAATATCAGCACTGGTTGGACAGGCTTTATCTTCACCTTCATTTTAATTCTACTTTGAATCATCTGATATTTTACAATCTCACCCACAATACTTTGATAGAGGATGATTGTGTGTTTCTTAGTGAGGTGGTTTTATATGACTATCATGTTTCTAATCAGTTAGTAGAAGACAAAACCTCTTTTTAAAATAAATTAATTAAAAAATTTTAATTTACGTATTTTATGATTTCATGTGTATGAGTATTTTCCTTTGCATGTGCACCACATGCCTGCCTGGTGGCCACAGAAGTCAGAAGGGGGCATCAAATTTCCTGGGACTGAAGTCAGAGATGGTTTCCAGCTATCATGCAGGATTCAAACCTGAGTCTCCTGGAAGAGCACCAAATACACCAAACCACTGAGCCAACTCTCCATTCCAAGGTGTGCTTAAACTTAATAAAGGAGAGAATCTAAAAGAGCATAGCAAAATGAAACAAAAGAAATAGGGCCTGGGGAAATAGCCCATTGGCTACTGTTTGCAGTACAAGCATGAGGATCTGAGTTCAAATCCTAGCACTCATGTAAAAAAGCCTGCTGTCTGTGTGAGGTGAGTAAAAAGTACATAGTCTATGGGCTTTTACAACCCGAGTACCATCCCCAGAACCAACACTGGGAGAGAACCAAATCCCAAAAGTTGTCTTCTGACTTCTACATGTGTGCCATGACACATGTGCAGTCATACACACATGATTTTTTTTTAAATAGTTGGACATGGTAGTGTGCTGCCACCCTACCCCCACCCCAAATACTGGGAAGACTGAGACAAGTCAAGGATGCCAGGGCTCACTGGCCACACAGCCCAACCTTATGAGTGAGTGCTAGGCCAGTGGGAGCGTGGTAGACAGCTCCTAAGGAACAACGTCTGAAGTTGGTCTCTGGCTTCCATATGGTGTACACACATCTGTGCACGCACACAAGAACTTGTGCCCACGTAAATAAGCAAACTATTCTCCACTGTAAGTAAGGATAGAAATAACTTAATAGTATATTAAAGATAAATTGATTTAAGTTCATTTCGATTTAAGATCTAAGGCTTAAATTGACTTATGTCTTTTAAAGTAGAAAATTTTCAATGAAAAAAACTTTAGATCATGCTTATTAAAATTAAGGGAAGACATGCATTTTCTAGGAATGCTTATATTTCAGCTATAACTAAAATCTTGCATTTCTGCTACCATAACATATTACTTTTTAAATTTTAATTATTTAATTTTATGTGTATGGATGTTTTGTCAGCCCGCGTGTATGTACACCATGTGTGTGCCTGGTGCCCAAGGATGTTATGAGGGTACAGGATCCCCTGGAATTGGAGTTATGCATGGTCGTGAGTTACTATGTGGGTGCTGGGAATCAAGCCCAGGTCTCCTGTAAGAGCAACAAGTGCCTTTAAGAGCTGAGCTATCTCTCTAGCCCCTTCTGGGCTCCCCAATAAAATATCTGAACTAAATTTGAAGGAGGTCCTGAGGTTATGTGGTTTGTTGCCTAATTCACTAACAGTGGAACAGTGGTTTCAACTTCAGTTATATATCAGAACCTAATGAAAAATGTAAAAGCTATAAGCCAGAACAATATCCCAGAGCAATTACATTAGCATCTCTGTGGGTGGGACCCAGATAACACCAAGGTGATCTGAACCAGTAGTTAAGGTGGCACAACGCAGAACACAGGAAGCTACAAAAGGCAGCTAATCGGCTGAAAACTCATTGTAGCGCTCGTGGGGTGGGCTTTACATAGTGATACTGAGCCATGATCTGAAAGAGCTCCAAAATGAATCTGGATCGTGCAGGTCACTGTTCTATAGGCCGTCATTCCATTAGCAAGTCTCTACACCTTTCAGGATTGCCGAGAGATTTAAACGTCTTTGAGAAGAACACTTGACATTATAAGAAATTTGCTTTGTTTCATTTTGTCATGTGATATCCACATAGTCATTTAAAACATAGATCACTTCGCGACTGGAATTCACTATTTAGTCAGACTTGGTCACAGGGTGATCCAAGAGTATGGAGAGATACTCCAGGGATCGGTTCACATGACCCCTGCAAGCACACCGGGGATCAATTCCCACGACCTCTGCAGACATACCAGGGATCAGCTCCCAGGACCTCTGCAGACACACCGGAAATCGGTTCCCATAACCCCTACAGACACACCAGGGATCGGTTCTCATGACCCCTGCAGACACACCGGGGATCGGTTCTCATGACCC
>NW_021604648.1:10782087-10821973 GCF_004785775.1 Grammomys surdaster | reverse complement strand
CACACCGGGGATCAGTTCTCATGACCTCTGCAGACACACCGGGGATCGTTTCCCTTGGGTCCTGCATCTTTGCACATCTGAACCGCTGATGAAACTTTTGAAAAAATTAGAAGCATAGAGCTCTGAAGAAAGGGTGTGCTGTAGACAGGAATTCCCTTTACTGACTGAGGAAATCGTAGGAGTATAGAAGTACTGTGCGTGTATTTACTGTAAAACAAAGTAATTAGAAAACAGACATGACTGGGAATTTTACCTTGAAACATGATTTGTTAGGCCACCCTTGCCTTTTGTTTTTCTTTTTTGAGGCATGGTCTCGTCGTAGCCCTAGTTCTCTTGGAACTTGATATGTGGGCCAGGCTGACCTTGAACTCAGAGATTTACCTGTGTCTGCCTCCAAAGTACTGGAGTTAAATGCATGTGCTACCACACCTGGTTTTGTAGTCCAAAGTTTTAAAACACAGGAAGGTAGAGTGTATTCTCCCAGGCTTAGATATAAAAGAATAATAGCTTTTAGACAAATTATATTTCATTCAAAACACATATTCTTAAAATTTCACTGTATCCACATGCTACTTTTATAATAACTGAAGAGTAAGTTACTTGCTCCTTGTGAGGTAAAGTACTCCTTAAATAATCTCATTTAATCCTTACACTGTATCTTTAAGGTAAATTTAATGGTCTCTGCTCTGTACATTAGAGCACAGAAATCCAGGAAAATGAAGAAATGGGGCCAGTTGCACAGCTCGTAAGTTCTGGGACCATACAGTAAACTACCTGGCTGCAGGACTCAGGGCTTTTCTTCATCAGTGATGATGTTCTGTAGTGCTACCAGACCCAGTGCTGGGCACCTGCTAGGCATGCGTTCTACCACTACGCTACAGCCTGACCTCCCTTCCTGAGACAGACTAGATCATGATCCTCCTGCCTTCGCCTTCAGAGTATTGGGCTTTTAGGCATGTACCGCCACACCCCTCAGTGATAAACCACATGGAAGAATAAGAAGTTTTGCTTTGTGTTAAGAGAGTTGGCACGTACCTGTGTGGCCCATTCTTTCCTCTGCTCCAGTTGGGTCAATGTTTCTCTGATTATTCTCTTTCTAGCATCTTCCAGGGTGACTTTATACTGTTCTTTAAGAGGAAATCACAAGCCTTAGTGGGGCTGATCTGAGGTAAAACTGACGTTTATAAAGTTCACATCTCACCAGTCTCTCCCTTCTCACCCCACCCTCCTAATTCTCCAGAATATATTTTTCTGGAACATCTATTTCTTCTCATAGGAAGAATTGCTTCCATAATCTTCTAATACCTTAATCTGAATTAGTGTAAGGCTTCCAATAATGTTTGTAGTTTTGAAGGGTTCTCTCTCTAGAGGAAAATGCAAAACAATATTGGAATAGCATCTATTCTTTGAATAGCCCAGCTTATGAGTTCACAGTCTCATTGTGTACAATTGACTCCAACTAACTAGATGGCCAGTGTTCCTGGCTTGTGATTCCTTGCACAAGGAAGACACAATGAGGAGAGGGAGAGGCGAGGAGGCTGGAGGCAGCAGCCCTGAGCCTGTACTGAGCACCCTGTGAGGCAGGGGATGGAGATTAAGTGCAGGATTACCCATTCTCTTGGATTTTCTTTCCTTCATGTCTCAGCACCTGTGTGGAGGTCAGAGGATAACTCCTAGGGTACTGGTATCCTTCCACTTTGTTTTTAAAGCAGGGTCTCTTGTTTCTGCCACTATGCATAGGTGGCAATCCTCCTGTCTCAGCCTCTCCTTTCTCAGCACAAATGCCAGGATTACAAATACATGCCACAGCATCCAGATGTTTAAGTGAGTTCCAGGGATCTAACTGAGGTCCCATGTTTGTGTGGCAAGTACTTTTACCTCTGGGCTATTTCTCCACTTCTCTTTTCACGTTTTTTCTTATGCCTATAAATATCATTAGTGATAGAGTGAAGATGAAAAATGTAAGCCTCAAAAGGTGCTTCCGGATTATATAACCAATATGCCCTTTGAAAGAAACATGGAGGACAACCGAGCCTCAAGTCTGTCTCAAAGACTGGAGAGGAATGAAGCTGGGTAAAGGAAGTCAGCCCCCCACCCCACCACCTCCACCCCGCCACCCCCAGCCCCCAAACAGTATCCAGCCTTTTAATCAAGATGCTGTTGAAGATACTGGGATGTTACTGATTAAACCAGACAAAGACGTCTGTCCTTAGCCGTGTTCATCCTCTGAGGGAAGCCAGACTTCAAGTAAGAAAATTACCTTTTCAGGGGCTGATGTGTGTGGTAAAGTCAAATCCGCTGTTTCAGTTAAGAGGAAATATTTGGGCAAAGTCTAGACGAGGTGATATAGTGAGCAGTGAGGTTCCTGTGCCTCTCAAAAGGTTAATGTGATGATAGTCAGTTGCTTATCTTAGTGTCTGTAACATGTATTCCCATCAGCTGCGTTCTAGTTATGCCATATGCAAGATGGTTATTTGAAAGTCAAGGTGTACTTTCTCATATAGAAAATATTAAAAATCATGCTTGCTAATTTTTTGGACATGTCCATAAATCTTTATTTAACATATTCTCTAACTAAACAAAAATACCACACTAAGACTACTGTAGACTCTGTCTGCCATTCAGAGCTCTATTTCTTTTCTTTTTCTTTTTTCTTTTTTTTAAAAATCAAATCATAATTTTTACTTATTCACACAGGGGTTATAAACACAAAAAGGCAGGATGTGGGGAAGAGGATGACACCGGATCGTAGGTGTTCAGGGGGGGTACAGATATCTTTCAGAACAGGGTATTGGCTGGGTGAAGGTTCAGGGCACAGGTCACTATGACTCTGCCTATGACTCGCTTGTCCTTATCTAAGTTGGTATTGTCTGCCAAGGCTACTTATTTACAAGGTCTGTGACTACTCAGGCTGGTAAATTTCTGAAAAAACTGCCTGTTTACAATAGCTTATAGCCCTCTGTTTCAATGTTTTTCCACTGAGACCCAAGACTTGGTGTTAGTATACATGTATGACAGGCCTATGGCTGATTTTAGGTTTATGGGTGATTTTAGGCCTTCAGTGTGTAAGCAGGGCTGTCCCTGACATCTCTTCCCTTCTCTAAGTATAGAAGGACCCTGGCAATTCTAATCTTGTGAAGGCGGGGATAGAGGCAGGGCTCTATTTCAAGGGATGGAGGATTTGCTTTTTTGCTGCTGCATGAGAAGTATTTATTTTCTGGGGAAAAAGCTTTCCAGCAAAATATAACAAATTTTATCCTTGAAACCTAGACAATCGTTTTACCCTTATGCACTTTTTTTAATGTTTTAAATTGAAGTAGGATTACTTTATTTCCCTTCCTCAAGCCTCTCCAATTTATCCTCCTCAAAGCCTCTCATACCCAGACTCTCAAGCTGATAGCTGCTTTTGCTTTAATTATATTTCTTTACACACACACACACACACACACACACACACACACACACACAATCACATGTGTGTGTGTATGCCCAAATATATATATAACATGATTTGTACATTTTTTTACTGGTGCACACATGGCTTCAAGACTGACCACTCTGCATTGTACAACTAATGGGGGGGGCGGTTATCCCTGGGAGATGCTATTATCCTTCTCCCATCGATAGTTGCCTAAAGTTCTTTGTCTATAGGTGGAATTCTGTGCTATTAGGGAAATTTTCTTAACAGACTAGGACAGCTACAGCAGAACTCTGGGATCTTGGTCTGGTAGGAAGGAAACGGTGGGTCTAGTCTTCCAATAGCCAAGCTAAGGGTGCTACTAGGGGACTAGGGAGGTGAGCAAACTTTACCACCCTCATCTGTGCTTAAAGTGGAATGACTCTCAGGCATTGTGTGTATGTGTGTGTGTGTGTGTGTGTGTGTCTGTGCATGTGTGTGTGTTACTATTTCCCTGAACACAATATATTTTGAAAAAAATATTTTGGAGAAAACTGAACGTGGCCAACTGCCAGTCATTGGTGGGCAGTGGTCTGAGGCTTCAGCACCTGGATTGTGGCAGCCAATAAAGGCTCTTCAGGGCTAATTAAGGTAGACAAGGGAGTGGAAGCAGTAAGAATCTAGAGCTCACTACAGGGGTAGACGGGGTCAGGGTTAACATTCTGTGGGGCATAAAAGAAGAGAGTTAAGCAGGTTTGGGGAACTAGTATAGTTTGACTTTTGGAAAGCAAGAAACAGGCCTATGTCATGTTAGACGACGTACCCATCCACACAGTCCACACATCTGGACTATCACGACTACTCAACCATTCTTATATCATGTTAGACGATGTACCCATCCACACAGTCCACACATCTGGACTGTCACGACTACTCAACCATTCTACTCCATCTGACGAAATGTCTTTCTTTGATTCAGGCCCTGGTCCAAAAGGTTAATGCTAATTATTTATATCTTCAAACACAATCCTCTAAAAGTTGCTGTGAGTCAGAATGTTAGCTGTAATCATTTTTCTTTCAGTCTTAGCATATGAAAAAGAAAAAAAAGAAAAAGAAATCACAAAACTCAGAATTGGATAACACGGCAATTATTTGCTGTAAATTACCAAAGTGAACTGAATATATTCTGACGGTCTAGCTCCATTGCTGTATTAATACTGAAAAGTGACGTGATCACTTTACTTTGTTTTAAACTCCATATGGTATCTTATGGATTGCTTTTTCTTTAAATAAATAAAAAGAGTAGAGCGCGCAGCACACGGCTACTGTGAAACTCTCATGGCTACGCTATGTGATTCAGTTGGTGCTTCCTGTAGCCACTAGGATGTTGAAGACAGCCAAAGAAAGTGGAGTGGAGGGGGGTATGCAGACATCTCCTCAGAAATGTTTGAGATACTATGAGCAAGAGCTTGGGAGATTGTGAGTTTGTGCTTCAAGAGTCTTGGCTGTTTGAGCTGTTCAATCTAAGGTAGTCACTTTGGAGAAGTTAACCCCAAATCATGCAGGCTAATGCTTGTTGGCCAACATTTTACCTTCCAGTTGTTTCCGGCTCTGCTTTGGTTTTTCTCACCCACTGCCTGTGGAGATTGTGGTGTGGTCCTTTACTCACTTGACCAATCCTGTCTCAAGCACATGTCCAAACCCTGGCCCTCATTCTAGGCTGCCTCTCCTGTCATGGGGAGTGTCTTCTTTAGAAGACTGCCTTCCCCCTTTTCTGTGGTACTGCATCTGTAGTCCTTTGATTCAGGAAACACACTGTCCATTGAAATTGATAACAAATTTTCCTTTGGCCTTTGGTCCTCAGTGCCCACCCACCCTCTCCACACCCAACTAAAATAGTCTCTATTTTTTGTGGGCTCGAAGATGGTTGTCCTGTTTTGATAATGAATGGTTTTGGGGGAGTGTTTGGCTTTTTGTCTACTAAACACAGCCCTTCGGCTCATCATTTTATTCAATTTGAACCAACTCTGTGACAACTCACCTGACATTTTCTCTGCATTTTCTTTAACTGTGTCGATGTCATTTTGTAAGGAAACAATGAGTTGAGCATGCTGTGCACTCCCTACATTCTTGTATTCTTCCCAGTATTCCTTTTCACTGAGTTTTTCAAGAAATAGCTTCTCAGCCTCATTTATTTGTATGCGCATTTCTGTTGGAAAGAAAAACAAGGCATGTGTCATTTACATTGTCCTTAGAACAGTACAGTCTGTTCTTACAAAGTTAAGATCTGGTTCTAAACTGCAATAACTCATAAATATTGTGGTGCCTTTAATAGGTATCGCTGCCATAGATTCATGTGTTTGGACACTTGACCCATAGGGAGGACACTATGAGAATATATGGCCTTGTTAGAGGAACTGTGTCGCTGTGGGGGCAGGCTTTGAGGTCTTCTCTGATCAGGTTATACCCAATGTGGCATACAGTCTCTTCCTGCTGCCTATGGATCAAGATGTAGAACTCTCAGCTCCTTCTCCAGCACCACGTCTATGTGGAAGCTGCTATGCCTCCCACCATGATGACAGTGGACTACACCTCTGAAACTGTAACCCAGCGTCAATTAAATGTTGTTCTTTATAAGAGTTGCTGTGGTCATAGTGTCTCTTCACAGCAATAAAATTCTAACTAAGACAAATGCTAAATGTGTAATTTTTGGAAATCTAAACTATTCAAATTATTAGATAGTTCTCATGATAAATCTAAGTATAATTTAACTTTCAGCTCTAAAGTAGAAACATGATTCAGGACTATGTAACTGAAAGATTACATATGTCTAAAAATGCACAAACTAAAATCTATGATTGTTTTATAATGGCTCCTATTTGCTCAGTTGTTCATGGCTTATGATGTTTTTGTAAAAATAATTTATTTTAATTTTTATTGTATGTGTATGGGTGCTTTTGCCTGCATGTATGTGTACCACATGTATACCTAGTACCTGAGGAAGTCGAAGATGAGATCAGATCCTCTAGGACTAGAGTTATGGTAAGCTACCATGTTGGTGCTGGGAACTAAATCTGAGTCCTCTGAAAAAAGTCAGTGCTCTTAAGTGCTGAGCCAACTCTCCTGCATTTCTTATACAGAGTGTTTTGTTTTTTTTCCCCAGTCATTACACCTCTCGGGAAAAATGATTTCAACCTCTTTTCCTTTTTAAGTCCTTGGCAGAGGATGACCCCGCTCCCCTCCTAAGTGCTGGGATTGCAGGTATGTCATCATGCTTAATCTTGACAATCACTTTTATAACTCAGTTGTTTGATTCAGTCATCAAAATTTCTTTTTTGGGGGGAATTTTCTCTGAGAAATGATAGCATGGGACAGTCAGAAACATGTCTTCTATTCTCCCACATTGTAAGTCTGCAGAGTGAAAGATGAGTTCCCTGATCAACTCCATACAAATACTGAAGGATTTCAAACCTATAACCTTTTGGCCTGCCATGGAGCACTTACTAAGTGTGATGTTTTATTCAGTCCATAAGCCTAAGTATAATATTGCTGAATGTCTTTAAACATGAAGCACTGCTCAGAGCCACATACAGTGACTCTCACAGTAGCCTGGCTCACTCCTCACAATTAACTGGTTGGCTTAGTAAGTGTTTATGTAAGGGATGCCCTTCAGTCCAAAGTCCAAAAGTCTGAGGAACCCTGAGTATGGTTTCCCCAGCCCACCCAAAGATATATATAGGCACAAAGACCACACAATGCCCTGAAATGAGGCTTGTTAATGTTGTCAAACAACTATGAAAACCAGAGGGGCAAGTGTCCTCTCATTTGGCAGCCTCCTGCTGTCTGAGTTCTGTGTTACATTTGGCTATTGAGGGGAGGATTGGTAGATGTCATGGAAGTTTTAGAGAGAGTCTGATGAACATATTGGCTGGCTTATTTTGACTCCCCTTTCCCCTTCTTCATCTGCTGTTTCATTCCCCTCTCTTCCTTAGTCTCTGTAGCAAAAACTCTTTGGAAGCTTCACATGTTTTGCCTTACCTTCTGCTAAGTCATCCAACTTGGTCTCCATTTAGCATGTATCCTGATTGCTTTTTGTGTCAACTTGACATAGCCTGGAATCATTTAGGAAGCAGGATCCTCAGATGAGAAAATGTCCCCACCAGACTGACCTGTAGGAAAGCCTGTGGTGCATTTTCTTGATGGGCAGTTGATCTAGAAGGACCCAGCTCACTGTGGCTGGTGTCGGCACTGGGCTAGTGGTCCTGAGTGGAATGAGAACGCCGGTGGTATGAGTAAGCCATGGGGAGAGCAACACGTCGGTGAACAGCGGTCCTCCATGGCCTCTGTCCCAGTTCCGGCCTTTGAATTCCTGCCCTGATTTCCCTCAGTGATGGACTGTGACCAGAGAGTTGTAAGCTGGAATTAGCACTTTCTTCCCCAAGTTGTTTTTGGTCATTGTGTTTTATCACAGCAGTAGAAACCCCAGGATAACTTGGCATCCTTGTGCTCAGTCCCTCCATGCTAATGGGTGCACCTCAACGGGAGCCATTGCCAGAAAGTGATTTAGCCAGAGCACTTTGCCATTCTTTAAGATGCCATTCCCGATGCAGGGACATTGTAAAATAGAATATTTTTGGAATGTTAAAAAAAAACTGTGAGGTGAGGGAATGGGAATAAAAAGGGCACATATCAGAACTGCACACGTCTAATTTGCCAGAAGGGTCATGTGTTTCCAGTAGTAAGAATATGTCGTGGCTCTTCTACTGCCATCCCCAGCAACATTTCCCTGGTGCCCTTTTCCCAATTCTAAGCTGTTTATCTTCAATCCAGAAGGGGCTTAATTCCGTCAGTTTAGGGAGGGGTGTCCATGATTGCATTAACTTTATCATGCCCAAATCTAAAGCAAAGCTAAGGCCAACAAAGCTCTGTCGACAGAGCAGCACAGAAAAGAACACCCCAGAGTGTGTTTAATAGGACTTCAGCAGGGCTGAGAGGCAATGGAGCCCATCATTTGTGATTGTCCTGGTCCTCCTCCTCACTGTCACTGCCCTAGTCCTCCTCACTGTCACTGCCCTGGTCCTCCTCACTGTCACTGCCCTGGTCCTCCTCACTGTCACTGCCCTGGTCCTCCTCACTGTCACTGCCCTAGTCCTCCTCACTGTCACTGTCCTAGTTCTCTTCACTGTCACTGTCCTAGTCCTCCCCCTCACTTCCTCCAGGGCCTCTGCTCACTTCCTTCCTTCTTTCTCCTGTCTCTATACCAATATGGATTGTGGCTGTGAAGGAGATGATATAATCTGACATACTGTCACGTGTTGGAAGGCAAAGGCATTAACTCATAAATGAATATAACACTGGTGACCATTTTTTAAGTTCTTAGCTCACCTTTCAAGTTTGCTTCCTGGTCTCTTTCAAACTTCCATTTTTCCTTCATTGCCTCCTCCACATCCTCTCTTGTTACAACCGGTACCCCTTCCAACTTCTCCTCCTTCAGTTCTTTTATGAGATTCCTTATGTGCCAATTCTGTTCCTCCTTCAAGCGTCTATTCTGCCATAGAAACCAACAGTAGTCAAACACATCTGCTCAACTGTTCACACCATTTACCTAGAACACAGGCACATGCTGAGGCTTGCAAGTACTACCTCTAGTATCTTAGACAACATGTAAGATTTAAAACAAAATAAAATCAGTGTAGTACCCATCAATAGAATGGTATATTTTTAAGAATATGTCATCCACTTACCAGTCTATCAGCTCCCACAGGCTCCATGGACATGATTATTTTTGAACTTCCCATTAACCCTGCTTTCTTCTAGATGCCCTAACTTATTTATTTACCATGTGTAAAGTCAGATGTGGGACACTAAATTGATATCTATTGTCGTTTGCTTTCATCACAGGATGGTGGTCACTCACAATTCCAAACTTCACAATTCAAATAAAAGGCAAGTGATTTTTGTGGTGTCCGATCCATGCTTCTAAGATGTACATCTAACTGACCTAAAGTTTATTCTTGCCATTGTTGTCTTTTTTTTTTTTTTCGAGACAGGGTTTCTCTGTGCAGCCCTGGCTGTCCTGGAACTCACTCTGTAGACCAGGCTGGCCTCGAACTTAGAAATCCGCCTGCCTCTGCCTCCCAAGTGCTGGGATTAAAGGCGTGCGCCACCACCGCCCGGCTTCACTGTTGTCTTACTGAGTGTATCAGGTCATCAAAACTGAGAGAACAAGTCACTCACCAACCTGCCCTTGGGTAATTACCCATGCTTGAATCTATGACGCCTGATCTCTTTCCTGGGTTTTCTATTTTCAGGGTTGTCTCCCTTTGTTATTTTTTATTTCTTTTTTGTTTCTACTTCTGTTTTTATGTCCTGGATGGTTTTGTTCAATTCCTTCACCTGTTTGGTTGTGTTTTCCTGTAATTCTTTAAGGGATTTTTGTGTTTCCTGTTTAAGGGCTTCTACCTGTTTACCTGTGTTCTCTTGTAATTTTTTTTAAAGGGAGTTATTTATGTCTTTCTTAAAGTCCTCTATTGCTTCCGGTCTGGGCCCGAGCATTGAGCAGATCCTGGGTGGCAGCTCTGCACCCAATCTCACAAATCCCAGAGGAAGCAGGCCTCCCAGGAGCTCCAACCTGAGTAGTACCTTAGGAAAATAAGACTCAGATTTAAAATCACTTTTAATGATGATGATGGAGGACTTTAAGAAGGATATAAATAACACTCTCAAAGAATTTGAGGAGAACACAAGTAAACAGATAGAAGCCCTTAAAAAGGAAACACAAAAATCCCTTAAAGAATTACAAAAGAATACAACCAAACAGGTGAAGGAATTTAACAAAACCATCAAGGACATAAAAATGGAAGTAGAAACAATAAAGAAATCACAAACAATAAAGAAATAAAGACTACCCTGGAGATAGAAAACCTGGGAAAAAAATCAGGAGTCATAGATGCAAGCAAGCATCACCAACAGAATACAAGAGATAGAAGAGATAATCTCAGGTACAGAAGATACCATAGATAACATTGACACAACTGTCAAAGAAAATGCAAAATGCAAAAAGTTCTTAATACAAAACATCCAGGAAATCCAAGACACAATGAGAAGACAAAACCCAAGGATAATAGGTATAGATGAGAGTGAAGATTCTCAACTTAAAGGGCCAATAAATATCTTCAACATAATTATTGAAGAAAACTTCCCTAACCTAAAGAATGAGATGTCCATAAACATACAAGAAGCCTACAGAATGCCAAATAGACTAGACCAGAAAAGAAATACCTCCCATCACATAATAATCAAAACACCAAATGCACAAAACAAAGAAAGAATATTAAATGCAGTAAGAGAAAAAAGGCCAAGTAACATATAAAGCCAGACCTCTCAACAGATACTATAAAAGTGAGAAGATCCTGGACAGATGTCATACAGACCTAAGAGAACACAAATGCCATCCCAGGCTACTATACCCAGCAAATCTCTCAATTACCATAGATGGAGAAACCAAGATATTCCATGACAAATCCAAATTTACACAATATCTTCCCACAAACTCAGCATTACAAAGGATATTAGTGGGAAAGCTCCAATACAAGGAGGGAAATTATACCCTAGAAAGAGCAAGAAAGTAATCCTCTTCCAATAAATCCAAAAGAAAATAGCCACACAAAGATAATTCCACCGCTAATAACAAAAATAACAGGAAGCAACAATCACTGTTCCTTAATATCTCTTAACATAAATGGACTCAATTCCCCAATAAAAAGACATAGGCTAACAGACTGGATACGTAAACAGGACCCAGCATTTTGCTGCATAGAGGAAACCCACCTTAGTGACAAAGACAGACACTACCTTAAGAGTAAAACCCTGGAAAACAATTTTTTAAGCAAATGGTCCTAAGAAACAAGCTGGAGTAGCCATTCTAAAACCTCCAGCCTGAGAACACAAAGGGAGGGACCCATGGCTCCATCTGTATAGGCAGTTGAGGGTGGCCTTGTCAGGCATCAGTGGAATTAGAGGGCCTTGGTCCCTGAAAGTTTAGATTCCCTAGTGTTGGGGAATTTAAGAACAGGGAGGCAGGAATGGGAGGATGGTGGGAACATATCCTCACAGAAACTCCCAGAATTATATGGATTAGACTGGCAGAGGCAGGCTGCCAGAGGACTAGATTCCAGAATTCAAACAAAAAATTGTTTCGATACTAAAATTTGTTTTGAGAATTGTATATTACAGAATACACAGCCTTGGTGTATCTACTCATCAAGCAAGCTGAGCAGACTTACTCGAACCTCTGATGTCCTGGAATTTCAGCTGGATGCAGCGAAGACACAGAAGTCAGAGGCTTATCAATTTACTCTTCTCCCTGCCCCTCTTCTAATATCTCAACCCCCATAACCAGCTTGAAGAAGTTAATGACGAGTTGGCGCCCCTATTCCCTGGGCTTGGGGACTGAGGTGGTTAATATTGGGCTGTCTTTCTAGGGAAAAGTAATGGTTTTGTCGGAACAGGGAGGAATAGCTAGGATTTATTGCATAGCCATACCTATTGGTAGAAATCTGTATAATTGTTATTAAGCTGAAGTTATAATTTCTTAAATGGTACAAAATTTACGTTGATTTCAAATTTAAGATTTTCACTGGTACGATCTTCTTATTGATATAAAAGTGAGATTAATATTGTCACTCTCATAGGCATTGTGCCTATATAACAGGTTTAGGAATACAAGGCTTAGACCCAGTCCTTCTTTAACTTTTTAAAACTGATTTGAGATGATTAGCCTGTGAGTTAAGGGCCTATAGCAAATTCATGGCTCTGAGTTTATTGTTAGGGTGTTTTCTATATTTTATTTAGAAATAGCTGAGAGGAGTTAACAGACACCAGTCCAGATTGCCTTACACGGATAGTCGGTTTTCAAAACGTCAGAAGTCCACAGAATTGACGTTACACACATTTCTGTATTAATGTTCATTTTGATTAGAGACTTGTCTGCTCCTGACAGCTTTCTGTCTTGGATTCTAAGAAGAATTTGAGCATCTTTGGAGTTACTCCAGGTGTGGTGAGACAGCCACTAGGCAAGAATTGCCTCTTTTCATCTACAGACAAATTACTGTCCAGAAAAGGACACACTTAAGCCGGGTGATGGTGGCACACACCTTTAATCCTAGCACTTGGGAGGCAGAGGCAGGCGGATTTCTGAGTTCGAGGCCAGCCTGGTCTACAGAGTGAGTTCCAGGACAGCCAGGGCTACACAGAGAAACCCTGTCTCGAAAAACCAAATAAATAAATAAATAAATAAATAAATAAAGCTCTGAACTGTAAGCCAGCCCCAATTAAATGTTTAAAAAAAAGAAAGAAAAGGACAAACTTGCGGAATAGTCGACTGATTATATCTGCCAAGAGAGAGTAATCAGCCTTTAGTAATTCTGCATCACTAGGTCTGTCAGATGATCCTGGGCCAGAAGGCTGAAGAGTGGATGCTCCAACGTTTTGTAGTATAGAGACTATCCAGGTGTTCAGCAGTCTCTATAAATTGGCTAAGTTTTAGAATCTATGCTTTGTGCTTCCCATAATTTCAGTTAATTCAGTCATTCTGGATTTCTGACGAGGTTGAAGACTTATAGTCTCATAGCCAAGCCCAGCTATTTACTTTTAGAGAAAAGATTTTAGAGGATGATTTTCAGCTGACATTCATTCTATTTTTTAAGATTTATTTATTTATTTTATGTATATGAATACACCATTGCTCTCTTCAGACACACCAGAAGAGGGCATCAGACCCCATTACAGATGGTTAGGAGCCACCATGTGGTTGCTGGGAATTGAACTCAGGACCTCTGGAAGAGCAGTCAGTGCTCTTGACCGCTGAGCCATCTCTCCAGCCCTGATATTCATTCTAAAGTCAAGAAAAAAGCCAGGTTCATAACTAAGTCTTTTAGTTAGGAGAGACGACAGAGGTTCTGGTTAGTCAACAAAATGACGGACTGGGTATTAGGTGTATCTTGTACCTCACTGATACAAATTGGTATAGTTATGTTCTAATTGTATTTTGAGTGATAAGTTTTATTTTAACAGGAAGGGTGATATGTAGGAGGAGCTAAGGTGGGAAGAGTAAGGAGAGGAAGAGGAGGAGGAGAATGAGAGGAGGAGCTAGGAGACGGGGGAGGGGGGAATGGAGGTGGATGTCCGCCAGTCAAAGAGGCTAGATAGGTCATGGTTACCTACGCCTTAACAAGGCTGATGCCAATTTCTGCCGTAAAGCTGTCACTAACAAGCTGAATAGTCAGGATGAGATGCAAACCCAGGACTCTTGACTCCAGATTTCATTCAAATGTAAAGACAGAGTCTTTAAAAAAGAAAAGTTGAGCCAGGTGTAGTGCACATGTATAATCCTTGCATTCAGCAGGCTGGGAGGGAGAAGTATGAGTTCAAGGCTAGACTGGTATAGTGAGATTTTGTACTGGGGTGGGGGCAGCAGGAGGGCACCGTAAACAAAAAAGCCAAATAAAATAGTTAACCTCGGAAGTTTCCATACTATACAAAGTAAATCAGTGAAGGAAAAGTCCTCATTAGCGTCTCTTTGCGGATGTGACATAAATTGGGCTAGTTATCCTTTACTGCTCATGGCCATCATTTCTGTTGTGATGGACATAGCCAGTATCACCTTGATATTCACATGAGACTTATTTTTAAACATTTAAATTGTCATTTATGTATGTAGGTGTGTGCATGGATACATGCCACAGACCATATGTGCACATCAGAGGACCATTTCAGGGACTTAGTCTCTCCTTCCAACCTGGTTCTAAAGATCAAATTGGGGGTTGCTGAGTTTGGTAGCAGGTGCTTTTTTGTACTGAGCTGGTGACCCTTAACCTGATTTTTGCAAAATAATCTTTAAGTTTCCCATTAGTTATTTTAACAACTGAGAGTATACTGTTCTACATGCATTTACATATATGCACACTCCTAGAAAAGCTGAAACAAAGAATCAGAGAGAGAAGAGAGAGGCAGTGATTCACTGTGTAGAGAAACAAGAAGTCAGAAGATAAACGTGATTTCCAGGGTATCTGTCCTCATGATCTAAGTAATATGACTGAACTGACTTTCACTGATATCCCCAATACCATGGAGACAGTAGTGCTGGCTTGCCTCACATGTGTGAAGAAAACTAATAAATTATAAGTCAGCCGATTCCAAGCACCAAAGAGGATGCTTCCTAGGGTAGGATCCATCATGATCTTATGCCATTGTTACTGCAGCGCATGCTCTGTGCCTGCCTACCGCCACTCAACGTTGCACTTACCCTCTCTTGGTACTTTTGATTCTTGTCCCTCAGCTTCTTGATCTGGAACATGAATCTCTCCACCGCATTCTCCTTTATTTCACGACTGAGGAGAAACAAGGATGTTCAGGTTAGTTTCCTCAGGGAAGGGTACTGAGGCTACATTTTCATTTTAAACTAAATTTAAACCAAACAAGACTGAAGGCAAGTGGACGGTGGTGCACTAGGGTAGCCTGGGCATGCCCACCAATCCATGCTCCTACCGCACGTTCTCTTCCAAAGATTAAAGCTTCCCCATCACAGACGTTTCTTTAATGTATACCAAGGATAGGTTTGATGACCACACATCCTTGAGAGAAACAGACAGAAAGAGCAGGAAGGCTCAGGTACCAGGCAGCCGATGGCTATATGAAGTACCTGTGTAGTCCACCTTTCTGAAAGGGAGTAAATGTTGGAACTCTAGGTCTGAGATTGAAGTACGGTTATGTATGGCTATCTCTTCACCCAAACTCCTTTTTTTCTTTTTTTTTTTTTTTTTGGCTAACAATAAAGTGCACAGTTTAAAATCTTACTCTTTACGATTTCTTTGCCTCCTTGGTTGCAGGCAAATCAAATCTCAGGACCTGTCAGATAAAGCCTCACCCAGCTCCATGTATTATTATGTGGAATAAAATAAGAAACTACACTCGAATGGTGCCCTCAAGAGTGCTCATCAACTCTTGTTGAATGTGAAATGCTACCAGGACTCTCTCTAAAACCTCATTTCTATTTATGACCTTGTGTACTTAGGAGAGGGAAAACTGAGGCTCCTTCCTTCCGAAAGATGAGAAAATGCAAAACAATGAGAAAAACACAAAAACGATGTTAGCAAATCACACACTGGCACTCCAACAAAAGGAAGGCAGTTTGGGTACCAAGAACTCGGAGTTAGTCCTGCTTTCCCACTCACTGCATGGTTCACACAGCTGCTTTGAGCCTTGGCTTACTCTTCTATAAAACATGATTGGGAGTGGCAAGATACCTGGCTGGCATGCTCATTGCCAAGTCTGACAACCTGAGTTCGATCCCAAGACCATGTGCATGTGCATAGGCTTGCACACATGCACGCACACATGCATGCACACACAGGCATGCAGCAAGTGAATGTCTTAGAAAAATTAAAGGAGACGAGCTTCATGGCTCATTCGCTTCAAACCTCCCCCATTTCTGTATCCAGGACTCCCTTCCATGAAGTCACAGACTCAGTGGCTGCCACTTGGCTCCACCATTGCTTTAGGGATTATGGAGATGGGTTAGAACAAGACCTTCATGATCCTTGCCTTCAGGGAGTGCGATTTACTACATTCAGAGTAAGTAATTACACAGATACTGTTTATACATTGTGACGGGTGCTGTGGGGGACTGTGGGATGGGAAAGGAAGTGAATGGAAGGGCTGTGGTCCTGCAGGGCAGGACAAATGAGCCTCTGGATGAGTAAAGCTTTACTTCCAGTTAAAGAAGTGACTTCTCAATACCCCTTGCCTCCAGGTGTGTGTGTGTGTGTGTGTGTGTGTATGTGTGTGTGTCACCTGAACACAGGGCTTCATTCATATCACACACATTTCCTGCCACTGAGCTACACCTCCACCCTCTAGCTCTCATTTTCATGGATAAAAAAATGAAGACATTATAAAAGTTACCTGAACTGTGCAGCTACTCGAATAATTTCTGCAATGCAGTGGGGACATAAACCCAGGCCAGGAAGTCTGGTAAGGTAGAGCCCTCTGTGGGCACACCCCTTAGGCTTAGGTGACTCCCAGCTCCCTGCTAGACTCCTGACTTGGAACGTATGTTGTGCTTCTCACATAAAGGAAACGTGTCCCATGGTCACGTAGGCTCAAAACAGAGTTCTCCATGAAGTACCTAGAGGCCCAGAGAGCTTAGCTAATAAGCTTCCCTTCCCAGACATACCTCCCTGCAGAAGGTATTTAATCTTAGGCCTCCCTGAGAAGTGGAATATGGTTTTATGCATCCATTTTCCACCATGACAATAGACTGTTTAGAACTATGGACTATATCTCTTTCGTCAAAACCTGCTATGAGGAGTCTGGGGAAGGCCTTTATCTACTGAGCCGCAGCTTAACTCTCCCATAGAAGGCCTCTCTGTACTCCTAACCTGCCTCCTCCAAGCTAAGAACAATCATCCCTGCTGGGACAAGCCGTGCCCCGCCCCACTCCATTCTCAGCTCTTCAGCGACTCCCAGTGGTGTCTGGATGTCCAAGAGTCAGAGAATCCCATGGCCCCTGTCTCTTCGAAGGTGCAGTGACCCCCTAACCAGCTCTGACTTTCTCAGACTGTGTTTTTCTACTCCAGGAGCAGTGTCACAGTGCTTCTCTATAGTCCAGAGCCTTATGGGTTAAATGCAGTCAAACTCCCTGTGTTCTGCCTCCCCAAGAGGCAGTGCCCTGTGGTAGACTGGATGCGACCAGACAATGCGAGAATTGGCAAATCTCAAGTATGTTGTGTCCATCTGTTGAGTTGAGACTGACAGACTGAATAGAGTGACTTCCTCGATACAGCTAAGCACTTTCCTTTAGAATGCTTGTCCACCCCAACCCAGGTCAGGCACATGATGTACACATACTAAACATGTTCGCTCTTCATCAGGAATTCTACTTCAGTTGTTCAGCTTGTATTTTTATTTGTTACATCCGAAAAAGCCTACAGCCTCTAACCTGTGAGTGTTAGGAGCAAATGGCTTGGTCTCATGCTCATCCTACAGTGAGCCATGTTCAGCAGTTCTTGGAAAATTCTGAACTATTTTTTGGCTTCCCTGGCCCCCTTGTGGAAACCATGGCAATTGAAGGTTTACTTTTTGACTTCCTTGGCTTCCTAAAGGGGTGGACTTACCTAGAAGCACTGGAGCTTAACTTGAGAACTTCATACTCTTGGCTGTTATGTGGAACTGTCTTCATTTTTTCTAATACTTTCCCTTTTATATGTCTTAGTATCTTCTGTGTCATGCTGAGGGCTGAGGGAGGTGGGATGATAAACCCAGATACATTACAGTGATTTTGTTTGTTTGTTTGTTTGTTTTCAAGAAAGGGTTTCTTGGTGTGGCTCTGGTTGTCCTGAAACTCAGTCTGTAGATCAGGCTGGTCTCAAACTCAGAGATCCATCTGCCCCTGACTCCAGAGTGCTGGGAGTAAAGGCTCTTGCAATGATCTTAAAGGCTCTAGTGCTATTACAAAGCACAGTGTTATCATGTGCCATCTCGTCATTTCCTGCTCATACTTTCAAAAATGTTACTTATATACAAATTTCCCCTTCCATGAAATAGCATTGGAAATTAGAGGCTGAAAACAAACAGAATTTTTATTTTATGTGTATGGGTGTTTTATTTTATGTGCAGGTCTATGAACCATTTGTGAGTGTGGTGCCTGTGAAGGTCAGAAGAGGGGACTGGGTCCCATAGAGCTGGAGTTACAGATGGTCGTGAGTCACCGTATGTATGCCAGGAATTGAATCCAGGTTCTCTGGAAGAACAGCAAGTGTTCTTAACCCCAGAGCCATCTCTCCAGCCGCAAGAAAAATAACTTTTAAAAATATGAGTGTTTTTATTGTATGCTTCATCCAAGGTGTATTTAAAAATCAGTGCATAGAAATGAACAATTTAGAATTCAATAAATACATCATTTTACTAATCTAATAAATCTGAAGATGTATTTGAATTTCAAAACATTCTATTCTTTTCTATTTTCAAAAAACATACCTAAACCTATATCCAGTTACGTATATTGTAGAAAACCAGAGAAAGAGTGTGAAGGATAAAAAAAAACATTATTAGAAGAAATCATTTACGGCATCTCCAGTATCAGTTCTTCAAAAAGTAACCTTCCATGGAAGCTCTTGGCCTTATTTTCTTGCAGCAGAGCCCCTGTGTGCACAGAAGTGCCTGATCAAAGGGCAGGTCTGCACTAGGCACGGTTGTTAGTGTACACTAACAGTACAGAACTGGGTAAGACAGAGTTGGATTCATGGCAGGCGTTTCAGCACCAGATGGGCCCTCTAAGTTCTTATCTCCTACTTCTATCAGTAAAGCAATATCTTAATCTTAACTCTGTGAATGGGATTTTACACTCAGATAGGACTCAACAGTGATTATCACTCAAGAGACCCTGAGTTTACACTGTGTACCAGTCATGCTAGGCGCTGCAGAGACAGACATATGAAATTCAGTGTTTAGGGTATGTTGAGGAAGAACCAAGCAGAAAGCACCATCTGGTGTTTTCCTTCATCGCAGCTCTAAGTGCTTTTGAAGTGGAAACTTAAGGGTTCTTTGGAGAGTCAGTTGTGTTGGATGATGTTTTACTGGGGCAGACATGTGAAGGAACGTTTCTTTGAAGCAGACAGAAGTGAAATGATGTTCTGCCAAGGCAAACACTTGAGGGGACACATAATGAAGGATTATTTGCTAACCACACGCATGTATTGGTCCATCTTACATTGTATAGTTGAACTCCATTTGTCAGGACTCCAAAGATAGAAATGCACCGAAAAAAAAAAAAACAACCAAAAAACAGACTTCTGGTGGTGTGCTGTGGCTTCTTGCCATTTCCACAGACTTGGGCCAATTGACAGTGATGTCAGCTGAGACAGATTCATGTGGAGTTTTGCTAAGACTCACATGCTGAGGCAAGACACATGGTGAGGCAAGACTTATGGAGAACATGTGATGTTTTGAGGGAGTACAAATAGGACTGACCGGACAGTGATGGGGGCTGAGGTTCCTGGTACAGCTCTCTGTGCAAGCTTGCTGGGCTCTCATCTTCCCTGATCTTCACTTTGATGAGAAAGCAAAGAACTTCTCCTGACATCTCTCCTGGTCCTTCCTGATGACTTGGGCCAAGTCTGAGGCCTGGCTGTCTCTGCTAGGTAGTGGCACCACTGTTGATTTGTGTTTGCTATCCTGACTCTACTGAACTGGAATGCTGGTGGTGTATCCATGAAGTGCTTGTGAGTGGATCAAGCTGCCGCTGCTAACCTGTGAACTACACTGCCAATTTCCTGACAACACAGATGGGAGTTGCTCTAAAGAACCATTTCTAAACAGGCCCACGTCCCCCTATCCTTTCTTTTCTACTACCTCTGGTGGGTGGTGGGCTAGAAGGGAGGTTAAAGTGTTTAAGAACCAACATTAAAAATAGGCTTTGAAAAAAATTAGTTATATGCTTTAACTACTTGCTCTATATGAAAACAAACCAATGAAGCACTTATCCAAATAATCTTTGGTTACAAAAATCTTT
Organism: Grammomys surdaster; assembly: GCF_004785775.1. Taxonomy (NCBI): domain Eukaryota; kingdom Metazoa; phylum Chordata; class Mammalia; order Rodentia; family Muridae; genus Grammomys; species Grammomys surdaster. The sequence goes on along the minus strand of NW_021604648.1, from coordinate 10,802,006 downwards.
ATTTGTACTTTCTATTTTAAAAATCTACAACCAAGTACACACCCATCTCTCTGTATCTATTCTCAGTGTAGGAAAGCTGGGTATAAAGGAAAAAACAGAAATCATTACTGAGAGATGATAGCTACATAGATTAACAAAGGTACTAAGAGTCTTTTTTATACAAATAACCACAAAAATCTCATAGTCTCAATTTCTTTGGGAGTGTTGTTTTTTGATTTTTTTTTTTGAAGTTCAGTTGTTCAGAAACCATGAATCACTGTCCTCTGTGGGCTTACTGCTTTATGATGACATCGGACAGAATGAGAAATACAAGATGCTGCCCAGGCAGTCCTCCTTTAGATGCTGAGAGAAGGTCCATGGCTATTTGCCATGTGACAAAAGTTCTGTTACAGAGGAAACCCAGAATAAGTGAATGGTCACCAGCAGAGCATGGGCCAGCAAGCCTTTGGGACTTGTAGTCTGTCAGATTATTTAGTGTGTTTTTAACAAATGACGGAGAATGCAGGCATCGGAATAATCACTTTATGTGGATCACCAGCTCCTGAGAAACTCTAGTGTTTGCCTCTTTGTAAACTTCTGGTAGAGAGAAAAAGACTAGCCTCTGTCAACCACAAGTAGAATCAACTGGAATGATGTCATCACACAACCACGGAGTAAGTAAGAGTCCAGGCCGTGTTCTCAGAGCCTGGGTCTTCTGAACTGCTTACAGGAGAGGAAAGTTTCCAGTTACATGGGAAATGCAAGCAAATGTTACCTTGCTGGTACTTAAGGGTACCTCAAGTAAGAGCTCTCCCCCGGCTCTTTCTTTGCTAGAATTCTGACCCTTTTTCTCGGTGCGTTCTAAACAAGATGTGAACACAGGTGAGAGTTTCTCTAGAAGGGAATTTTCCTTGCCCATTGATAAGACAATTTTCTTATTACAAATGTAGTCACTAGCACCACAGGGCCCCATTTTCAACCATACATCCCTCCAATAAATAATTTCTCTTTTCTAATCTCAGCTTTCGTCACTTGCTCCAGCCTTACACCATCAGAGTCTGCCCTCTGTCCTTTGTTCTGATGTCTGCTGTTTCCTGAATCATGGTATGCTTCTTCATACCCTGCTGTCTTTCCCACAAACCACATTCTTCCACTCTCTCTGTAACTGTCTTCATCCAGAGGTCAACTCGTGTGGCTTCCTCATCTTAGCTTTTCCAAACTGTCCAGTTAGGTCAAGTCATTTTCTCCTTCTTTACATGTCTGTTATGCTTCGGTGCTGCAGGGACCACACAGTCCTACTCACTGCTGGAGTCCGAGTTCAGCACTTGTCTTGCACATGATAAATATGCAAATATTTGTTGAATGAAAACATGAATGATTTCATTCTTATTTGGAAATTTACTAACACTTGCCCATGAATTCTCTAAAAATTACACATTGGAACACCTACCCAGTGCCAAAAGTTGACATTCTCAAGCTCTCAAGAGGCTATTTGTTGAAATAAGACATCTCCAGCTCCTACGAGTGAGACATTATGTAATGATCTTATTATTAAAAATAATTCCTAAGTCAGAAGTTGTGGTACATGGCTATAATTCCAGAACTTAAATGATTGAGGCAGGAAGATTGTCAAGAGTTCAAGACTAAAGACTGTCTAAAAAGAGAAAAACAAAAACAAAAAACAAAAACAAAAAAATAAACCAAGGCAGACAGTACCTGAGTAATGACACCCAAGGTTATCATCAGACAGCCAAGGTTATCACACACACACACACACACACACACACACTCCTCTAAATTGCTTAGATTTGATATATAGTTGTTTAGGAAAAATACAGGCTGGGATATCTAAGAAACAGAAAAGTAAATAAAGAGAAATGCCTTCTCCCACTCTCAGTTTCCACTAACTATTCCACAGTATACTTTAGGAGGGAAACCAGCAAGCTGCTGTCTCCAAAGGGAAAGAACACAACACAACAGAGGGAACCAAAGCCACACAAAGGAGTGCTGTCACACACACACTGCTCGGCCTGTGCACACAAAACAGTAATATGATGTGTCCATATTCTTGGCAGTGCTGGGCTACGTCACTCCCATGACCAGTCATTTCAGTCTTAACAATGACTATATCTTCATGTTCAGGTTCAGACTGTAGACTTACTGATAGTCCAGAAGTGCCTCACTGACAGGCAGCTTTGAGTCTTTTGGTGGTCCATCAAGTACATCCTTTTTACTTCCTTTTGCCGAGCTGTCCATGGTTCTGGTTGGCCACTAAGACGATACCTAAGGAGCAAACAGACACAGGGAAAGTGAGTCAGCTCCATCTTGATCCCTCCACTTGTGCTGTCTCTGGAAAATCACCCTTGAGGCTTAAGACTGGCTATTTTTATCCTGGCTACAGTTTGTCCCCAGATCTAACATCATCCACAAGGCAGGAGCACCGTTAAACAGCTGGATTCTTTAGTCTGGTGAGTTCTGCGCTTAGCCCAGATACATCCTGCCCACCCCAATTCATCTGGAACTTTGGGAGACACTTGTACTGTTTTCTTATCCATCATCTATCCCAGTTGCCCACTATTCTTCTCCATGCCCAAAGGCCTACATTTCTTAAGCTGTTTTTTTCTCCAGTGTTTGGCAATGTGCACTGTGTGTGGCAGCATCTTAATAAATGTTTATTTAAAAGATATCAGGGAGCGTTGGAAAGATCATAAGAGCCAGAGGTTAGGGAAGAGTGGGGCAAGATGATGACAGGTCCACTGCAGGAATCACAGAGACGTGGTTCCTTACAAAGATCAAACTAGTCAACATTCTAGCCTGGGTGGGGAAGATATTCATGACCCCTCATTGTAGCTAAGGAGCTATTGACAGTTGGTGGCCACTGGGGGGGGGGAGTCTCATGCACCCCTGGATGGCTCTCCACTCATGTGATTAAGGGCAGCACAAATTGTACTCAGTGAGTTATAAGAAAAAGAAAAGGATGTAGAAGTTGAGGCATGGGAGTAGGAAGTGAGGGTTGGACCAAGGAGAAGTTGTAAAATATGACCAAAATACACTGTATGCAAAGAATAAAGAATATGCATTGTATTGTATACAAGGAATAAAAAAACTTACATTAAAAAAGGTTTTGTTCTTTTTTAAGGATCAAGATGCAAGAGCCTGGAAGAATTTGATTTGGTCAGGGTTGTTGTTATACAAATCGCAAATAGGTTACTTTGAAGTATTTTTAAAACACAAACGTAACTAACTGTAATAAGGATGTAATAAGGATGTTGCTTTGCTAACTTTTCATAAACCATAAATTGGCTTTACATAAAATAAATTGTCAACAGTATTTTTAAGGGAAGGAAAATCAAGACCCACTACTGGCTGATGTTTGTATGAAACAGGAATGCCTCATGGGTTTGGCTTAGGGATCAAAACACACTTTTCAGAGTGTACCTTTCCCTAAAAGATCCCTAAGAGACTTTCACTGTTCTGCTAGATCAAGGGTCCATCCTCTTACCAATGCATCTCTAGTTTGGTTTGATGGAAACATCTTGGGAATTGTTTAAGTGATTGGAAACTTCACAGCAAGCATGTGATAATTCTCGGGCAATGTTGTTTCTCTTCCTACAACATAGATACAATTATTGTTGAATAAATACTTGGGTAGGTGGAACAGTTGGGCAGATGAGGGTTTTAGTTTTCAACCCTGTCACTGACTTTTTGTGTGATCTTCAGAAAGTTACTTCATCTTTTTGTACTTTAGATTCCTCATGTCTTGAACAGTTGAGAAGGATAGCAACTTTATTCTAAGAGCTGTGGTGAGCTCAGAGAGAGGAACATATTAAGTGCTTGCATACTGTCTCACATGCATGATGCTTCATAAGCCATATGTCTCTCCTACTTTCTCTTCACTTTCAGATACACATTATCTTTCTGTAAATTGCAGGCAACTGTACAGCAGAAACAGTCCTCGTGCTACAGACTCCAGTCCATAGGGTTCACTGTGGCCCGGCTTCATCAATGACTTGGATAACCTAGCTGGGAGTCCATGTAAACCTGTATGGATCATCTAGATCTGCTGAAGTGGAAACACGCTTTTCTTTACAGACTTGCTTCTTATGCACCCACAATTCCAGCGATGCTTTCTTTGTATCTGAGAGTTTTCTAGACAAGTATGCACCTGTTGGGTTAAAATGGTCTCCAGCGGTTTCTAGCATGTGCTTGACCAGAAACCAGGCTGCCTTTCAAGGTCCTACATGCACCCATCTAAACAAATTCACTAACATGTCATCCTTTTTATTTTTCTTTTGAGACAAGGTCTTACTCCTTACCCTGGCTGGTCTGGGACCTGTGGAAATCCTCTTGGGTGCACAGATTACAAATGTGAGCAGTTTACCATACTTGTCTTCTTAAATATGACACTTGTTTACAATTTAGTAAGCTCCACATCAAAATGTATCATTATATTCACATAGTCCATAAAAATTATCAGCTAAGAAACATTGTTTTTCTTTGTTTCTGATGCCATGTTGAATTATTATTTCTTACTTCAGAATATGAATTTTTATCTTTATACAAGAAGCATGCTAATGTTTCATTTTAAAACAATAACTTACTATTCCATTTTTTAACTCTACTATATTTTATTTAAAAGTCGAGACAAATGTCAAGACTAATATCTTTCTGAGTCATATGGAAAAGATCAAGTGTGGTGGGCTCCTCCAGCATTCCTCCATCTGGTGCTGAAGAAAATACGACCCCATTTTGTTCAATTACCTTAGTTACGTGACTATTATGCTTTTAACTCTCTGAATGCATAATTAGTTATTTAACTGTAGCTTACCACAAAGGATTTTAATAAAATATGAGGGAAAATGTCAAGCCACTGAAGCATGAATAATTCATGCATAAACAGCAGCGTGTGTTGTCATTGTTTTGAAGGCTTTCAAGAAAATTAGCAAGACAATTGGATTGCGAATCACGTCAAAAGTTTCCTTTGTGCTCGATGATGCCCCGCAGACAGTAGGGGTAGGGACATTCATAAACACAACCTCTGACCTTTTGAGTATTTCTACCTCAGTGAAGGGTGAAAGACCATTCACAAAGTGATTGCTATCTTCAGGAAGGCTTCATCCAGTATAACTCCTGATAAATGAATGTCGAATCTGTTTGCAGTGACTGTAGGCATGTATTTAGTGCATGCTTTCTGGATAGGATGTTTCTTGGTCATGAACTGTACAACAGAGAAGAAGCAAAATAGAAACTCGGAGTTATAGGGAGATGCACATTGCAGCAGACCTTATACAAAACATTGACCTGAGAGATGGAGAAGGGGAGGGAGAGGGGGAGGAGAGAGGAGAAAGGGGAGGGAGGAGAGGGAGAAGGAAGAGAGAGAAAGGGAGAGAGGGGAGAGAGACTAGTGAAGTTATTCAAGTGCTGTCCTCTCTTTGGATGGTCATCCAATAAGATGGGCTTTGTACATGTGTGCTCTTTCTTGCCCGGTGAGTTTGGACACTTTATGACTTACTGTGAGGCATGAGCAAAGAACAGCCTGGCTCATAAAGATTCCCAACTCCAGGCTTTCCTGGGCTTGGAATTTCCTCTGCTACAATGGTTTTTCCCTGTCAGAAAGTGTTTCAAAACAATATTCTCAGTGCTTCTCAGTGAAAAAATGAAGTTTATGTAGTAAACTTCATGTAGTAAACTACATGAAAGATAAACAGACTGAAAAAGAAATTAGGGAAATGACACCCTTCACAATAGTTGCAAATAATATAAAATACCTTGGTGTGAATCTAACCAAGCAAGTGAAAGACCTGTATGACAAGAACTTCAAGTCTCTGAAGAAAGAAATTGAAGAAGATCTCAGAAGATGGAAAGATCTCCCATGCTCATGGATTGGCAGGATTAATATAATAAAAATGGCCATCTTGCCAAAAGCAATCTACAGATTCAATGCAATCCCCATTAAAATCCCAACTCAATTCTTCACAGAGTTAGAAAAGGAAATTCTCAAATTCATATGGAATAACAAAAAACCCAGGATAGCGAAAACTATTCTCAACAATAAAAGAACTTCTGGAGGAATCACCATCCCTGACCTCAAGCTGTACTACAGAGCAATAGTGATAAAAACTACCTGGTATTGGTACAGAGACAGGCAGGAAGATCAATGGAATAGAATTGAAGACCCAGAAATGAACCCACACACCTATGGTCACTTGATCTTTGACAAAGGAGCTAAAACTGTCCAGTGGAAAAAGGACAGCATTTTCAACAAATGGTGCTGGTTCAACTGGAGGACAACATGTAGAAGAATGAAAATTGATCCATTCTCATCCCCTTGTACAAAGCTCAAGTCTAAGTGGATAAAGGACCTCCACATAAAACCAGATACACTGAAACTAATAGAAGAGAAGGTGGGGAAAAGCCTCGAATACTTGGGCACAGGGGAAAAGTTCCTGAACAGAACTCCAATGGCATATGCTCTAAGATCGAGAATTGACAAATGGGACTTCATAAAATTGCAAAGTTTCTGTAAGGCAAAGGACACTGTCAATAGGACAAAACGACAACCAACAAATTGGGAAAAGATCTTTACCAATCCTTCATCTGATAGAGGGCTAATATCCAATATATACAAAGAACTCAAGAAATTAGACTCCAGGCAACCAAATTACCCTATTAAAAAATGGGGTATAGAGCTTAACAAAGAATTTTCAACAGAAGAAACTCGAATGGCCGAGAAGCACCTAAAGAAATGCTCAGCATCCTTAGTCGTCAGGGAAATGCAAATCAAAACAACCCTGAGATTCCATCTCACACCAGTCAGAATGGCTAAGATTAAAAACTCAGGTGATAGTAGATGCTGGCGAGGGTGTGGAGAAAGAGGAACACTCCTCCATTGTTGGTGGGACTGCAAGATGGTGCAACCACTTTGGAAATCAGTGTGACGGTTCCTCAGAAAATTGGACATAGCATTACCCGAGGATCCAGCTATACCACTCCTAGGCATATACCCAGAAGGTGCTCGAACATATAATAAGGACATATGCTCAACTATGTTCATAGCAGCCTTATTTATAATAGCCAGGAGCTGGAAAGAACCCAGATGTCCTTCAACTGAGGAATGGATTCAAAAAATGTGGTATATTTACACAATGGAGTATTACTCAGCTATTAAAAACAATGAATTCGAGAGGTTCCTAGGTAAATGGATGGAACTAGAAATTATCATACTGAGTGAGGTAAGCCAATCACAAAAGAACACACATGGTATTCACTCACTGATTATTGGATATTAGCCCAGAACCTTAAAATGCCCAAGATGCAACTCACAGGCCACATGAAGTCCATAAAGAAGGAAGACCAAGTGGGGGTGATTCGGTCCTTCTTAGAAGGAGCAACAAAATACTCAAGGGAGCAAATATGGAGACAAAGCGAGGGACAAAAACTGAAGGAGGGGCCGTCTGAAGACCTTTCCACCTGAGTATCCATCCCATGTGCAGTCACCAAAGGTAGATGCTGATGTGGAAGTCAGGAAGTGCATGCTGATAAGAGCCTGATATGGATGTCTCCTCAGAGGTCTTCAAGAGTCTGACATATTCAGAGGCAGATGCTCACAACTAGCCATTGAAGTGATCATGGGGTTCTCAATGGAGGAGTTAGAGTGAAGACTGAAGGAGCTGAAAGGATTTGTGGCCCCATGAGGAGAGCAACAATACCAACCAACCACAGCTCCCAGGGTCTAAACCACCAGCCTGGGAGCACTTATGGAGGGATCCAGGGCCTTAGCTGAATATATAAGAGTGGAGGGCCCTGCTGGGCACAGATGGAAGATGAGATCCTTGACCTCATGAAGGCTGGACGCCCCAGGGGGTGGGAGTTTTGAGGGTGGGGAGGTGGGAGTGGGGGGGTAGATAGAGGTTACATCCACAAAGAAGAAGGAGGAGGTGTGAGGGGATTGGGGGTTCCTGGGTGGGTGGGGGATGGGGTAAGGGGACAACATATGAAATGTAAATAAAACATCCAATAAAAAAATTAAAAAAAAAAAGTGGAAATACAATTATCTTCTTATGGACTGCTAAGTTATCAATAGATGCAGAACAGATTCCTGTCTCAGTGGTGGGGCTAGCATCTGGACAGTGTCTCACATCTCGTTTTCTCTTATTCTTCTTGCTCTAACACCTTTCTGGACATAAGAAATGGCTCTTGATGTTGCTTGACTTGTTTCCCATCAACATAGATTGAAATAAAAGATACTGACCTAATTAATATCAGTGACAACAGTTCTGAATGAGTCCATTGGGAGAGAAAACGTATAATTAAAAGATATTGGTTAAAGGCGACAGTTGTCATAATGTTTAATATGCAAGGAAAGTGGCAGGTAAGCAGAAATAACTTTTCTTCCCCTTTTTTGTTCTTTAACTTCCATCGTTTCTTTTATCTTCCATTTCCACAGCTAAATCTTAGTGCTTCTCCTCCTTTGGCTCATTCCCTTCCAACTATGAATGTGCCAACTAGAATATCCTTGGAGAAATGTACGTTTAATCATGGCACACACCCCTTCAAATCTCTAATTAAAAAGAGGGGAGATATTGTAGAGACAGCTCAGGCTCTTCCAGCAGTTAGCTCCAAACTCAAAAAATATCAGTACTAACAGTAGCAACAGTGCAGTACAACCAGGAGCCTTGCTAAATAAGGAGGAATTAAAAAGGCCCAGAAGTCATTATAATATTGGTTGCAAGGCAACACACACATTTAAAAATATTCATAGTACCCATGTCAATAAACAATAATTCATTTGATGCTGAAAAGTAATACTTCAGCAAGCTCATGTTTTTTGAGAATTCAAAAATACATGCTGGTCCATAAGCCGGGTACATCCTGGATGTTCAGTAAACACTGTTGTAAATGAGCTGCCCGCAAACACACATATATGACCTCACTGCATTGCTAACAATGTGTATGCAATGAAACAATTTATAAAGCAAAATTGTTTCAGTATCTTATCTTTTTAAAAATTATCATTTTGCAGGGCTGGAGAGATGGCTTAATGATTTTAAGAGCACTGGCTGCTCTTCCAGAAGGACTGGAGTTCAATTCCCAGCAACCACATGACAGTTCACACCTGTCTGTAACTCCAGTTCCAGGGCTTCTGAGATACCCACATAGACATACATACAGGCAAAACACCAATGAATACAAAATAAAAATAAATTACCTATAGAAAAATTATTATTTTGCTTTGGTATGTATGCATGATGTGCATGTGTTGGCATGTGTGTAGACGTATGTGGGAGCAAAGTTATGTGTTTAGGGGTAGAGGCTACAGGGTGACAGTGGATGCTTTCCTTAATTGCCCTCTGCCTTGTATATTGAGGCAGGATCTCTCACTTGGACCTACCCCTTTCTAATTCAGCAAGTCCCGCTGATCAGTGTGTTCTGGAATCCCTCTCTGCCTCCCAGATACTGCAATTCCACCATGCCTGCCTAGCCAACATTTCTGTGGGCACTGAGGATCTAAAACCTGGTCTGTACACTCAACACAGCTCACATTTTACCCACTGAGCCATCTCCCCATCCCGGCAAAATTATTTGGAATTCACGTGTTCATTTTTCTGGCTCACCAGAATGGTAACAGAATCAAAAACGAACTCCAGCATTAAACAAAACAAGCTGATTTACTCAAACCCTTTTACAAGTGGTAATTCTGTCTAAAATTACTTTAAAAATCCTTCATACGTCTTTTTGAATAGACTATATGTATACACTGTCCCAAATAGTGTGAAAATGCAAAGTTTATCCATTTTGGAAAAGTACCATTAAAGCGATTTGTTGAGATCCACGTGTTTAGAAACATGTAGATGAATGACATTGTCACGTATCTTTTGGAGGTTGGCGCTATGTGTAGTGTTTTGTTTTGTTTTTTCTTCCTTACAGGGAATCAAATTCAGGCCTCACCTGTGCTCAGCATGCCCTCAGCTCCCTTCCCAGAATGTATTTTCCTTGTCAATGTAAGTGTTTAGTCTCTGGTACATTTTTGAGTCACAAAAATGGGAATTTTCCCAAATTCTTCTAGATTCTAAGTTTCAATGTGGTCTATCTTCTGATGCACAATTGTTAGTAACAAACTGCTAAAAACAAAAAGTTTGAGAAAAAGTACACTACTCTAACTAGTCAGCAGGACTAGACTGTCCCCAATGCCCCCTGTCCCTTGATATAAATGTCTCCACAGAAAAAGAATATCAAATGAGTAAATACTGTCTCATAAACATAACACATAACCAGGAAGAGAGTTTTATGAGAATAATGGTAGTGTTTTTATGGTAGTGAACATAAGGAGGATAGGCTGGAGTCGGAGTAGAACAATTATCACACATGACAAATGTTATTTAAAATATACAAAAATGCTTACTTCTGGCATTTTCCATTTAATGTCCTTCTCTCAACCCCTATCCCTCGAAAGGATTCTCAGGTACCTGAAACTGCCCCTACTCGGATAAAGAGACTACTGTATCAGAGGCTGAGCACCTACTGAGTTAGAGACTGCACAAGGACACCCTGAGGGTTACAAACCTTTAAGTTTAGGATGACTAAAACCAGGCAGGTATCCCTGTCTCCAGGGTGGTGAAAGAGGGGTGCGCCTTGGAGAACCCTTTTCAACAGTTCCTAACCGCCCAGGAACAACGCTCCGAGGGAAAAACCAGAGGGCAGAGGGCGCGACCCCAGGCCCATCTCGTGTCAAGACAAATCAAGAGGAGGGAGTGTCAGGTGTAGTGGGGGAGGATTCCTATAAATTTTGGGGGACAGACTGAAGAAGTCAGAGGTCACACAAGGATGTTAGCGTTCTCCCAACATCCTCTCCAGCGTTTTCAGGTGAGAATAGAATCCCAGGTTGCGGGGCTGGTTGTTCTCAAGTACAAACAGCCCAAAAGCACTCTCCCTTACCCCTCCCCATTCCTGTCCGTGTCCCTCCCCTCTGCGGGTGAGTCCTCCTCTACTATCTCAGACTAATTTAGACACCAGCGCAGTTAGCGCGCGCCATCTGGCGGGCATACAAGGAAGAGAGCGGGTGAGGCCGTGCAGGGGTCAGGGCCTTGCCCTTTCTTCTTTCTCCTCAAGGCCTCTCCTCTTGCATTCTCTGTGCATCAAAGGTGGTGTATGTAAATAGGACTCTGGCTCTGTGCGCATGCCTCGCCCAGGTCATTGCAAGCTTGTATTTGCTGATGTAAAACGACTCCTCCTTGATTTCCAAACAACTCTCCGGGCGTGGGAAGGGGCAGAACTCCTGTGATGCAGGTGCTGTGCTTTTCTGTCTGCTTTTTGTCAGGATGGGTTTAACTCCAGGTAGAATTGCAGACACCTGGAGCAAGTGCTCACAGGATAACTTGAGGCACTGAAGTCCTTGCTTCTGTCTTCTCATTTTACTTTTAAGCGTTCAATAAAGCAATATAGATGTAGCCATAAAGCAGTTTTCAAGGTAGGAACCAAGCCCCGCCCCTTCCTGTGCTGTGCCCCAAAGTACAGGATTTCAAGTTCCACTTGTGCAGATCAGTAGAGCCTCTTATTTCTCTCATTATGTTCCAGAAACTTTCTTTTTGGCCTGGGAAGTCAGAAGCCAGGCTCCTTTAGGCCTCCTCCTCACTTCCAAGTGATCTAGTTGGCTTAAAAAATAGATTAAAACATGGCTTATAATTTTTAAAAACTTTTAATTGATTCTTTGTGAATTTTACATCATACACCCCAATCCCACTCATTTCCTCATCCCTTCATGCTCGCCTTCTGCCCTTGCAACCTTCCCCCGCAAAAAATAACAAAAAATTAAAATAAAAAGTCTCATTGAAATTGTAGTGTGTCACACCATATATCCTTTCGTCCACACATCTCTACTTGCAAATGTTTACTGCAATGAGTCGCTGGTCTGGTTCGAGGCCTCTGGGTTCTGCCACACTGTCAATACTGGATCCTTACTGGGAGTCCTCTTAGATGTCCTGCTGTTGCCCTGTGTCATGGAGATCCTGCAGTTTTGGATCAGCAGGGCTGGCCCCTTCATGCACTCCAGGATGAGGAATTTAAGGTCAGCCTGGACTACACTGGAAGATCTGGGATCTGGGTCTGACTGGTAGCTGAGTTTGTCAGCCCGCCAGCTCTCTAGAACCCATACCACCAGGATTAGCTCTCCAGCATTGCCTTAGCTAGCTCACACAATGCCACAGCCTGCCTGGGCAGAGCCAGCTCTCCTGCCTGCTACAGGCGATGGAGGGGGCATCCCCCCTTCACCCATGCCACTGCAGCAGACAAGGGGTGGGGCTGGCTCCTGCTCTTGGCATGTGAGCCTCAGGTTATAATTTTTAAAAGGTTAATACTTCATTATTTTATTAATGACCTATTGAAGGAAAGGAACTGTAGGAGTTAGTAAAAATGATAGCTGTTGGTTAAGTGGGTTTTTCTCATCAGTAAAAAAGTTATTCAACCTAACCACGGGGATGCATACCTGTGGTCTCACTTTCTGAAAGACTAAATCAGGAGGGTGATGAGTTTAAAGTCTACATAGGAAGATTCTGTTGTAAAAACAAAACCAGACAGAAGAGCAGGTGAGTGACCAGGTGAGTGCTGGAGGAACTCCCTAGGTCCTAGTTTCAGTTCACAAAAACCCATTCCACAGCCCCACTTCCAGTCCTCTCCTGCTGCTGTGCTTCAAGCCCCAACTTGGGCAGACTTCCGTTGCCCAGGAACAGACCATGAGCATTTGATGGACAGGTGCAGGCCAAGCAAACCAGAAAAAACAGAAAAGTGAACTCATTCACAGACTTGTTGCTGGAGCAGATATCATAATTGACACCTGAATCTCAGATAGGCAGCCTACCAGAGGACCCCCTCCTCTCGCTCAGTGCCCCCAATCCTCACTCCCTTCCTCATCACTTTATCCCACCTCCCCCAACTTGGGCAGAGACCTCCTGTTGTACCCAAGGCCAAGCTAGCCACCAGAAGTCTAACGCCCAATTAGCACAGAGACTCCCTCCTGGATTAGAGGTCATGCTGGCCAACAGAAATCTGAGCCATAAAGATCAGAAGACCAAAGAAGAAAAAGAAGACTAAACAGGAACGAAACATCTATCCAACAAATTAACACCTAGACCTATACTCATCCCAAAACCAGATGTCTAAACACCAGTGTAAGAACACAACAGCCAATGTATGCCATCACCAGAGTCCAGCTGTCCTATGACAGCAGGAATTGAATATTCCAACGCAGCTGAAGCACAAGAAATGACCTCAAGACTGACTTTATGAAGATGATAGAGGTCCTTAAAGAGGAAATGCAAAAAAAAAATCTCTTAAATAAATTGAGGAAAGGACAAACAAAAAATTGGAGAAAATCAATAAATCCCATAAAGAATGCCAAGAAGAAACAAACAAGTGAAGGAAAGTGTTCAAGCCCTGAACACTGAACTAACTAGAAGCAGTGAAGAAAACAGAGTTCCACTGACGGAACTCTGGGAATGGAGGGAATGGAAAACTCAGGTAAGTGAACAGGATCTACAGATGGAAGCATCACTAACAAACTAAAAGATATGGAAGAGAGAATCTCAGAGTTGAAGATAGATTAGAAGAAATTGATCCATCAGAAAGAAAATGTCACATCTAAAACTTTGTTGACACAAAACATCCATAAAATCTTGGACACTGAAAGACAAAACCTAAGAATAATGGGAATAGAAGAAGAATCCCAGATCACAAGCTCAGAAAATATATAACTAAATCACAGAAGAAAAATTTCCCAACCTAAAGAAGGACATGTCTATAAAGAAGCTTACAGAACATCAAATAGATTGAATGGACCAGAAAAAGAAAGTCCCTTTGCCATATAATAATCAAAACACTAAACATACAAATCAAATAAAGAATATTAAAAGCTGCATGGGAAAAAGGCCAAGTAACATATAAAGGCAGACCAATTACATTTATTCCTGACTTCTCAATAGGTATTCTAAAGACAGAAGGGCCTGGGCAGATGTGCTGCAGACTCTGAGACCACAGATGCCAGCCCAGACTAGTATACTCTCAACAAAACTTTCAGTCAGCATACATGAAAACAAGATATTTCATGAGAAAGTCAAATTTAAACAATATCTATCTACAAATCCAGCCCAAAAGAAGAAGGTACTAGAAGGAAGGCTCTAACCCAAGGAGGTTAACTACACCCATGAAACACAGGCAAGAAATAATCTCACACAAGCAAAACCCAAAGAAGAAAACACACACACACACACACACACACACCACACCACATACCACTACCACCAAAATAATAGGAATTAACAATCATTGGTCACTAATATCTCTCAATATCAGTGGACTCAATTCTCCAATAAAAAGACACAGGCTAACAGAATGGATACAAAACCAGGATCCATCCTTCTGCAGCATACAAGAAACAAACCTCAAGATCAGAGCTAGAGATTAACTCAGAGTAAAGGATTGGAAAAAGATTTTCCAAGCAAATGGACCCAAGAAGCAAGCCTACCAGCTTCTATTTTAATATCTAGCAAAGTAGACTTCAAGCCAAAATTAATAGAGATGGAGAAGGATATTTCATATTCACCAAAGGAAAAATATACCAAGATGATGTTTCATTTTTTTTAACATCTATGCCCCAAATGTAAAGACACCTACATTTGTTAAAAAAAAAAAAAGCAAAAAACAAAAGATGAAACCCATTACTAAAGCCTGAGCCATACATCAAACCTCACACATTAACAGTGGGAGACTTCGATATCTGACTCTCACCAATGGATAGATCATCCAGACAAAAGCTAAACAGAGAAATAATAGAACAAGTAGATGTTATGAATTAAATGACCTAACAGATCTCTCCAGAACACTTTACCCAAACACAAAAGGACATACAGATACAAGAACATTGAAATTGCCCCCTGTATCTTATCAGACCACCACAGATGAAAGCTGGATTTCAACACTGGAGACAACAGAAAGCCTACTAACTCATGGCAACTGAACAACTCTATACTCAGTGACCATTTCGTCAAGGCAGAAAAAAGGAAATTAAAGACTTCCTAGTATTCAATGAAAATGAATACACAACATATCCAAAATTATGGAACACAAAGTATTGCTAAGAGGAAAGTCCATAGCAGTAAGTGCCTTCATAAAGAAAATGGAGAGTTCTCATACTAGGACCTTATTAGCACACCTAAAAGCTCTAGAATGAAAAGAAGCAAACACACCCAAGAGGAGTAGACAGGAAATAATCAAATTCAGGTTGGAAATCAATGAAATAAAAACCAAGAGAACGATACAAAGAATCAATGAAACCAAAAGCTGGGTCTTCGAGTAAGTCAACAAGATAGACGAAACTTTATCCAAACTGATTAAAAGGCAGAGAATAAATATCCAAATTTACAAAATTAGAAACAAAAAGGGAGACATAACAGACACTGAGAAAATCTAAAGAATCATTAGGTCTTACTTTAAAAGCCTGTATTCCACAACATTGTAAAGCCTAAAAGAAATGGGAAATTTTCTCTATAGAAACAAATTATCAAAGTTAAATCAAGATCAGATAAACAATTTAAATAGACCTATAACCCCTAAGGAAATAGAAATAGAAGCAGTCATTAAAAGTCTTCCAACAGCGACAACAATAACAACAAAAGGCCAAGAACCAGATAGTTTTAGCACAGAATTCTACTAGACATTTAAAGAAGAGTAAATGCCAATACTCCTCAAACTATTCCACAAAATAAAATAAAAAACACTGACAAACTCATTCTATGAGGTTACAAACTACACCAAGATTCAACAAAGAGAATTACAGAGCAATTTCCTCCATGAACATTGATGCAAAAATCCTCAATAAAATACCCACAGAATCCAAGACCACATCAAAATGTCCATGATCTCATCCACCATGACCAAGTAGGCTTCAGTCCAGAGACGTAGGGACAGTTCAACATACAAAAACTATTGCAGTGGAATCCACCATATAAATAAACTGAAAGAAAAAAAACCCACACAATCACATCATTAGATGCTGGAAAAAGCCTTTGACAAAATCCAACACCCCTTCATAATAAAAGTCTTTGAGATATCAGGGATACAGGGGACATACCTAAACATTAAAAAAAAGCAATTTACAGCAAGCCTATCACCAACATCAAATTAAATGGAGAGAAAGTCAAAGCAATTTCACTAAACTCAGGGATAAGATAAGGCTGTCCACCCTCTCCCTGTCTAGTCAATGTAGTACTTGAAGTTTCAGCCAGAGCAACCAGACAACTGAAGGCAATCAAGGGGACACAGATTAGAAAGGAAGAAGTTAAAGTATTGCTATCTGCAGATGATATGATAGCATACATAAACAACCTTGAAATTTCTACCAGGGAACTCCTGTAGCTGATAAGCACCTTCAGTAAAGTGGTTGGACACAAAATTAACTAAAAACCAAATCAATTGCCCTCCTATATAAAAATGATAAACGAGCTGAGGAAAAAATAAGGGAAACAACACCCTTTACAATAACCACAAATAATACAGAATATCTTGGGGTGACTCTAACCAAGTAAATGAACGACTTGTATGACAAGAACTTCAAGTCTCTGAAGAAAGAAGTTGAAGAAGATCTCAGAAGATGAAAGATCTCTTATGCTCATGGATTGGTAGGATTAAC
The DNA here is from genome assembly GCF_004785775.1 of Grammomys surdaster. Lineage (NCBI taxonomy): Eukaryota > Metazoa > Chordata > Mammalia > Rodentia > Muridae > Grammomys > Grammomys surdaster. The sequence goes on along the minus strand of NW_021604648.1, from coordinate 10,785,349 downwards.
AAAGTAAAAATATCCGTCCTATCAAAAGCAATCTACAGATTTAGCCCAATTGTTTACAGTCCTTGAAAGAGCAATACTCAACTCCATATGGAAAACAACAACAACAACAACAACAAAACCAGGATAGCTAAAACAGCCCTATTCAATAAAAGAATTTCGATAGGTATCGCCATTTCTAATTTTAAGCTGTACTACAGACCTAAAAGACATGTCAATAGGTCTAGTCGAATAGCCTGATGTAAATCCACATGCCCATGGACACCTGATTTTTGGATAAGAAGTCAGACATACACAGTCTTTTTTGTTTGTTTGTTTGTTTGTTTCTCTGTGTAGCCCTGGCTATACTGGAACTCACTCGGTAGACCAAGCTGGCCTCGAACCCAGAAATCCGCCTGCCTCTGCCTCCCAAGTGCTGGGATTAAAGGCGTGCGCCACCACCGCCCGGCAAAGTCAGACATACACAATGGAGAAAAGAAAGCATGTTCAGCAAATGGTGCGGGTCTAACTGAATGTCAGCATGTAGAAGAATGCAAATAGATCCATGTGTATTACTTTACACAAATTCAAGTTCAAAAACTCAAACATAAAACCAGATATACTAAGCCTGGTAGAAGAGAGTGAGGAATACCCTTGAAGGCATTGGCACAGGAGACAACCTCCTGAACAGAACACCAATCACATAGGCAAGACTGACAATTAATAAATGAGACCTCGAAAAAGAAAAGCCTCTGCAAGGCTAAGGATGTCCTCAATAGTGTTGTAGTGAGGAACAGCAGCCCACAGAATAGGAAAAGATCTTCACCAACTCCACATCTAAAGGATAGATAGTATCCAAAATATATAAGGAACTCCAGAAAGTAGATGCCAACAAACTAAACAATTTAATTAAAAGTGGGGTACAGAGCTAAACAGAGAATTCTCAATAGAGGAATCTCTAATGGCTGAGAAGCACTTAAAGAAATGTTCAACATCCTGAGGCATCAGAGAAATGCAAATTATAATGACCCCAAGATTCCATCTTACACCTGTCAGAATAGCTAAATCAAAAACTCTATCGACAGCTCATTCTGGTGAGGACATGGAGCAAGGGGAACACTCCTCCACTGCTGGTGGAGAGTGCAAATTTGTACAGCCATTTTGGAAATCAATGTGGCATTTTCTCACAAAATTGGAAATTGATCTACCTCAGGACCACACTCAAAGGATACTCCATTCTATCACAAGCACACTTGTTCAGCTATGTTCACAGCAGCTTTATTTGTAATATCCAGAAACTGGAAACAACCCAGATGTCCTCAACAGAGGAGTGGATAAAGAAAACGTGGTGCATTACACACTGGAGTACTACTCATCTGTTAGAAAAAACAATGGCATCATGGAAATTTCAGGCAAATGGGTGGAACAAGGAAAACTTCATCCGAGTGAGGTAACCCAGACCCAGAAAGACAAACATTCTTTGACTAACTTATAAGTGGACAGGGGCTGTAGGTTAAAGGATAATCATGCTACAATCCACAGACCAGAGAGGTTAAGTAACAAGGATGGCTTAAGAAGGGAGCCAAAAATCTCCCTGGGAAGGGGAGTTAGAATAGATTTCACCAGTGGACCGGGGGCTAGTGCGGTTGGTAATAGAAGGTATCAGGTTGGGGGAAGAGGGAGAATATATTGAGAGAAAAAATTGTAATAGAGCATTTCGGGGCAAAGAAGAAACCTAGAGCAACGGAAACTCCATGGAACCTGTGAGAGCAAACCTAACAAAGAGTCTGAGTAACGGGGGACATGGAGCCTGAACTGGCCGTCTTCTTTAACCAGACAAGGCCTCAGGTGGATGGACTGGGACACCAACCCAGCCACAAACCTGTCAATCTGATCTACAGTTTGTCCTGCCTGCAGATTGTTCTGGGACTGGAGCCTAGCATAATCATCTTCTGAGAGATCAGAGAGACTTCATCCAGTAACTGATGGGAGCAGATGCAGACTCCCACAGCCAAGCGTTGGGAGTCCTTCAAGGAGGAAGGGTAGGAAGAATAGGAGGAACCAGGGGGTCAGGGACATCACGAGAACAGAATACACAGAATAAACTGAGCCAGGACTCAAGTGGGCTCCCTGAGTTCAGGGAGCCTGTAGGGGTCCGACCTAGGTCCTCTGCACATATGCTATGGCTGGGTAGATGGTGTTCTCGTGGAATCTTAGCAGTCAGAGAATGGTCTGTCTCTGACTCTTTTGTCTTCTCCTCCTAGTGGTTTACTTGTCCAGTCTTGATGTGATGGTGGTACCTGGTATTATTGTAGCTTGTTATGCTGTGTTTGGTTGATGTCCTTGGGAGGCCTGCTCTTTTCTGAGAGAAGGAGTGGGGTGTATCTGAAGGAGAGGAGAGGTGGGAGGGGAAGAGGCTGGGGCTAGGGGAGTGAGGGAGAACTGCAGTCAGGATATATAATATATGAAAGAAGAAGAAAACCAACCAAACAATCCCAACCCAACACTAAAAGTTATCCTAAAATTAAATCATTTGAAGAAGTCAAAACTTCCTCCCCCCCCACACCAATGTTACCCATTTCCTGAGTTTTGCATATCTGATGAAGGCATTCTATTTCTTAATTTCTTTATTTTCTCGAGATAGGGTCTCACTATGTAGCTCTGCCTTGGCCTGGAAATTACTATGCAGTGATCTGCCTTCCTCTCTTCCTTCTGGAATACTAGGGTTAAAGGCCAGCACCACTACACCAACATGCTAAGTATTCTAGTTAGCTACTCTTCCCAGGCTAACAACAACAGGTGCAGTGATGGGGTAAACTTATTAAGTAGGTCACAGATTAGCTGACAAAGAGCTACTGCCCATAGGGCTTCAAGCATGGAGCCTTTTTAATTAACTGGAATCAGTCTGTTTTTCTCCAGAGTCTTGACTTCGTTCCCACATCATTTCCTATAAATCTCAGGCCTGCTTTCTGTACCAGAGTCTGGGACCATGATCAAAAATGCGCTTTCCCCACCGTTTGTCCGCTGCTCGGTTTTCCTCGTAGTGTTTGCCAGTTGGTGGTCAACACAGCAGCCAGATAAAAACCATTTGCCCAGTTTCCTCATTTGACCTTGATTTTTTTTTAATTTGCTACATTTGCCATACTGAAAGACGTACAAGCTGAGGTGAGAACAGGATTGCTAGGAGAAAAAGCCAGACACGGTGCTTTGGGCAAGATCACAAAAAAACCTGAAAACAAAGAAACCACACAGTCTTTTGACAACATAAATTTTAAGAACCATGAGC
>NW_021604648.1:10767456-10781987 GCF_004785775.1 Grammomys surdaster | reverse complement strand
CTCTCTCTCTCTCTCTCTCCCTGTCTCATAATTTTATGTGTATGGTTGTTTTGTCTGCGTGTATGTCTGTGCACCATGTGTAAATCTAGCGTCCACATCATCCAGAAGAGGGCATTGGATCTCTTGGAACTGGAGTTATAGACTGTTGTTAGCTTCCATGTGGGTGCTAGACCAGTGCTTTTAACCACAAGCTATCTCTCCAGTCTCTGGCTGTCTCTTTTAACATTCTTTCTGGTGCTTCATCTTTCCCTTTCCCAATGGGTAGCCATGACACTGGAGCTGCTGGGGGAGAGGCTTAAATCTTTCGGTGCGCTGCTTGCCTGTCTTTTCCTCTACATGCTCAGGCGTCCTGTTATTACTTCTGTGAGTTCTGCAGTTCTTCCTCTGTTCCTTCATTTTGAATAGAGCCCATTTTTTCTTATATTTTTAGTTGTGAGCCTTTAACAGCTGAGCCATCTCTCCAGCCTGAGTCCATCTTTTCTTATCATGAATCTTTTACTTCACATAATCTTGTGGAGTTAACTTCTAACCCATTTTTACAAACAAGTACCCCACTACAATCATTTTGGCAAGCAATTTGGTCGTCTCTTTTAGTGACAAATATAGTGTACAGAAGAGTGATATCGCTTCTACATATTGACTCAGGAAAAATAAAAATAAGCACTCTCAGCAGCTTTGTTTCAAATGCCTTCAATCTGGAAAGAACCCAGACATTCAGCAGCAGGTGACTATGTAAACAAACAGTGCACAGCCACATAGTGGAATACCACGCAGCAATGAAAAGTGGAGCAAATTAGAAGGCCGATACTTGCAATAACATGAACGATCCTTAAAAGCATGTATCAAAGTGAAGAATCCACGTGGGATGTAAAAGTATTTATCATACACAATTCTAGAAAAGGCTGAAAGCTAACCAGTGGTTGTCTAGCACCTATGGGTGGGCATATAATTAAGCTAGTTCTCTTTCTGTTACTGTGATAAGACACCATGATCTCTAGAAGAACAAGCTTATTTGGGTTTCTGGCTCTAGAGGGTTAGAGTTTGTCGTGGTGGAATAAAGGCACCACAGCAGGAGTGGAAGCTGAGGCCTCACATCTTGAACCGCAGGCCCAGAGCAGAGAGAGCAAACTTGACATGGTACAGCTCACCTCCAGTGATACTCTCCCTCTAACAAGACCACACCTCCTAAACCTCCCAAACAGCTCGACCAATTGAGGACCAGGTTTCAGAATCCCAAGACTACGAGGGACTTTTCTCGTTCAAACTCTCACAGTGGATTAGGGAATTGAGTAGGGTAGAATGGGGCAGGGGAGAACTCTTAGGAATGATTCTGTAGATTTTGATTGTGATGGTTGTTGCAAGGATGTGTGTTTTTGTTAAGGCATATGTGTGTGTGTGTGACACATAGAGAGATTTTTTTTATATATGTGTGTTATATGTGCTATACATGTTATATATGTGTGTGTGTGAGAGACAGACACATACACAGAGATGTTTTACATATATGTGTGCATGTTATATGTGTTATACATGTTATGTATATGTTAAAGCCTATGTGTGTATGTTTCTTATTGTATATAAACTATATTTCAGCAAAATTAATTTTTACAAAGTAGCTTCAAATTCTTTACCCATCTCATCAGAAAATAGACCTTCTGTTTCTTCTGCCTGATTCTGGTTGGTTCACGATTGCTTCTACTGAGAGTGTGCAGCAGGATGACTCTCTGTCACTTCTGGAACTGGATCAAAGTAGATCATGCATATTGTTGTGATTCTTTTGGGATACTTGCTCTGGAAGAAGTAAACTTCCATACAATCCCATCTCCTGTGGGGTAACCTTGCCAGAGAGTCCATTGCCAGAGAGTGCATTGTGATAATCATTCAGCAATCATTCTGTGGGCTAGAAAGTATCTAGAAACCATATTCTAGCCCACAGAATGCCAGACACATGAGTGATGTCATGTTGGACCCTCCCCTCTGGCCTATCCATCAGGATGGTATAAGCTGATCTCAGCTTGTGCATGAGGGAGAAGGACTCTCCAGTCAGGAACTATGGGATCAGGGAGATGTAGTAAGTCATTGTTTTAATAGTGTATTAGTTACTTATTATGGTAGAAAACCACTCTAAACATAGTGATTCATTTATTACCTCACAGTTTCTGTGAGAGAGGGAGGAGTCTGGGAGCTGTTTGAACAGTCTGAGCTCAGTGTAGCTCATGAGGTCAGATGTCGGGCAGATTCTGTATTTGCCTGGGGGAGTTTTAGATCTAGGTGGAAAAAACACAAGAGTAAAGTTTCTTCGGAGAACCCTAGAAGAGAGAGGCAAACAGACTGCTGTAGGAAACCTAGACCTGTCTCAAGGGCTAGGAGCAAGCCTAGAGGAAACGACTAATTCGGTTCGGTATGCTGTTAAAGAGTGTGGCAGATACAAAGACCCAGTGGTGGCAGCGTTGAGTTTCTAGAGAAGCTAAAGCCATTTGCTATGGGGAAATAATGAGACCCCAGAGGCAAGAGAGGACTGTGATATGGCAGAGGAGAAACAAGCAGGAAACATCACACCAGGGCCTGAAAGTCATGCAGAGAGCTTGCTTGATGTCAAAATCCTGGCTGGTGTAGAGGAGGGTGGGAGAGGTCAGGGTGCGGCTGGGAGCCAGGATGAACTTCACTGACCACAGTTCCAGTTTTTACTTTGCCAAGGGCCTCTCATTTGGATCCAGTTTCTGGTCCAAGGAGTTTGTCTCAGGTTCTGCTCCTTGCAGGGCAGCAATGCCTGGAAAAACCATGACTTCATCTCCCTGGCTCCACCTGTGAGCTTGCCTAATGTCTTAAGGCTGTGACACAGGTGAGATGCTCACCCCCACACCAGGAGTCAGCCTATGAAATCTGCTCCCAGCATAGCATCAGCACACATATTAAAAGAATTAGGACATTTTCATAGCTCTACCTCACATCTGGGGAACGAGGCAGAGGCAATTATAACGCTCATCTTTTCAGCACTGTATTCATTTGCAATCAGAAACACAAAAAGATATTTTTAGGAATATGCCTCCCATTTTAGCAAACCCATTGTTGTGCACTACATTTTGAAACCAGAGGAAAAGGGAGGTTATGTTCTGTTCTTCCACCTCATGTAGACTTGAGTACACTGTTTCCCAACATCTTAGCTGAGAAGACCATAGCCAAAGAGCTGTACTAGGTATGTTATTCCACTGAAACGAGATGCCCAGAAAAGGCAAGTCTCTGTAGATTTCAGCTGTGGGGCCTCCATCAGGGCAACCACATGAGGAGAGACTGTCCAGGTGAATGCCCAGAATCTAAGAGCTGCTGAATGGTACAGAAGAACAAATGCTTTTGGGTCCTGATGTTGAAAGGCTTTTCTATGACTCAGTGCATCTATCAGTGGGGATGGCCTTTGCTGTCAAGCAGCTATATTGATGAAATGCCCCTACTCCCCATACTGACATGGTCAACAGTCCAAAGAATATAGTTTACCTTCATTCATACAATGAGTTCATTAGGGGCTACTTACAGAATGGTAGATGACTCTTGGTTGGCTGAGTTTCTCCGAAATTGTTGCTCTCCCTGCCCCCACTCCACAACCCCCCATTTTAATATGTCTCCAAGTCACAGAAGCTGTGATATAAATCTGAGTCTGGATTGCTCCCCAGCGTTAAACAGTAATGGAAGCTACAGACAGAGATGGTATTAACTACAGACAAAATCAGACTCTGGGAAAGCCGTTGTGCACTCCATCCTTGCCTTGAGCTAGGATTCTGCTGGCCTTGCCAAACCTGGGAGGCGTGGGTTATTTTTATTGCATGTGCTAGAGAACAGCTAAATGGTAGCTTGCTGCAAGCTGGGGTTACTCTGGCTAGGATGTGTGGTGAAGGCGGTATTAGTCAGGCTTCATCTTTACTGCCTCCTCCTCAGGACAGGTCCTAGTCTTCTGACTTGACTGACTGAAGATCTGACTACATTTCCCATCTAGCTTTCTTGACTCCAGTTCTTTCTCTACATTTTTCCAGAGACTCCATTCCTTGTTTAAGATCTTATGTGGCTTCCCACAGAGCCAGGAGTAAAGAGTTCCTGATGTGACTGGTAAAGGCTCTTGGGCATCATGCCTACTCAGGGCTGTGGAAAGTCACCCCGGCCCATGCTGCAGTTACTGACTGGCTTCCTCTGGAAGGGCATTCTCAAGTTGGGGTGAGTAGGTTTGTTGGGAGATACTCTCAAAAAGTTAGGGGATGGGGAAACAGGAAAGGTAGAGCTGTCAGAGTTTGTTAATGAACAAGCTCCCTAGAGATTGGATAACAGGGGGTTTGTTTTGATGAGACTCTGGGACACAGCTCAGTAGGCTGGGTAGTTAGCTCACACTCACCATGGGCTGGAGACTGATCTCCAGGGTGCTGACCTTGAGACACTTAGACCTTGCAGGGGCCAACTATGCCCTTGTATCCCTTGGGCCAGGGAGGTCTGGAACCAGCACTGCCAGAGGTGGTTGCCAGAAGAAGCCCTTAGCTTGCGTGGTGAACGCGGAGAAAAATATGAGATGGGATGAGAGAGCCCACCACAGTACTCAGCTCAGAATGTCTTCTCCCTTCTGTAGCATTCCTTGCCTTATGACAGTTGTGTGTAAAGTTACTCATTTTTTTGGCTAGTATATTAAAATAATGGGTTTCATTGTGACATTTTGTAGACACACACACACACACACACACACACACACACACAGAGAGAGAGAGAGAGAGAGAGAGAGAGAGAGAGAGAGAGAGAGAGAGAAAGTATATACACATATACACTGCACCTTTCTCACATCAGTACCCCAAACTGCTCTTCTTGTTTTCTCTCCAGTGCTCACTGGTTCTCCTTCTCCCTTCATATAAAATACCCTTTTTTGTTTGTTTCTTGAGACCAAGTGACACAGGCTATCCTTGAACTTATTATGGAGACAAGGGTGACTCTGAACATTTTTGGGTGTGTGTGTGTGCAACACCATCCTCATCTGCTCTGGTTCATGTAGCCCTGGATGCCCTGGAACTCGCTCTGTAGACCAGGTTAGCCTCGAATTCACAGAGGTCTGCTTGCCTCTCCTTCCTGGGTGCTGGGGTTAAAGGTGTGTGTCACCACTTCGTGACCTCAATTAGAACTCTAGATCCTTCTGTCTCTACCTCCAGGTGCTGTGATTACAAGTGAATGAGACAGTGCCAGTGTGTCTGGCACTGCCTATGGATCCAGAAATGTCTGGTGCCAATATTAACCTAAATCTAGCTAGAAGTAGACTGCCAAAGACCCCCCTCATGCTTGAATGACTTCAGATGTCCTTGGTGCACAGTTGCTGAGCAGCCCACTGCATACTGAGTAGCAGTGGGCAACCCTGCTGGCATGATAAGTCCTGAAATGAACCCTGAGTCATATTGTGAGCATCCCAGCGGCAGCCACTGAGCTGTGGAAGTGATCAGAGCGTGGCCTGCCTGGTGGGTTGAAAAAGGTGCTGATCAGTTTGAGAGTGGCCAGGGCAGGAAGGACAGGGATCATGACAACAGAGGAGAACTGATAAAAGGAGTCAGGGAAGGGAACATGAAAAATTCCACAGGCCTGTCAAATCTTCTAGGCACAAAGTCTTAGACCCTGGGCTGAGATTTGTAACACTGACCACTGCCAAGGGCCAAGGATCCCGATAACAGAGGTCCCCACAGAGATTAACAGTAGAGGGCGCCACTTCCCGCTACTCCCCGAACCCTGATGCTACTGCTCTTTGCTGTCAAATCCTGAGGGCAACAAAAGCTCCTGGAGACAAGCATTTGACATCTCTTGCCTACAGGTGATTTCCATCAACTAGAACCAAAACAAAAACCTTCTAGCTAGCCAGGTAGCCTGGGCTACTGAAAGTAAAACAAGGAAGGTCACACAAGGTTAAGTTCTTTGGGTCTAAGGTACAGGAATAGAGGAGACAGCACAGGGGGATTGCTGAATGGAGGAGCCTGAGCGGCCTGTTTATTTTTTTAATTTTTTTCTGCAAGCCTAAGAACAATCACCACGTCGTGCTTGAGTTAGAATGATCTCTAAAGGCAAGCAGGCTCAGTTCAGTGCCATGAGAGATGGCTTTCAGCTGTCTGGCCTTCATAACCCAGAACAGGTGGAGCAGATGAGGGTGGTGTCAGGGAGATTAGTCTCGTTCTTTGAGCACCAGGCCTTTCCCAGCCCAAAGCAAGACCAAGAGAGGCCAATGAAGCAAGATTGAACTGGGGGTGAGGACTAGCAGCTGGAGGTGAGGCGGGAGGAAAAAGTGCAGAGCCAATGCGGCTAACGAACTTCTGACAGTTTTGATATGGGGTCTCTAGACAGGTCGGGAACAGGACCCACATTAGTGACTAGATTATAAAATGTATGTTTGTTTGTTTTGTTTCTTTTGTTCTTTTGAGACAGGAATCTTTCTATGTAGCCCTGGCTATCCTGGAATTCCCTATATAGACCAGGGTGGCGTCAAACTCACAGAAATCCACTTGCCTCTGCCTCCAGTCTGCAGTTCTTAAAGGTGTGGACCAGCAATGCCCCTCTAATTTTATTCTGTTATTCATGGCCCGTTAATGAGACAATACAAGAATGACCCATGTGGACATCACAGGGCCTTCTCTGAAGTTAGCAAAGGTTGTGCTTCCTTTAATATTTTACATTAAAACTTCTTTTCAAATGATCTCTTTTAAAATCAGAGGACAACCTTTGGCCACTGGTTCTCCCCTTCCTCCATGTGGGTCCAGGTGGGGATCAAATTCAGGCCACCTGTCTTGGAGGTTAAGTGTCTTTACCTACCGAACCCTGTCACCAGCCCACAAATATTCTAGATCTTTATCGTGGTGTTAGACTTCATGGTTTTTACATGTGTTAAAACTCATGATTATATATGTGAAGAAGTGTCATGCATCTTCTAAAGGAAACAGTTGTGTACGACGCACAGAACATTTATATCCCCCAAAGAGTACCTTTCATCCTACCATCCTCTAGGTCCGTGTTTCTTTCACAAATTCTGTCCCACTGTCTGCATTGGAGAGGAAACGCACCATCACTTTTCATCCCCCCTACCCCAGGTGGTGGTTAGACATTGACAGGCCTCAGCAAATGTGGGACATGACCTCTAAGGCTTAAATCAAAGCTTTTCAACCAGGGTAACTTTTGTCCCCTAGTGCCCATGTGGTGATATCTACAGACATTGAACACGGTCATGACTGAGCCGGGTGAAATGGGCGTTCTCGTAAATATCCCACAATGCACAGGGCAGTTTTCCACAGCAGCTGCTCTAGACTTAGAGTGCTCTGAGGTTAAGCCCCTGGTTTAGCAGTTACACAAACACCCCTATTGTTATGAGCTAGCAGAGAATGAGGGGAAAAAAAGCTTACATGTCATTTACCCGATCCACACCTGGTCCTACAAACCACCAGAGGTTTGTTCTGATGGAGGGTTAGCCATTGGAATGCGTGTCCCACCGATGCAGAGAGTGGGCTTGGAACCATTTTGGTGAGGTCCTAGCATCATCAGAATTTAATGTTATTGCCAGCAGTGTCGGAAATCACATGACTTACCTGCTCTACTATAATTATTATTATTTATTATTATTATTATTATTATTATTATAGTCTGTACTAAGGATGATGTGAGAAGTGTGTTGGTGTGTTAGTATTCTCACAGTTAAACAACAGCACTGTAAAGTTCTCCCAGTGCTGGAGGCTAGGAGGGAGTCCAGGTCTGAATGCACTCAGGGTCATGCTTGCTGAGGGCTCTCTTCCTGGCTTGTGGATGGTTGGCATCTCCCTGTGTCCACATACATATCCTCCCTTCTATGCAAACAGGGGAGAGAGGGCCTACCTGCATATCACATGTAGACAGGGGTGGGGCACACAAGACTATTGCAAATAATTATGGGACATAACAATGACTAACTTTGGTGCCTGATTCTATAAATGGAAAGATTAAAAAATATGTTTGGTGAACACTAGAGAAGATTATTTCTAATTTATTCTCATACAGCAAAGGGAAACCATGAAAAACCAGAGTATAAACAATTTTTATAATAGTGATTCTGTGGAATCGGTAGAGAGAAGTCAGTTCTGGGAGCTAAAGTGCCAGTGTCTTTGTATTTATGTCTGTCTTCTGAGAATATATCACACAGCACTTCTAAACAGTCTAAAGTCACCATAACACATTGGAGGCAAATTAAAAAAAAAACTAGATTTGCTTTAAATCTAATATGTAATATGTATTATACGTGTCATATTTATTAGCTGGAAACTTTTCCTTTTTTTCTGAAGCTTTGTTTGTATTTTACATGGTCTCCTGCATGTAGGTATGTGCATGTATGCAGTGCCCTTGGATGTTATAAGAGTCTCCTGGGAATGGAGTTACAGAGAGCTGTGAGCTGCCATGTGGCTTCAGGGCATCAAACCTAGTCCTCTGCTAGAACAGCCAGTGCTCTGAATCACTGAAGCATCTCTCTCTTTCCAACTTCTATAAATGTTCCCCTTTTCTTTTAAAAACTACATATATTGGGCTGGTGAGATGGCTCAGCAGCTAAAAGCACTGACTGCTCTTCTGGAGGCCATGAGCTCAAGTCCCAGCAACCACATGGTGGCTCACAATCACTCGTAATGAGATCTGATACCCTCATTTGGGTGTCTGAAGACAGATACAGTATACTTACATATAATAAATAAATAAAAAGACCTTTGAGCTAGAGCAAGTGGGGCCAGAGTAAGTGGGGCCCAGAGCGAACGGGGCCCAGAGCGAACGGGGCCTAGAGTGATCGGAGCTGGAGCAAGAAGGAGAAAGGAAGGGAAGAAAAAATGTATATATTTAGAGCATATTTATCAAGGTCATGGTGCATGTGTACACTAAGAAACTTGGTGTGTTAGAGACTTGTATTTTTTGTCTTTTAAAAATGCAGTATTTTTATTAATTCTCTGAGAACATATATGCCTTCAATATATATTGGTCATATTCTCCTCCCACCCCGTCAGTATTCCCTTTAACTCCTCCTAGAGCCACCCTAGAAGATTACCAGTAAAGGACCTGGGATAAAATGTTGGAAGAAGACATTGTATATGTCAGAACTCATGGTAACAGTTGACTACCATTATTCCTAGTACATCATTATCCTCATTACAACTCGAATATCTCATAATCCTGTATACTTAATTATGCATGCTAATACAGAATATATGTGAGAGTCCCAGGCTGAGGTAGGGAGAAGCTCTGCTCACAACTTCAGGCAACTGAAGTTCTTTGAGAATGCCAGAAAAGGTAGGTTTTGAGGGCAGGGGAAAAATAGGACCAAGTTGAAATTAGATATTAAATAAAGGCTGTGCGACAGGGCAGGGTAAGGATTGGGGTTGGACTGTAGAGTCTGTGTGTGGTCCATTACCTGAACATGGTGAGGTCATTTGTTTCTATGCATTCTTGCAGGAGGAAGGTTGTCCTGTCTCTGTATAGTCCCTTGAAGAGTTGGGGCACAGGTGTTGGTCTCCCTTGTGTATGGTCCTTCATGGGATGGCTGCAGTGTCCAGTCAACCTTTGTAGTTCCTTGTAGATATGAGTTCTGTGCTTGCATCTATGCCTGTCCTTGCATAGGTGGCTGGGTCTCAGGCCTGTCTCTGTGATATCTACTCAGGCCAGATTTCTATGCATCCAAAGTTTCTTGTCTATTTAGAGGTATTCTGTGGGACAGATCTCAGAGTCGTCCAGTGATAGCTGCTCTGGGTTCCCTCAGTAAGCTAGGCAGACAAGGACCTTTGCTTCTGAGCTGCCTGGCTGACTCAGCAGAGGTCTTTTAAAAGACCTGCAGGAAGAGGTGCTATCCCCCATCACTCATCTTGCAGGGTACCCACGAGGCTCCCCTCTCTCTTTCTCTCTACTGTAAATTATGTGTTGCAGTACAGATTTCCTCAGTGGGGGCTGAGTCCTCTGCTAGCCTGTTCTCCAAAATTCCCTTTCTTTCTTTGTAACTGAAACCAGTGTTTTTCTGTTAATACCCATTTCTGAGGATGGCTGCTGTCCAGCTGTTGTTTGTTCCCTAGAGATCTTAGCAGTCTGTGCCTGGCTGTCACCTGCCATCTTCCTTCTCCTGTTTTTGTTTTTTGTTTTACGATGTTTTCAAAAAATAATTAAGCCACCAAAAACTGTCCAGAATGATGCGTGAATTATTTTTATATTTTGGATAACACTTGGCTCCATTTTTAAAAGAAAAATACAGAAAGTATTTAATTTCCTTAATTGGCTTTAGTTCTCAGCCCTTTTCCTTCCCCCTTGGAGTTTTTCTTAATCCTTTTCCTTGCCCTTTGGAGTTTTGCACACCAGTGTGACAAATGTGTGACAAATGTCTATGCTGTCCTTGCTGATAACTCCACTCCTCAAATTCAAATATTTGCCGAGCTTATCTATATTCCAAAACTGACAGATGCTTTGTTTGTTTCTTTAGCTGATGTTCCTCATAGGTCTCTTATATTGGTGAACTTAGGCCCCTTTCTGGAGTGACTGCTTAAGCACGCGGTGACCAAATCGTGCGTTCCCGCACCTGCCTTGGGTCCAACCTGAGACCTGTGAATGAGACCCAGAGACACAGAACTGAAAACTGAGCAAGAGCCATGCATACCTGAGTTTGGAGAAGAGCTCTGAGGCAAACCATCTTAGTTTTATTTCCTCTAAAAAAGCTGATCCAAGACATGATATCAGGGTAGCTGAGATCGGAAGCGATCCCAAGAAACCAGTCAAAAAGTGAAACAGGAAACAGTGTGCTGGTGGGTGGGTCTTGTGAATAACAAGAAGTCCACCTGATTTCTGACATCCTGAGCCGTCGCTTAGACAAACTTCCAGATTGTCCTGTTGAGGGATAGGGTAGTTAGAGAATCCTCAGATTCTTGTCTTCATAGTTTCAAAGACACTTTTGAGAAACTTGTGTCTCCCTAGAGGGGAGGCATGTACACAGAGAGAAGTATACACAAGGACTGGCCCCTCAGTGCCAACAACTCAGAGGTTGGACAAGGTGATGTGTCTCGGGCATCAACATCATCTATCAATAGAGAGGGAAGGATCTTTGAAGTGATGGGCTATCACAGCTAGGTACTGATGACGTAGTGGTAAAGTAATGTGTTACGAATTCTGAAGGACAGATGTCCCTTTATTATCAACACCAAATGAAGTAAATTAGTGAGCTGCACCTTTCCCTGGCCAATTTAGTTTAATTGCTTGATATTACACAGTCAACTAGTGTTCAGAGTATAGTCTTCAACGATCACAATCAACATCACCGGAAACTAATTAGGAAGTGAATTCTTGGTCTCCCACTCAGTCACCACTTGGAGGGTAGGACTCAGAATTCTGCAGCAAGCCCTCCAGATAATCCTGATACACATTCAAGGTACAGCACGGTGAATATAAATAACACATTGGGCCAAAACACACTTTTATGCCAATTGTACAAAAACAGAACTTTTATGCTAATTTGGGGGCAGGAACAAACTGGGTATGGAGAATACTTTCAGGTTCCTGTCCTATTTGGTCATGAACATTTCAAATTATTTGATTTCCAGTCTGTAAAGTGAGAATCTTGGACTAATACTATAGTGACTTTTAAAACTAAAAACTAAAAATAAAAGCAGTGGGATACTTTTAAAATATGCTGGACACTCAGTATGTTAAAAACGACATACACTTAATACACTAATAACCGCACACCCAGCACATGAAAACATTGAGTCGTTAGTTAGAGAGAGCAGTTGAGCACCCTCACTTTGTACTTTGCCCACTGTGGCTTCCCACATATCACTTTGAAACATCATAGATGTAAGCTGTTTAGTTTAAGAGCTACTGTTGCAGAGGACCAGGATCCCTCTGTGACATGATTGATCTGAGATATTCGATAGAATTAACCATGACCTACCTGACGATTATGACCCTGAGGCTGACCTGAGGGTCACAAATCTCAACATGTGTCCAGAACCTCTGCGTCTTCACTTACAAACCAACATTAACCCTAATTCTATTTTTTAATTGAGGTGTGTTTTTTTTTAAAAAGATTTATTTTTATTTTATGAGTGTTTGCCTATATGCCACGTATGTGCCTGGTGCCCATGGAGGTCAGAAGGAGGCTTTGGGCATTAGATCCACTGGAACTTGAGTTACAGACAGTTGTGAGCTACCTTCTGGGCACTGGGAATGGAAGCCAGGTTCTCTGGAAGAGCAGCCAGTGCTCAGAACCACTGAGCCATCTCTCTAATTCTTGTCATACCCATTTTCAGGAGCTATTAAGAGCACCAAATGAAAAGTCAAAGGTGAAAATACCTTATAAATTGCTTAGTCCTATTTGACTGAAAGGGATTATTGTGTGAGAAATGGTCCTTCCAGGTAGATTCCCTTTGTACACGGTGCCAGCGATAAGCAGAGATGGAGAATGTAGATAGTTAAATGGTTTGTGGTTTCTCCCTTCTCTTCGAAAGATGAGAATGTAAATTTTCTTCTTAATTAAAAGCCTGTTTACCAAGATGAGTCACCTTAAAGCAGAGTAGAGGTAGCTGGTCTGGGTCATTCTAAACAGCTTGTAAAAGAAGTGCCTGGATAGTTCCCTCTAAAGAGATAATTAGTTTATCTTAATAATTTTCTGCCAACAAAATAATAATGAGAGAGAGAGTCAATTTTGAAATACGTTGATTTAGCATTTCTGACCGATTACATATTTAGAAATTTGTAAGGTAACATTAACTGATGTTTATGTGGCTTTTCCCCAGCCAAGACGAGGCTTCTGGGAGAAATTAATCTACCACAAAGTTGCCAGAGAAGTACCCAACAGATTGTTCCATGGCTGCAGTTTGCTATCATGGAAGTGGTGAGTAATTCCTTGTAGAGCATTTGAAAGACTATCTACTGGGAACGTCAAGTATGTTTACTGGAGTTAGGCAGTAGTCAGATTTAAGGCCTACTTCTTTCTACCCTCTTAGGCTGATAGAAGGTCAGATGATGTCTGAAAACTGTCATCCTAAGAACAGGCATTTGCAGATAAATCTCAGAGTCCACACAAATGGTAGGCATCAGCAGCCACCAACGTTTCTGCTACTTTCTGTTTCCTGAGAGCATTCTTCCCATTATCTGGATCTTTAACCCGACAATGATGAGGCCCCATCGGAATTCTCTAAGAAGCAATCAATAGAGACATGACAAGGATTTGATCATGACACATATTTGAGAGAAGAGACATCAACATTCCTGAACCCTGGTGGTTGGCTATGCAGCCATGGAGCAAGCTCCTGCAAGCATGAACCTTCACCCATGTGAAAAAGAACTAGATCCCCTTCCTTACTGCTTACCTGACACTGTGCGGAGTGTAGTGAACGAAGTTGGCCTCTAATGAGACCTGTGGGGCTGTGGAAGAGTCAGGCTGATGGGAATGGAATGTGAAAAGATCAAGAGACATGGAGGGCAGTGGTGTTTCACACAGAGAGAACCACAGATATAAGTGGCTTCTTCTACGTTAGCTATAGAGTAATAGTCATGCCGGGAGGTGAGACAAGCTGATGGTGGACTTGAAAGATTTTGTTAGCATGGGCCTTCTTTTCCTCATTTGTATAAAGATAGGACCAATGTAAGCCATGCTTTTCAATCAGCTTCATGGAATCCCAGTGGAGTGGTGGTGGTAGAGGTTTCCAAAGGCTTTGGTGTGTAGCAGGGAAAAGGGAAACCTTCTGGACTCCAATTTCTATCCAGATAAGAACAACTTTGTGTCTAGTTTAAATGCTGAGGGTGTAAGTAAAAAACAGTGTTAGAAGATGGGGCTTTATGCTTAAAAATGATTGAAAACTTCCAAGGGTGTGGGGTAGTAGGTGTGTCCCACCCATCAACAATGCTAATGATATTGCCATCTAAAATGTCCACACTGCAGAAATGCACAATTGAATTGCAAAAAGTACACACACGCACACGCACACACACACGCACACGCACACTCACTTCGTTATGTTTTATGCTGAGCTTCACAGCTATTCTTGGAGGCATGTGGTCCTGAGCTGTGGTCAGGGTATCCTTTCAGGGTATCCGGACGCACGGGGAGATCATAAGGAATCGTGGGGAACGGATTCAGATTGCAGCTGCACTGCTCTGCCCCTTCCTCCCCTAACTCTCCACGCAGGGCTTGCTTCCAAGTACGTGTAGAGCTCACCTCCCATTGTGTCATTTGCTGTTAGGAATTCTCCAGGGGACAAGTTTAAGGATGAACATATGCTGCTTTATCATAAGCAGAAATAAAAACCAGAAATAGCTAATATGCACCATTGACAGTTCTCACCAACCACGGTGTGGTTGGGATCAGTGCGAATCTAGGCAATCCGAGGCTACTATGTGTAAGTTCCGTGACCATTCTCCAAACTCAGGGTGACAGTTCTCAGTGACATCATCTCTCAAAAAAGATGATCAGAAACCAGACTTCAGGCAGTCTTTCGTAGACCATGTGTCATTTTCAACGATACCTGCTCCTTTTAATGTATCTCTCCCCTCCC
>NW_021604648.1:10753718-10767056 GCF_004785775.1 Grammomys surdaster | reverse complement strand
TCCATCCCCTCCTCTTTCCCTTCCCTCCCTTCTTCTCCTCTCATATGCCCAATCTCTAGTGTTCTCTGTCCAGCCCCGGCTCCACTTTGACATTCAGCAGATCCTTGACCTGAGTACCATTCTGATCCTACTCTTACTATGTCCACCTGCATTAGTGAGGTCCCAGAATGCCCTGTTCGGAGGCCACTAGGGCATCGACACTATTAGTTTTTTAGCTACATTATGAGCAACATGAGCTCTCAAGTCGTGCAGACTCCGTTTGTACTCCTCTTGACTTAGACAAATTGTAAATGTGTTCTCAGTTAGTGGCATGTTAGCACGTGATTTTCTTTAGTTCAAAGTCAGAGGTGCCCACAGGGTTTTTGGCACTTCCTTTGCAAGTCCCAGAATTGTTTGCTTACTGTGAATGTGGCAGACAGAGCTTCAACCTGATGGTCCACAGCATCACACAGTCAACATGTAGATCTGTTGGGGATTATGTAGAACTTAATATACCTTGAAAACTTATGCGTGTTACTTGAGTCAGTGCCCTAAGACACAGACCAGAGTAAAACTTTAATATTTTAATGTTCAGTGTTTTCTTTTGGGGACTTCAAAGTCTAAGTTATTAAATTCTATCACTTGAATCTAAGAAACAACCACATAATTCCAGCAATTTCCAGACATTTTTTGTTGTTGTCCCAAATTACTTTTATCCCAGTGACAAGCGTTTAATGGTACTGATAATATGTCTCATTAGACCAACCAAAGAGTACACATGGAGGGACCCATGGCTCGAGCTGCATATGTAGCAGAGGACTGCCTTATCAGGCATCAATGGGAGGGAGGCCCCTGGTCCTGTAGAGGCTCAATGACCTAGCGCAGGGGGATGCTAGAGCAGTGAGGCAGGAGTGGGTGAGTGGGTGGAGGAACATCCTCATAGAGGCAAAGGGGAGGGGGATGGGATGGGGGGGTTGTGGAGAGGTAACTGGGGAGGGAGATATCATGTGAAATGTAAACAAATAAAATGATTGATAAAAAAAATAAATAAAGAAAGAAAAGTAGGAACACCAAAACAAGAGCAACAGTAAAAAAAAATAAGGAGTAAAATAGCGGGGAGGGAAGTCATTCAACTTGCAGCTTTAAAGACCAAAGTCCACTGTTATCTTGCCTCAAGTCTATGAACTATGTCTTATCTTGGGAAATCTCAGATCTTCTTAATCAGAAGTGCAGAGGACTGGAGCGGACATAACCTACTTGATTTAGTCTTTAATCCTATTGTTGAATATCACTGTGTCACGTTTGAAGACCCTCTGGGACTCAACATACTTCCCAAACTTTAAGCTATGGGAAAACTTTAAACTTCCCATACTTCCCGTTCATTAACTATTCATCCACACTACTAACTTAATTGTTCACTCATTCAGCTAATTATATATACTTAGTATATAATGTATAATTGTGTATAATATCATGAGGAGAATAGATACGTGTCAGACGTTTTTGTGAGTGGGAAGCCTTTAAACGATGAGGCGGACAATGCTTTCATCTCTATGGTGCTTGTATTCTAGTTTTAACGTTTGCAAACTGAGTGGCCGAGGGTGGCCAGAGAGTGGCAGTTGGGTGGGTCAGATGGGTGTAAGAGCAATTCGATTCCAAGATGAAGCCACAGGGAGGGCAGGGCAGGCCAGTTCAGCAGCCTCTCATAGTCTCTAGGCTCTCAAGTCCTGTAACCTGGCAGCACCTCCAGGTTTCAGCTTCATGCTGAGTAACTAAAGGGATAAGACAGTTAGGAAAGACCTAGTATAATAGAAATGTAAGCCTAGCAAGGGTCAGGGAGAGGTGAACACATGCGTGGACTCTAAACCAGGGCTTTGCCAGTGGTACTCATCTCACACTTAATTAACCTGGCTGTCTGCTTGGCTCTGAGACTCACAGACAAGACTACTGGGAAGCTGAGGTGTGCCTAGTGAAATAGGCCAGTGGCAGTACACTTAACACATGCAAGAGCTTGTGATTGGGCCCTGGAACCGTAAAAAAAAGCAGCAACTTTGGGAAGAAACTGGTCAAAGTGTAGATCCCACTTCTGCTACTCGATAGTTCTGTGACCTCTTTGATTCTGTATCTCCTCATCTATAAATGAATGGGTCAGTGAATTTGCTAAATCTGTGGGATCTCTTGGCACACAACAGACGAACAAATCTTCAAATGTCTAGGACTCTTGTGAACTCCAGCTGATATGTGGCAAGTGAACTAGCTCAACCCTGATTTCTAGACCTGGTGCCAAGAGCGATGTCTGGAGCAGTCATTGTGAACTCTAACTGTCCCGGCCCATTCTGCTCCATGTTTGGGGCCACTATGTCCCAGCCTGTTCGGGTCAGTCAACAGGGTCCAGCAAGAGAGAGAGTGGGGATGGAGGGGCAAGAGACTTGAAGAATGGAGACAAGACAGAGGGTCTGATCAAGTCCCATTTATTGAAAAGAAATCCTGGGTATATATAAGCACAAGCAGGGGAATGCAGCTGAAGACACTTTACCATGTGCACCTTGCAGCTGGTGGTATTAAACAACAAGATATGTGAGAAAAACAAGATATTTATCAGTGTGCGCAGCTGTTGTAGACTGTTGAAAACAACTCTCTTGTCAGGGTATATGGCCTGAGATGGCTGCAAAGATGATAGCTGCTTTCTGCTAGAAGTCGGCTTCCAACATCTAACCAGTGCTGAGGAAATAGGAAATACTTTTCAAAGTGTATTCACATTCAGCTATTAGTTAAGTGGTCTTCACCTACCCCCCCCCATTCCTCAGTGTTGATTGTTTTCCTTAGTTCAATGGCTCTCAAATTCTGGTGTGTTCCAGAATCACCTGGAAGGCCGTAGAAATCCAGACTGCATGGCTTCTTCTTAGACTGGGCTTTGGTATGGCCATGGTAGAGCCTGTAGTTGCCTTGTCTAACACGTTCCCACGATGCTCCAGGGTAGTCAGGAAGGGACTTTCCTTTGGTAGCAACTGTCTCTCAAGCCAGGTGTGTCCACACAAAACCATGACAGTATGGGCAGTATTTCAGTTCTCTGATGTCACAAGTATCGTAACAGTTCTTTTGTCTCAGGCTTTAGAGGATTTGCATGTATGAGATATTCAGTGCTTCCTGGAAGTTGTGCTTCCTCTTTGTCAAAAAAAAAAAAAAATCACTGCTTCAGGGGTTTAGCTGTTTTGTCCTTTATATCTCTAAGCTCCAAGTCAAAGAGCATGTTTGATGTGTGGGTGGGTTCACCTTTTACATTTTCATTGTGAATATTCATTATACATGTACAGTGTTATGTAAGGGCACTCTCATGCAAGTGTATGATAGACATCGAGTGTATTCCCTCCCACTCTCTCCTACCCACCTCCGCCCTCTGTCTCCTTTCATCCCACAGGTAGCTCTGCTGCTGCTTTCAGATTATTATTTATTTACACATGACATTATGAACCTATATAAAATGTACAGTGCATCCTCTCCCACCGAGGCCAGACAAGGTAACTCTTTGCTACATGTGTGCTGGGCACCCTTAGAACAGCCTGTGTAAGCTCTTTCTTTGGTCAGTAGCCTAGTCTCTGGGAGCTCCCAGGGTCCAGGTTTGTTGATACAGTTGGTCTTCCTTTGGGGTTGCCATCCCCTTCAGTTCCTTCAATCCTTCCCTGACTGATTCAGTTCCTTTAACTCTTCCATAGATTTCCCTGACTTCAGTCCAATGCTTGGCTGTGAATATCTGCATCTGTCTCAGTCATCTGCTGGAAGGGTCTCTCAAAGGATACCCATGCTAGGCTCCTGTTTGCAAGCATAATATAGCATCAGCAATAGTGTCAGGGTTTGGTGCCTGCCCTTGGGACGAATGCCAAGTTGGACTGGTCACTGGTTGGCTATTCATTCAGTCTCTACTCCATTTTTTCCATACATTTCTTCTGGACAGGAACAATTTTGGGTCAAAAATTTTAAAGGTGGGTTGGTGTTCCTATCCCTCCACTGGGGACCCTGTCTAACTACTGGAGGTGATCTCTTCAGATTCCATCTCCCCATTGTTGGTCATTCAGCTAGGTCACCTACATTAAGTCCTAAGAGCCTCCCCCATAGAAGGTCTCTGGGAGTTTCTAGAGGTTTCCCCCACCCCTTGCCCTGGCAGCTCCATATTTCCATTCATTCTCCTGGCCCTTTGGGGTTTTCTCTTGTTTCCCCCATACCTGATCCTGCCCTCCTCTCTCCCACCCAGATACCTCCCTCCTTCCCTCTGCCTCCCTTGATTATTTTATTCCCCTTCTAACTAGGATTGAAGCATCCTCACTTGGGCCTCACTTGCTTTACTTCTTAGGATCTATGGGGTGTATTATGGATATTCTGTGCTTTTTTGATATCCTTCGTCATCAGGGAAATACAAATAAAAATGACCCTGAGATTCCACCTTACACCAATCAGAATGCCTAAGATCAAAAACTGAATCAGCAGCACATGCTAGTGGGGATGTGGAGAAAGAGGAACACTCCCCCATAGCTGGTAGGATTGCAAACTGGTACAATCACTCTGGAAATCAATCTGGTGGTTCCTCAGAAAATTGAAAATAGTTCTATTTCTACCTGAAGATCTGGCCATACCCCTCTGGACATATACTCAAAAGATTCTCCACAATATCACAAGGACACATGTTCTACTATGTTCATAGCAGCCTTATTTGTAATAGCCAGAAACTGGAAGCAACCTAGATGTCCCTCAGTCAAAGAATAGATATAGAAAATGTGGCACATTTACACAATAGACTACTATTCAGCTATTAAAAGCAAGGACAAAATGAATTTTGCAGGCAAATGGATGGGGCTGGAAAATATCATCCTGGGCGAGGTAACCCAGACCCAAAAGGACATGCATGGTATGTACTCACTGATAAGCAGAAAAGAGACATTTTTAATTCAGATAAAATTGGGACTAGATCCTTGACTGTTAAATCCCTGGTTCAGGGCTTTTCCAGTATTTATGTTGCCTATAATCATTAGTATAGAAAACAAGGAAATAAACAAATGTGTCTTTGAGAGATTGTTAATAGAAGATACCAATGTTTGTACTTGAAGTCTTCATATTAATATAATGCATATTATGTTAATGCATAAGGTCAATCAGTCAGTCAATGGTTTAAAATGAAATGAATACACGAGAACAGACAACTAACTGAAAGAACTAGGGATGAAATGGAATCGTGATCCATTCTGGAAGCTTATGGTCACTCAAGATTGCTTTGTACTGGGGGTGGGGGGATTGCAAAGTGCAAAGAACATCTGGGTAAGAAGGCAGGCTGGAAACTGTATCTGGGTGACCTGGTGAAGAAGAGTCAGAGTAAGAAAATAGAGACTGCTCTAAAGAGAGCAAGAAAGGAGGGCACAGGACCTTCATGAAAGGAGTGACAGGACAGCTGAGGATGGGGAGAGATGGGGTGAAGCACTGAGAGGAAGAAAGGTGAAGGATGGGAGATGCTTCAGCAGGCAACCTGCCTTCTGCACAAGCATGAGGTCCTGAGCTTGAGTTCCAGAATCCCTGTAAAAGCTGGGTGTGCCAGTACATGTTTGTAACCCCAGAGTTCGGGTGGGAGTGAAGACAAGGGTCACCAGCTAGCTAAGCCAGCTCAAAAAGCAAGCTTCAGATTCAAAGTGAGAACCTGTCTCAGAAAATAGGGTGGAAAAAGGCTGGAGAGATGGCTCAGGAGTAAAGAGTGTGTGCCACTCTTGCAAGGAATCTAGAGTTTAGTTCCCAGCACCCACATTGGCTGGCTCACAACTACTTGTAACTCCAATTCCAGGGTGATCTGATATCGGGCACATGCACATATCATACACAGACACACAGACATTAACTGAAAAGGTACAGATAGTTGACGACATCCAGAGCTGAGGGGAGTCAGTCTTTTTAAGGGTTTGGCTCCTGGTAGGTTGACCGTGCTTCAGTGGATGGCTCCTCACCCAGAAGTATATGACTGTATGGACAGTGCAGATGGGAGTCGATGGGTTAGTAACTAATGAGAGAGAAAGAGAGAGAGAGAGAGAGAGGGAGAGAGAGAGAGAGAGAGAGAGAGAGAGAGACAGAGAGAGACAGAGAGAGACAGAGAGAGAGACAGAGAGAGACAGAGAGAGAGAGACAGAGAGAGAGAGAGACAGAGAGAAAGAGAGACAGAGAGAGAGGGGGGAGAGAGAGAGCTCACTGTGATTAGGTGCTATCACAAGAAAGAACGCATTATTACATATTATTTAAACCTGAACTATCCTGGGGGCCTGAGAACAAGATAGTGACAGAGACAGTTGGAGGAAAATGGATATTGGGTGTCAGGGGTGGATGGTGACACACTGAAAATGACAAGTAAGAGGAAGGATGGTCCAGTATAGAGGAAAAGATAGCCCTAACCCTGGTGGCTAGGAACAGAGTTCATCAACTGAGAATAACTAGAGTCTCATAACCACCTGTCTGAGGTTAGAGGTATGGTGGGGGTGGGGCACAACAGGGAGATATTGAATAGGCTCAGAGCTTCAGAGTGGAACAGTAGAAGGTTCTGGAAATGGCTGTTGGCAACAGTTGTAGAACAAGATAAATGTTGATGCTACAAAATGTTAAACCAAAACATGGTTAAAGTGGGAAACTTTATGTTTTATATATTTCACCCTAAATAATAGAAAATGGAAGACCATCTTGTTTTAATGTTTTTCTAGCATATTAGTTATATCATAATTCATGACATTTTTATTAACTTTTTGGAGTTCATCTTACTTAAGTGGCCCTCCTCAAGTACACTGGAAGAAAGTGAGCTTCATGGAGCTGGACCACCCTTTGTTAAGTAAGCAAACTGGGTCGAGACTAGTAAGATCTTGGGAGGTGATTATTAGCGACAGCTCACTGGGTGCTTCCAATGGGGCAGGCGAGATTATGTTTATCATTCTGTGTAATCCTGAGCAGTTCAGAACAATTTCGGATGAAAAACTGGGGTGTATGTGAAGGCTGGGTTACTTGCCCAAAGCTACACAGTGTACATTGTCCAAAACAAGTGGCCACTATACATATAAACATAATTAGCCTGGATTAAGACGCACTATAAGTATAAATGTACAATAATGTGTCAATGATACCTATATAGTTCATTTATATCCATATCAGAACCTTTTAGCTGACTCGTAAGTACAGAGGTCTCCTAATTTTTTTCAGAGTAGCATTTTTTCTTTATCTACAAAAAAATAAGAAAAATCTTGTTTTTAAACACTAATAGAGTTTGAGTAATGCAGTTCAAAGCATTGGCTGCCATTGCAGAGGAGGCCAGTTTGATCCCCAGCACCCACACCCAGCACCCACAGGATCACAACTGCCGGCAAAACACACACACACACACACACACACACACACACACACTAAAACCACAGATACAATAAATCTAGAGACTTAAAACCGTGTAATTAATGTTAGAAGAAATGTTGACTTGCACAGATAAAGATGGCTGGAGTCATAAATAATGGTCATTGTACCTTTGAGAGGCAATAATTATGAAGGTACAAAAATATATGAATGTGAATATAAACCGATATACATCTGCATATGCTTATTGCTCAGGAAGAAGAC
Source organism: Grammomys surdaster (assembly GCF_004785775.1). NCBI lineage: Eukaryota > Metazoa > Chordata > Mammalia > Rodentia > Muridae > Grammomys > Grammomys surdaster. The sequence goes on along the minus strand of NW_021604648.1, from coordinate 10,759,457 downwards.
AAACAATGATGCTCCAATCTTCATGGATATCAGAGCATCTGTTGGACAGTAGGTCCCCGGCATCATTTGCATTTGATGCCTTCTTTCCATTTGGCTGAGGCCAAAAGGCCTGGTCCTTTCAAGTCCCTCCTATCTTCATCTGTAAAGTGCAGGGAGTAATATCTGACCTTAGCACTTCTCAGGGTTGATGTAAAGACCAAACAGCATAATAAAATGAAAGGCCTTTGAAAATACAAAGGCCCATAGCGACAAATGCCAAACTTTATTACAAGCTGCAGAGAGATTGCTAACACAATGTGATTCAAGGACAAAGTTTTGTGTTTCAAAAGTTTTAAAAAGATGTGCAACATTTACAAATTACTTAGAAAACCAAATTCTTGCTTTGGTGACCGAGAACCATGACTAAAATTCTTCTAACTGCTGTACATTTGATATCCCTGATATAAGTAATCAGACCACATTCCACACCAGATGCCATTTTGCAGCCTTTAGAGTTTTTAGTGGGTAAGATGCTATAAATCTATACAGCACAAAGCAAAATCATGTCCATCTCTGGTAGGACAGCCTGTTTACTTTTCCATTGTGGCAAAATGGCTGCCCTGTGTAATGCGTCTCCTAGGAGAGCCCTGTCTGCCAATACAATGTAATAAGCATCCATTGAGTGCTTACGCTGTACAAGCTAGTGTTGGTAGAGATGGAGTAACAGAAAAGATAGTAGTAGTGGGGAAAAAAACAAGAATGAGATGAGCTTCAAGTGGATGAGCTTTATATGAGATTATCTTTGTGTATTTGTATACAATGTGTGTGTGTGCGCGCACACACATGTGTGTTATGCATTTGTGAATGTGCATAGGTGTGGGGGTACCACAGCTTGTGTGTGAAGCCAGAAGACAACATCAGGTCTCAGTTCTCATCTTCTACCATGTTTGAGGCAGAGTCTTTTTGCCATTTTTCTGCTGCATATGGTAGATTTAGCAGGCCAAGAGGTTCTACGGATTCTCTGTGTCTCCATTGCTCATCTCCCTGAAATCCCACGATTGCATACAATTGTTCTACTATGTCTGTCTTCACCAGGGTCCTGGGGATTTGAACTAAGGTACTCACACTTGGATAACAAGTGTTTTACCCACTGAGCCATCTCTCTAGCCCATGAGAGATCCTGTGACAGCTAACTGTAAGAACAAAAGGAGACCAATGCCAAGAAAATGGTTGGGAAATGTGCCTGGAAGTCAGAGAGGTTGCAAGAATTAAAGCCAGGAGAGAAAAGTCTGGTGACATTTTTGCTGGTAGTTCCTTGTGTTAGAATTAGAGGGAAGACTGATTCAAATCTGAAGGAATCTAGTCATCTCACCAATAAGTATTTACCTACTCCAGCTGATAAAACTTAGCAGTTATCCAGTTTGTCCACGAGTTCACAAAGTCACAGCTGAGTGACGTTAGGAGCTAAATCTCAGATTCTCACTGCAAACAGTACCTTTCTAGGAAGACAGCTGTTGAGTGTCATATAAGATCCTGATATCAATGCTTTGTTTTGCTTCAGTTCCATAGGGATGTCTGTAGAGGAATTTTAATCCAGCAACATGGCTGCTCTGGCAAGGGATCATATCTAAAGGCCTTTAGGTCTGTGTGATTTAGTTGGAATATGGACATGCCTTTAATCCCAGGATACAGAGGCAAACAGATCTCCTGAGTTCAAGACCAGGCTGGTATAGAGTATGTTTCAGGTAAAGAAAAGTGTAGGTCCAGGCACACAGCTGTACACTCATGTAATCCCAGTTTTTAATCCCAGCACCCAGGAGACAGGGCCATGCAGATCTCAGTGTTCTGTTCATTCGATTGAGTGCAGTGCAGTGAAGTTGAGTCAGTCAGAGTTGGGAGTTGGTGCAATGAGTGTAGTGCCGGAGATGAGTTCATTTGTGAGTTCAGTGCAGGGCAGCAGAAACATTTGAACCCACAGAATAAGAAGGAGACAGAAGATTAGAACCAATTGACAGAGTTATAGAGGCCAAGTAGAGCAGTTTAGTGAGAAGCTGAGAGAAGCCAGTCAGCTTGGAGAGGAATTTGAACAAGAACAGCTGAGTTGAACTAGCCAAAGCCAGACAGAGTTAGCCTACCTATTTGAGGCCCAGGGACCAGCAGAAAAAAGGAAAAAGAACGCAAATAATGGTCCCAAGATGGGAGGAAATAGGGTTGACAACCTTGGAGAAGCTGAAAACCAGTTCTTGTACCAGCATTCATCTGTCTCTTTCTCTCTCTGATTTTTCTTAGGGCCTTCACTGCCTATTTCATGCTCCTTGTCTTGTCTATGTAAAGGCAACCTTCTTCTTTAAGGGCTGTACACAGTCAAGAGCTGTACACAACCTTTTCTATTGTAACAGAGTCAATCAAGTCCAATAAGGGTCTTTGTGATTTTAGGAGGTCTCTTCAGACAGTGAAACAAGGGATTTCTTCAGATTAGTGATGTCAATCTCTAGCTGTTTGATGTTTTTGTCAGTGGCCCTTCAAAGGTCTGAGTAGTATAAGTTCGGAGGCCAGCATCTGGATTAGAACTTCAAACAGCAGACATCACGGGTGATTCATTTTTACCTGGGATGCTGCCTGAGTTCAAGTTCCTGGGAGTCCCTCTTTCTCTCGGTTTTCTGGGGTTGGGTACAGAGCTGCCGCCTGTGACCTGCTCTGTGCTCGGGCCCAGACAGGAAGTGTGCCTAAAATTTCTAATTCACTTGTACCACACTCCACTCCGTGTCATAGAATAACACCAACCTTTATATTTAGTTTTAGGTTTTTTTTCTGGGATCACACTTTCCTCTCCCTATGTATGACTGTTAAATTACATTGAGGTTCAGGAGTCACCCAACAAACTACATGAACACCAATCTCAGTCAGACAGGGATGAATTATTTGAATGCACACCCCAAGACTGATCAAGCAGAGCTATAGTTTAGAAGTTGGGGCCGAGGCTATGACCCTGAACATTTCTCAGGGCCAGCTTATAAAGGAAAAAACACAATAAACTCATGTGCAGGTACAGGAAGTGTTGCCCCGTGGTTGGCTCTGACTCAAGCTATTTTGGTTAGCTGTACAGAATAGTTCTAACTGACCTTTATTCTTCTTGGTCCTAAGTGGAACTTACAGTTGTTGAATATCTTAAGATTAACAAACCTCAGAACACACAGAACATAACAGGGTATGTGATCCGCATGACCCTGGTCTGAGTCAGGTTATTTTTCTGTGTCAATGACTGGCAGGCATACTATAGCAACAGTGTGAAATAGCTGGCTGGCATTAAACAAAATGGCTGCTGCTGTGCTTGCAGGGCAGGCTTCAATAATTCAACTTTGCTTTCTAGGACCTATAAGAACCCCCTCCTAATCACCATCACGCTATTAACTAGTGTTGACCAAGAGGACTAAGGGTGTTATAGCACTGTCTCCTTTGTACAGTTCAGGTGATGTTTTCATTTTTATTTAATAGAAGATTGAACATCAGCAGAGGTTGAATGAGTGGTCCAAAGTGATCCAATTAGTTCCACTGAGGAACCAGGAGCCAAGTCTGTACACTTAGTCCTGCTCTAGATGACACTTATTCACCTGCCTTTCTTTTTATAACACAAATTCCATAGAATTTGTTATATGACTTTATGTGGATGACTATTTTGCCTGCACATGTATGCGTGCACTGTTCTTTTGCCTGGTGCCCATGGAGACCAGGAGAGGGCACCTAATTCTCTGGAACTGAAGTTACAGAAGGTTGTGAGCTGTAATGTTGGTTCCGGGACTCAAACCTGGGTCCTCTGAAGAGCAGCCAGAGTTTTTAAATTACGGAGTTGTTTTTCCAGCCTCCTCCACAAACCATTCTGAGGCGTGGCTAGTGTCCTATAGGTTAAGATGAATATTTGGGTAGATTTGACACTGGACATATTGGGGTTGGTTTCTTCAGTGCCCTGACAACCAAGATGTTGAAAGGTTTCTACAGGTGAGCAGCAGTCTGTCTGCCCTCCAGGGCTGGAGATGGGAAGGAAGATGCTAACCAAGGCAGGTGTAATCAGCCAGGGAAGTGAGATACTGAAAATGTCGCCATGCCCTTCATTCCAGTCATTCACAGCAGTTATCACCGACAGGACACAGCCTGCTTCCCTCAAGGAGAGGCGCGGCTACTCCTCCACCTCTTTAGTTTCATGTCTGCCTTGCTGTCGCTGTGGTAAACTCAGTACATTTCCAACAGGGTTTTTTTTTTTTTAAATTTTTTATCATTTCTAGCTGTCGGCCCATTCTTTTCAAAACAAACTACCTTGATCCCATTTAAGCATTTATGACGACAGTCTTCACCTATGTGTATTTAAGCATTTATGATGACAATCTTCATGTTTGTGGTACTTTTGCATACTTAATATATCACTTACCCAAAGTTGAAATTAGTCACAAAGTAGCCTCTTTAAAGGCAAAGTGAGTAGTTTAGTTAGCCCCCTTTTGGAACCTAAATGCTCTCTCACGGGACCCATGAAATTCTTCAACCTTGGGTGAAAAGCCAGAATATGCTCCTTAAACACCTAGAGTTCAAGGCCTCCCAAGCCTATTTGTAGTTCACAGTGGAACTGAGGCATGAGAGAAACACAGGGAAAATGATGGAACATGGAAGCCCAGGTTCTGGCCAAAGCTTCTTTCTGTCGAGAGTCAAGCACTGCTTCAGGCCGTCCTCCTCTCCCAACTGTAAACCTGACGTTTTCTGGGCCTCTTTCCAGGAACCCCTTGCAAAACCCTAGTGGCTCCTGGCTTTACCAGATTGCATGCCCTTCCAGAGTCACACCTGATCTCATGTATAGAAGGAGAATGGGGACCGAGTCGGGGAGGGTCCCTTGGAAACCTGTCAGACAAAGAAATTTCAAAAGCTCCTACAATCCTATAGAGGCATTAAGATTTAACTGAGACTCTTTTTAGAGAAGCCCACAGGTCAGATGTGCTTTATTCTTTTTTTTTTTGAGAGTAATTCATTTATAAAATCAGTTTTACAATGTTTTGTTTTGAGAGCTTTATTCTTTTCTTTTGTGTGTGGTTTTATCTTTAATAAACTCCTACTTTGTCCTGAAATTCTTTCCTGCACCTAAGCCAAGGACCCAGTTTGACCTGAGTGCAGGTCTCTAAAAGGTTAAGGGAACTTCACAGGCTGTGTGGAGCTGTGACTTGCTGACAGAATGAGGCTGTTGCCTACTAACATTTTGTAAGTCTCGGAGAAGAAATTTAGAAGAATCACAGGCAGACCTGATCCCAGTCTCAGCTGGATAGACCACACTCACCCTGGACATGAAGTGGGAAGAGAGGCCTTAAAGTCCAGACGTTTGCCTGGGCTAGCCCTATTTTCTGACACTTAAAAACTGGACATGATATACTTTTGCCTTTAAAGGTGTACCTGCCTCGGCCAGAGCCTTGGGACCTGTCCTCTTTCCACTCTGGTGGCCCAGGCGCTACACACCGTGGTTACTGTTTATCCAGGTACAACTCTACTACCCATCCATCTACACACACACACACACACACACACACACACACACACACACACGGGGGGGGGAGAGAGAGAGATTGATTTTTTTCCTCGTTCCATGGTGGAATGATGGAATGAGGAATCTCAGGTTTTTCTAATTCTGCTGAAAGTGCTTTTATCACTGAGGCATCTCATTGGCCCCTATGTTGGCAGACGCTTTTTATATGCTTTCTCCCCTCCCCTCCCCTCCCCTCCCCTCCC
>NW_021604648.1:10695063-10753318 GCF_004785775.1 Grammomys surdaster | reverse complement strand
TTGTATTGAGTCTCATTCTCTAGTAGAGGCTAGCTTCAAACTCAAGGTAATCCTTCTGCCTCCCCCTCCCCTCCCCGTTTTTCACTGCTACTTTTAAAGTATCACATTATTTAATCCTAGCTATCTGTATAAAGAGACTGATGGCCGGGGTTAGAACATTTTGCCAGATTGCGAGGCAACTCTTCTCCCTGCACGGTGGTGACTGTCCCTACGTTTCAGACGGAAGGTATCCGCGTATCCGCGCCCTTCAGGCATTGGGACAGTTTTTTAAAGCACAGTTTCCGTTATTTTGGATTAAAGCTCGATTGCTTCACTGATAAGTAGAGAAGGAGGCCTGGAAAAGAGCGAGAGAGAAACGCAGGGACCTGAGCACGGGAGGCAGCCTGGCAGGCGAGGGCGGGCGGGGCGAGCTCCGTGCTCCTGGGAAGGTCCCGCGTTGCCCTCCCCTCCTCCCGCCACGAACAGCAGCCGGCGACACCTGGGCGGCGCAACAGCTGCCAGCGCTGGGCGGCAGAGAGGCTGGCAGCCTGGGAGGTACAGCGGGCAGCCGGAGCTCCGGCAGCGACAGCCAGGGAGGTTGGGGCGGAGACGCGCTCTGGGTGTGACTTTTCTGCCCACTGACGGTGTCACCGAGACTGCTTTCAGGTCCTGCTCTGGGTCTTGGTGTAGCTGGAGGAGTTGGTGGAGGGATTTTTGTTGTCCTTGCTATCCTGACTGCTACAACGTGAACCACCGGGTGTCGGCAACCAACAAGTTTCATTCCTCAGTTTCTCCTTTAGTTAAAGAGTTACTTCTGCTGCCCTCTCCGCCGTGTGTCCGCGGAGCTAGGGACACCAGGTAGGCAGTTGCGACCGGATTGGGGGTGGTACTCTGAAGGCTTGACCCCAGACCTGTGGCTGGAGGCTGGCAGGACCTGGCCGCGGAGTAATTGCCCGCAGGGTGCTCAGGTGAAGACCAGCAGAGGATAGACCTTTCTCCAGGCGCAGCGAGGGGGAGCCAGCTAAGGACCGGAGAGCTCTAGTTTGAAAATTAATCAGATTTGTTTTGGGACAGTTTCCTCTACACCCAACCAGATCTCTTTTCGTAGCGAGCTAAGTCACATGGGTGGGATTTGCCAGCTTCAAACTGCAACACCGCGTGTTTCAGGGTGTAAGACCCCGTCCAGTAGCCCTAGAAAGGGGTAGGAAGTGGGGTAGGAAGTGGGTCTCTGCGCTCACAGTGCCTCCTCCCTTTTCCTTTTCCCCTTTCCTCCTTTTATAAGTCGCCTTTGGCTACGAGGGGCTCCATTTCCTGCATCGTTGAAAAGTTCTCATTTTCACCAAGGGTTAGTGTGTGACCAGCGGCTTCCAGGACTCCAGGCTGTGGGCTCCGGGTTGAGAGGGAAGCCTAGACACACACTTTGAATCACAGATTTCTGACCCTACACCCTAGTAGTGGAGTGCAGAGAAAACCTGAGGGATTCAGATACACAGCTGGAGGGTCGTGTGGGTCCAAACTTTCAGTTTGGTGGGTCCAACTATCTCTCCTTTTGATAGCCTTTTCTGGCTAAAACGCTGATCCTGCTGTCTGCAGGATGGAGAAGACAGGACAAGGCAAGCTAATTGAAAGTGGCTGAGATCTTGACTCTGTTTCTGGAGCTCTCTAACACCCAGCCCTCAACTTCTTTCATCTCTGCCCTTAATCATTCCTGGCATACATTTGAAATCAGATCCTTGGACCCACTAAAAGTGTCCAGGAAGGAGAAGAGAGGTTCAGTGAGGGAGGAGGGGCGGTGCTGATTTCTCTTCTCCGGACATTTATTATGGACAAGACACTGTTCTCTATATAATGCATCCCTAAATTCTCTCAAGGTTGGTTCACTAGACTTCATTTATAACTGAGATGCTGAGGCTAAGAAAGATTGGTTCTTGTATTCTAACACAGCTAATCACTGGCGCAGTTGGGATTAAAACCTAGTTTCTAATTCTAAAACCCTTCTACGTTGTGCTCTTCTGTAAAGACAAGCCAGGGCTGGTAAAAAGCAAGCAAGCAAGCAAGCAAGCAAGCAAGCAAGCAAGCCAGCCAGCCAGCCAGCCAGCCAGCCAGCCAGCCAGCCATTATTGAGCTCTCACTAAGTGCCAGGCACTGTTAAAGCATCTCAGAAGTCCTATTGACATGTATGGTCAGGAATGTCCATCATTCTGGGGGATCAGTGACTGACATTGCCTCTCTCTCAGTAGCAGCCCCACTCCAGAAAGCCTGCCTAATCCACTCAGCTGCTACTGCTTGGGTGAGGCAGGAGTTCTGTTTGCTTTATGCTAGAAATGGTTTGGGGTCTAATGAAAGATTGATTGTCTGAATCTGATCCGTTAGACCTGACCGTTGGCTTGTGAATGATCGCTCTGTCCCTTAAGAGGCTCATTCCAGTCTTTACTCAATAAACATTTGTGGAATGAATGAATGAATGAATTAGCACCTTGTGCACAGTGATCTGCTGCTTGCAGAACAGTGAAGCAGTGGTGGTGGTGGTGGGGTAGCAGCCTGGGCCCTAAACTCCAAGCCAGTGATGCCAGCAGTGGCTTCCCTGAGCCAATCTCCCTCCTCTTTTGTAAATTGCAGATGATGACCTCCTTACCATAGATTTTTTGTCACTCAAAAACACCGAGGATGATCAGCTGAAGAGGGCTTGTTTGGTTTGTGGTTTCAGCCCATGTTCATTGTCCTCTATTGCTTCTAGGCCTGTAGCAAGGCAGTGTGTGATGGTGGGAGTGTACCTTAGAGGAGAAGACAGTTTCCTCTGCGAGTGAACACCATCGAGGTCTTAAGTTTTAACGAATGGCCATAGTCTACTTCCTTGTTAAAATAAAGGTTAAAAGATTTCTTACTTTTATTTTATGGGCGGGTATTTTGCTGGCATGTATATCTGTGTACCACATGCATGAAGTAGCCATAGGAGCCAGGAGAGGAGTCAGACCATCTGGAACTGGAGTGTTGTGAGCCACCATGTGGGTGCTAGGAGCCAAACTAGAGTCTGCTGGAAGAGGAACACTCTTACTGCTCTCTCTCTGCTCCCCCTCCCTCCTTCCCCCTCTCGTAATTAGTGTAATGTATGTGAGTGTATGCATGCCTGGTACCCTTGGAGTTCAGAATAGGGCATCACATCCCCCGGAACTGGAGTTGCAGATGGTTGTGTGCTGTCATATGAGTTCTGGGACTCTAATCTGGGTCCCGTGGAAGAGTAGTCAGTGCCCTTAAGACCCTCTGAGGACTCGTATCCACAGAGCTGTACATATCCTTCTTCCTAAAGGTTCCAGTATGCCCCAGTGGTATCACCAAGCACTTGGTACCTTCAGGGGACATTTCGAAACCAAACTATATTACTACTCTCCTCTGTCAGTCAGTCATGAGAACCGAGTGTTACATGTTACTTATTATTTATTACTTGAGTTATACACAAGTGTGCTCCCTCCCTCCTTCCCTCCCTCCTCCCTCCCTCCCTTCCTCCCCCCTTCCTCTTTCCCTCCCTTCCTTTTTGTTTTAAAATTAAAGATCCAAGCCTGTTTGGTGGTTAATAGTTTTTTTTTTAAATTAGATATTTTCTTTATTTACATTTAAAATGTTATCCCTTTTCCTGGTTCCCTTCTGGAAACCCCCATCCCATTCCCCCCCTTCCTCTATGAGGGTGCTTCCCCCACCCACCCACCCACCCACTTCCACCTTGGGGTATCAAGCCTTCACAGGACCAAGGGTCTCTCCTTCCACTGATGACCGACAAGGCCATCCTCTGCTACATATGCAGTTGGAGCCATGGGTCCCTCCATGTGTACTCCTTGGTTGGTGGTTTAGTCCCTGGGAGCTGGGGGGGGGGCTCTGATTGGTTGATATTGTTGTTTTTCTTATGGGGTTGAAACCCCTTCAGCTCCTTCAGTCATTTCTCTAACTCCTTCATTGGGGATCCCATGCTCAGTCCAATGGTTGACTGTAAGCATCCCCCTCTGTATTTGTCAGGCTCTGGCAGAGCCTCTCAGGAGATAGCTATATCAGGCTCCTGTCAGCAAGCACTGCCCAGCATCTGCAATAGTGTCTGGGTTTGGTGACTGTGTATGAGATGAATCCCCAGGTGGGGCAGTCTCTGGATGGCCTTTCCTTCAGTCTCTATTCCACATTTTGTCTCCGTATTTCCTCCTGTGAGTATTTTGTTCCCCCTTCTAAGAAGGACCGAAGCATCTACACTTAATCTTAAAATCCTGATCAGAAGATTTGAGTATTTCCTTTGTTTTACAGTGTGAAGGCAGACTTGACCTTCAAGGGAACTATGTATTTATACAGGAAATTCTGAGAGCTGTCTAAGCCAGGCAGAAGCATGCTAGGCAGAATCAGTAAGAACAGTTTGAAGGGCAGGAGCACATTGGTGAAGACTGAGAGCCATGAGCCATGACCTCAAGGGGCATTCTTGGGCATTCATCGAATTCATTGACAGACTGGGGAGATAGACCAATGGGACCTGCTGTGGGAAGCCAGTGGCTTGGCTATTACTTCTGTATTCACAGAAGAAAAATTGTACAAACTGGGCTTTCTCCTTCCTTCTGAATCTGGGCTTCTTTACTTAAACAGTTGGGGAATTGGACTAGATGAGATTTCTTGCAATCTTAAAGGTCTGGTTCTGGGTTATTTTCTATTCACGTCTCAAATGAATCAGGTAGTGGGAAAATGGTCCTACTCTCTGTTGTTTTGAGCTTCTGATGACAGCTTTGTGACAGTCCTCACCTGACATGCTGTTTAGAGGGCAGTTGTTTTTAGTCACTTAATTGTTAGCTATTAGTCTAGAACCCCCTAGAATGTTGGGGGGAGAGAATAGTTTGGGGGTTAATTTTTGGAATGTTAGGTATATAGAAATATAATAAAAGCAGGGTTTTAAAAAAATCACAATGAAGTCATGTGGTTCATTAAGTATTTGCTGCTAAGTTACTAAGTACAGTGTTTTTCTACAGTGCCCCCTGGGCACTTGGCCATGTGATAGAACTCTTGCAGAATGTGGGAGAGGCACATGACCCTGCTTGACTAGCACAGCACTGCAGAGTGAAAGGAAGTTACAGAAGACAAGAGAGAGAACACAGCCGTGGTCAGCACAGGGATGCAAAGAAAAGACCAATGTAGGAAAGTCTGAGGCTCTGACGGCTCAGGCCGTGCTCTTCAATGCTGCATCCTGAGACTGGCACTCCGGAGAAGCTTAGTGAAGTATTTTAAATTAAACCATAAATGAACAAATGAAACAATGTATGAATCGCTCTGCTGAGACATGGTGCTGTGCCCCCGTGACAGTTGCAATGAAGTCTCTTTGAATGTAAACCTCCCAAATCACATTCATAGGTGTCGTCTCTCGTCAATGATTGAGAGAACCCATGGCTAAAATGAAAGCATTTCCTACCCCACAAACGTGTGTGTGTGTGTGTGTGTGTGTGTGTATCACACATACGTGAGAGCACATGCATGTAGAGACCTGACATTGATGTCAGGAAACACGCTTAATCATTCTTTCACTGTATCAAATGAGGCGTGATCTCTAAATCAAACCCAGTGCTCGCAGGCACGACTAATCTCACTAGCCAACTTGTTTTCGAGGTTCTCCTCTCTCTTGCTTCTGAGGCTGGTGCCCAACCAGCATTTATGTGGGTTCTGAGCATCCTAACTCTGGTCCTCATGCTTGGAAGGTAAGCATGTGACCTTTGAGCATCTCCCCAGCCCCTTACAGCACACTATCCATTCTTGGTGGCTGCCAATAGACATTAGATTTGGCTTCATATTCCTGAGTCTTCCTTCTATAAATTCACCAAGAAATAGTTGTGGGAGTGGGGATGTATCTCTGAGGTGAAGTGCTTACGTAGCATGTACAAGGGCCTGGAGTAGAGTCCCGGCATGTATGGAAGCACAAGAGTGGAAGCCCATATGCACACACAGAAAGACCTTGTAAGCAATACCACACTTGTCTGAGTAGAGGAGAAAGAAAGGCATCATTTGGCTCCTGGGTGAACAGGCTCTTCTTTTTCCCCTTATGGGAGCATTGTTTTACTGTGACATTTTTCACAGAACTGAACTGACACCATCAGCTCCGATCAGACAGATGTGTTTTATGCTGCCATTATTCATGGCCACAGGCGCCTGGTCTTTCCTGCCACTGGCTGAGTCACTTGGTTAAAACACAGGGCTGTGAGGCTAAGGGCATGAGCTGGAGCCCAGACCAGAAGAAGCTGTTCAGTCAGATCTGTGCTCTGGTCTGCCTGCCAGTGATCTGCATGGAAATGAAGGTAGATGTGGCAAGTTAGATTCTTTACAGCAGATTCATTACCACTGTTGGTTTTAAACTAGTCATTTGAATTTTGGAAGTATAGTTTGATGCTTTCCAAATGTATGCTAAGATTGGTTCAGTTTTGTCATTGTGGGTATGTTCAGGGGACTCATCTTGTCCCCAAATCCTAACTTGTTACCATATCCTATAATCTCCATGAGTTCTTAAAATGGCTATGGTCCTATCTGCCTCTCAAGGTTGCAAAGAGACTTGGATAAGTTTGTATATTTAATAAAAATCAGCTAAAACAGATGCTGTTGCTCAGTGGCTGGCCAAGAGTCATCATTTAAAGACTTGCTGCTTCATAACAATCTGGGGCCATTTCTGATTTAACTAGTTTCTGTCTGATGCATTCACAGCAACTCATGAGCAGTTAAAGTCACAGACACTCATCAGTGAATGCTGTAAGTCGGTGCATCTATGCTTTCAAGGCATCGTTACTGGTTATGTAGGATTCATCCTCAGTTACTCTAAATGCATTTCACCTGAGCTGGGATGTGTTGCGTTGCTAATGGCACATAATACATTATCTCGGATGGCTTCAGAATGCTTTTTTTCTACCCCACAATGAAAGCAGATGATGATAGTGGTATTTGAACTTTATTTAGCACTTACTTTGTATCAGATAGTATGCTAAACATGGACCTACATACATTTGTTAATTATGAAAGCAGTTTGTTACTGATAGTATTTTTTGTCTCACTCCCTGGAAACTGAGGCACAGATAAGTTGCACAAGGTCAGGTAGCTAACAAGAGAAGGAATAGAGATTTGACCTCAGGCATCTGACCTCAAAGCCCATTGTTTGGATCATCAGAAGACAATTCAAAGTACTTAGTACCTACCTGGGTCCTAACGGCATCTTGTCTTCTTGCTCATGAGTATAGTAGGTTACAAACTGAGTTCTAGATGCAGATCTCATAGGATGCATAGCTTGTACAGTGTTGAGACTACACAAAAGAATATTTAAAAAAGGGCATGTCGCAAACATTTGGGAGACTTTTCTATAGAGAGATAATAATAATAATGGGGATTAAGTAGTTCAGGGAGTATCTAGGAGACAATAAACTACAAGCGATGAGGCAGCAGCTTGGCAGCCCACTTAAGGGTCAATACTGGGCCTAGGGAGATGGCTCAGCAGGTACTGTCTGCTGCCAAGTCTGATAACCTGAGTTTCATCCACACAGTAGATGGAAGGAACTGATGTATGAATGTCTGGTACCTGTGCATCTGGTACCTGTGGGGGTCAGAAGATGATCTCAGATCCTCTGGAACTGTAGTTACAAATGGTTGTAAGCCACCAAGTGTGTGCTTGGAATAAAACCTGGGTCCTCTGCAAGAGCATAGGAACTCTTAACTGCTTAGTCATACTCTAGTCCCCAGAATAGGTATTATTTACTGAGTACACACTTAATGTCAGTCTGTCAGTCTCTTGCTTATCTAATTAGAAGGAGAGTTCTCAGAAATAATGTACATTACCTTCATAATCACTGTGGTCTTGCTAGAATCCTGGGACACTTTGCCAACTAATGGTTAATAAAAGATATTTTTCAGGTATACCCATAGACAGTGAGAAGCTGGTATTCTGATGCGGAATATAGCAATGTGATAGGAGAAGAGTTATAGTAAAGAAAGGAGATGTAGATAGTAGATACTGCTATTTAATTCAAGATTGCTTTTGGAGGGTACATCACTCTTAGTTAGAGCTTTACTGCTGTGAACAGACACCATGACCAAGGCAAGTCTTATAAAGAATAACATTTAATTGGAGCTGGCTTACAGGTTCAGAGGTTCAGTCCCTTATCATCAAGACAGAAGCATGGCAGCATCTAGGCAGGCATGGTGCAGGCTGACCTGAGAGTTCTACATATTCTTCTGAAGGCTGCTAGCAGAATGCCGACTTCCAGGCAGCTAGGATGAGGGTCTTAAAGTCCACACCCACAGTGACACACCATCTCCAAGAAGGCCACACCTACTCCAGCAGAGTCACACCTTCTAATAGTGCCACTTCCTGGGCCAAAGCATATGCATCACAATGACATACTGAAAACTGATGATATCTATGTTTTAATTTATATGACTCACATCGAAGCCATTTTATTTTTTTTCAATAAAATTTTATTTTCCCAAACGTACAGCTGACTGAACCTGCTCATGCATCTTCACCAGCAGCCGGGGCGTCTCCACCCTTTGTGCTTCTGGTGTAAATTACTTGGGCTCTGTGCTTTGAAACCAGCTTGATGAGTCCTTTACTAAGTAGCTCCTGAAGGGCTGCCCTGGCCAAGGAACCTCGAATCTTCAGTCTCTCAGAGACCACAGCTGGAGTAATGAGCTTGTAGCTGGGCACTTCCTTACAGAGTTTGTTGTATGTAGCTTTGTCAAACAGGACAAGATTGTTCAGCTTGTCCCGAACTTTGCCTTTGGAACACTTCTTCTTTTTGGCCTTGCCACCAGATTTATTTACAGGGTCTTTGTCTTTTTTGGCCGACTTTCCAGCATCTTTCTTCTTCTTGTCATCTTTGGGCAGCATGGCGAAACTCAGAGAGTAGTGTGGACCACTGCAGCCTCACCAAGATGTCAGAAAAAAAGCCATTTTATTTTTTTAAAAGGTAAATATATGCTAAGCTTATTTTCTATTTTATTTATTCATCAACTGATTATGTGTTTGGTGTATGTCCGTGTGTGTGAAAATTATTTATTTATTTGGAATGGACATTGAACTTGGGACTGCTCACATGCTAGATGAACACTGTATCATTGAACTACATCTCCAGCCCTTATTTGCTATTTCAAATACAGACCATTTAAGTCTCCTTTTGGCAAAATGATTGAGCCTTAAACCCAGAAAGACTATCTAAGGCCCCTTTTCATATCTTTAACATCAAGTTTAAAATTCTAGGATTAGACACCCACTGAGTGCTGACTTTGGTCAATGTACTGTATGGTTTCTTTTGATTAGTAGGTGGCATTGTAGCTAGCAGCTTCTGAGTTTCTTGGCAGGAGACCAGGGAAACTCAGGTGGTCAAACCCTCACTGACGGGAAGCTGCAAGAACCTGTGTTCCTCTTCTCCACAACCAGTTAGAAAAAGAGCAAGGTACATACAAGTGTCTGTTTGTGTGTTTCTAGGACTGTGTTTATGTTTCCCGTAGTGTTGTCTGCTTTATTCAGACCACAGGGAAAACCTGACCTATACCTGGAATTCCTTAGAGAAAGCCACTGGGGAGTTAGCCTTGGTTACTTGAGCCCAGTGTAAAGATCACTTGCCTCCCTACAGGAACCAAAGAGTGGCCAGGAGCCAAGGGTGTGGAGGAAATGTAACCCCACCTGTCAGATCCTGCTAGGGACAGATGCAGCGCCATGCAACTGAGCACAGCTGTTTGCTTGGGGTGCAAGGGAGTAAGGAGTGGGTGGATCTGTTTGTTTTTATCGTTCTCCTTCAGACTTTCTCCAGGATCACTCTCTAAGCAGCCAGAAACTAAAAGCAAGCTTTGGGCTGATATTCAATGCATAGGTACAAGATATGCATATTAAACTTCTAGAAGCATCCTATGTGGAACTGTTGGAACACTAGACCTTTGGTGCTGACCTGTTTCTTGGGCCAAGGCCCATGTTCTATGATAGATTCTGCATAGGTCTCTTCTCTTTGAGACCAAGGTGTTATGATTGTGAGTGGGAATTGCTCAGGTCCTTGAGAATGTTCCATAGTCATACATACAATTCTAGTTTAACATGCAAATGCAGTATGGCTGGTTGTTCTTTATTGAAAGTAAAGTGGCAGTTCATTGAAACTTTTATTAAATTCTGAATATTTTCGGTAAAAGGGACAACAGCCCTAGTGAGTTGAATATCAGATTAGGTATTAACTCATTCAATAAATACTGTTTTCTACATACTAGAAATTGTTTGAGGCTCAGAGTCTAGTGAGGAAGACAGATGTCTATCACTATTGTGCAGTGTGATGTTAACAGTCAGAAGTAAGCAAAGGTCAGGCAGCCAGGTTCTTCCGAGAGAACTGGTGGTATGGTAGGAAGAGCTTTGGATGAATAGCACTCAGAGTTCAGAGTAGTAGAGATGGTGGCCAATTGGAGTATAGTCAGAGCAACGCTGCAGGAGCTGAGGCCAGAGAGGTTGGAGTGGACTGACTGATCATGGAGAGCTTTACATAATTGAGACTGGATATTCGTTTCAGTGGCATTTGCCCTTCTTGTCAAACTCCTACTGACCTCTCACTCCCGTTCTGCTGTCTTTAAACCCCCAGGAGATGGTGGTTCTTTCCCAGCTCTTCCTGGTCCACCACCATGGGTGGTCTTGCCTTTCTCTAACTGGCTCAGTGTTGGGTCCCATACCTCATCTGACATCATCACCCATCGCTAGGACATCCATCTTTATGTACTCACTTTATCTTCTCTCTTTATCTTCTCTCTTTATCTTCTCTCTTGATCTGATTGCCTTTAGAGGCAGGGCCTCAGGGACCTGATTATTCCCTCAGTTCCCAGCACCAAAAAAACCAACCGTGGGAAAGTACACAGAATAAAGGTATTTTGAAGCACTAAGTTATGCTTCTTAGAAGAATTTAGAGATTAATCTTCTAAAAATATTTGTTTTTCATTAAATGTGTGTATGAGGGACATTTTGCCTACAGAAAATAGAGGTGTCAGATTCCCCAAAGCTGAAGTTACAGGTGGTTCTGAGCCACCTGATACGGATGGGAACAGAACTTGGGTAAGAACTCTTAACTGATGAGCCACCTCTCCAACCCATCAACAAACAATTCTTAACTACAAATTTGAGGTTTTGTTTCTAGGAAGCTGAAAAAAATTAATTCAGCAGGCTTGAAATTGCTTATTTGTGTAAAAGACCTACTTGAAGTGTTGGCCCTGGGCTAGCATCTGGATGTCAGGAGGGTTCCCACTACTCTAAATGATAAGAGTAATTCCCTGCATGTAGACGACTAATGGTTCTCAACCCCAACAGGGGTCGAATATCAGATATCCTACATAGCAGAGATTTACATTACAATTCATAACAGTTGCAAAGTCACAGTTATAAAGTAGCAATAAAGATAATTTTATGGCGGGGGGGGGTTATCACAACATGAGAAACTGTATTAAAGGGTCACAGCATTAGGAAGGTTGAGAATCATTGCTCTAGAGTATACAAATAGCTTATGCTGGGTACCTGCTTTTCTTCTGGAAATTCTGAAAGTAGATACATGCCCATGTGACCATCTCCCCAAATAATTCTCAACCAAGTCTCTAAGGAACTCTTAATTGGTAACCTTTCATGTATGTTGTTAACTTCTGCTTTGTGTCCTACATGACTCCCCTGGTGAGGATCTTGGAAGCTCAGACCAATTTTCCTCCTGACTTAATGAGTGTACTTTGTCTTTTGCTGACTCAGCTTTGTATGTGTTCCCAATGAAAAATTTATAGCAGTGGGCACGACTTGATGTTGAAACCTGAGACTGCATTTGGCCATTGCTTCTAAATAACATGAACTGCTACAAAGTACAGAGCCAAGCTACTTATTTTGTTGTTGTTGCTGCTGCTGTTGTTGTTGTTGTTGTTGTTGTTGTTAATTTTCCAGCTAGGTCTTTGTGGATACAAAGACTCAGAATTTCTGGTCCTTCTATAGAGATGAGGCCATCCTAGGGCTTTCAAAGCTTCCATGGGTTTTACCCTTTCATAAGCCAAATGTGATTCCATCCTTTGAAAGCAAATGTTAGGCTTTGAATCCTAAACTCTGAGAAGGTTAGTGTCTCTGATAATTTGTTTGTTTGGAAGCAAAGTGTAATTGAGAGGGTTCACAAACAGGACACCCACCTCCAAGCTGAACTGGAACCAGTGCAGATAGATTATGGTACGTCGTGAGGTAGTGGCCTGAACAAGAAGGGTGTAGCCATCTGGTAAGGGCTATAGGTCAGCATAAGAACATTAACTTTTTTTTGAGCTGTGTAGACTATACCCAACAGAGAAGGAAACAATGAAAAGTCTAAAATCCTCTAACATAGTATCTGTATGGAGATATACAACATTCAAAATGCTTTCACAAATCTATCATTTGATGACAAAGTATCCTTACTGGGTAGGCATTATCAGTTCAAAGATGAGAACACTATGATCTAGAAAGAAAAATGAGTGTCTTGTCTAGACAGACTTGGTTAGTTCAGCTAGGACCACCCAAGTTTTCTCATTTTAAGTTTAGATACAGAGAAGCTCAAGCTCTGTCGAGTCTAGTAGAATCCTGATGGATTCTGGCTTTAAAGTGTGTACCAGTCAAACTTCAGAAATGAAGGGTGTCACTGAATAAGTGAAAGCTTTAGGGCTAAGTTTCCACTCTTGCTGGGTGCCATCTTGGATACGTTTATGTATAGGGAGAGAATGCAGGTACTAAACCACTCTGTTTTAGTGCCTGGGTTGAGAATTGGACAGAAAGAGGAAGGGACAGAGGATCTGGGAGGATGTGAGCTACAGGTCTATGTTCTTGAAAAACTGTTGGACAAGGTGGAAGCCTTACCCTGTCCTACAGGATGCAACTGGCAGCAGGTCTGGTTGTCCCTTTTAGAGCATCTCAGATACTATCAGAGTTTTAAAAGGAACGGAATTAAGTTATTAAACAAACTAAGGTTAATAATTGCTTTCAGTTCCTTCTGATTGGTTCTGTATATCCACTGTGAACCCCTTGGGGACAGTAATCAATTATAATGAGTTTTATATGTGTCAGGTGTCTAACATAAAACATTTCTTTAATTTTCACAAAGATCTTTCTCTTTTTCTCTCCCCCCTCCCTCCTCCTCCTCCTCCCCCTCTCCCTCTCCCTCTCCCTCCCCTCCCTCTCCCTCCCCCCTCCTTCGCTTCCTCCCTCCCCCTCCCTTTCTTCCTCTGTGTACATGCAGGTGCACTCATCCATGAGTGAAAAGCCAGAGGTCAATGTGGAGTATCTCTGTGGAGTGTCTCCCTATCATATTTTTTGAAACAGTGTCTCTGACTGAATCAGGCCACACTGTTTTGGCTAGATGGGCTGGCCAGTGAGCTCTGGGGAATCCTTTGCCCCAACCTTAAATTGTGGTCACACATGGATACCACTATGTTTATCTTGGGTCCCTATGCTTCTACAATACACACTTTACCCACTGAGCCATTTTCCCAGCTCCTTAAATAGTGGATTTCAGGTGTGAGCCACCACACTTAGCTCTACATATAGTTGACTCTTACCAGGGCACCAATAAGGAGTGAAGTTCTTCTACTGAGTAGGTTAAACACAATTGCAAATCATAGAGGAGATCTTCTTAATGAAGACAGTACCTGCTTTGTATTTGAATGTGTTTCCATTCCTGGGTCCCACAGGACTCAAGGGTAGCAAACTTTCTTACTCTTCTTGGGTAAAAGGGTCAGCAGTGGTCTCTTCTGTCTGTTGGCTGCAGAGCCAGCTTATCCAAAGTCATTCCACCTTGGCAAAAGTTCATCACCTGGGGAAAATCTGCCTTATTAGATAAAAATTTTTATATTACTGCCCTATAAGAAAGAAGGAAGCAGATCATTCAAGTAGTTGTTGCTATCATTGGCATCATTCCTTTAAAATAATTAGCGCATTGCTCTTAAGAGACATTGCACCTTAGCACAATGGAAGAGCTGACCATAGCCATATAAATTCCAGGCTGATATATTGTTGAGCACAGACTATTAACAATATTAAATGCCTGCAACCAAAACGCCTGATCATGAGTCACTGTTTCAAGAGCAGGGAAGCTCAGCCTGCTAGTGTGCTCTGGCTACAGGTAGTAAGGTTCAGCTTCTCTAGATTAGATAGTGAAGCAGGGACCAGGTCTCCATCACTTCAGGGAATGGAAATGCAAACATTCTTTTGGAGGGTGGAGCTTTATTTTATTTGGGATACTGAGAACATAGCACTGTGAGTAGTCACATCAGCTAATAATTACATAGTGAACCTGTGTTTGACTAAGTTCCTTAAGTATATAAGCTCATCTGATTTTCACATCATGACTTTAGGTAGATATTTTACCAATGAAGATGTTGTCTTAGGGTTTCTGTTGCTGTTATAGAATACCATGACCAAAATTAGCTTGGAGAAGAAAGGGTTTATTTCAGCTTACAATCCCATAATACAATCTATCACCAACAGAAGTAAGGTCAAGAACTCAAAGAGATCAGGAACCTGGAGGTAGAAGCCAATCTGGAGGCCACAGAGGCATGTGCCTTACTGGCTTGTTCATCATGGCTGGTTCAGCCTATTTTCTCATAGAACCCAGGACCACCAGCCCAGGTCTGCTCCTCTCACAAACACAATGGTCTATGTTTTTCTACACCAATCAAGAAACTGTACCATAGGCTTGCCCACAGGCCAAGCTAATCTGGGTTGGGGCATTTTTTCAAGAGAGGTTCCCTTTTCCAAAATGACTCCAGCTGGTGTCACATTGAAATAAAACTAGAAATAAACTTGTCCCTATTTTATTTTTAGTGACCTGCTAAGAATTAGGACCTAGATATTTAAAAGGCACAGTGCTTTCTTGTGTTGTTGTTATTAGAAGAAGCAGTGTGAAATGCCTTCACTTTTCACAAATTCATGGAGTAATTCCTGGAAACCCAGCTTTTTTTTTTTCATCCCCATGCAAACAAATGAGAATCAATGTTTAAGTTAATTAATTAAAGATAGATGTTCTTATATGTCAACCTCAATCTATGGATATATTTCTATCTCTTAACCAACAAAATAGTAGAAATTAGCACAAACAACTAGGAAGACTTTACAAACTCTAAGTTCTCTCAGTTGAAGACCAGTTCATTGAAAGACAGGATACTTATCTGGAAATTTGTATACTCTTCAGTTTTGTGATAAGTATACTCTATGACTCTAAAGAAATATGTTTGCTACTTCCTTTGTCCTTTATCTGATTTTGTATGTATATGTGGTGTGTGTGTGTGTGTGTGTGTGTGTGTGTGTGTGAATGTGTGTATGTGTGTGTACACAGTCAGATGTGGTAAATATAGGCATGCTTGTCGAGGCCACCAGACAATTCAAGCTTTGGTCCTTGCCTTCTACTTTGAGACAGGATCCTTTAGTTGTTTTATGACCCCAGAACTTCTGGAAATTATCTTGGCTCTACTTCCCATCTTCCCCTTGATGCACTGAAATTATGGATGCTTGTGCTGTGTGTCTGGCTTTTATCTGAGTTCTGGGGATTCAAACCTTGGTCCCCATGAGTTCACAGAAAGCACTTTTACCCACTGAGCCATCTTCACAGTCCACTTTGGTCCTTGAGAATTTACATTTACTTTTTTGGGAGATGGTGATGGAAGACTGAGATTTTTTTCCCCTGTCTAATGAATTGCAAAATTCATAACAATAGAAAGCACTGCTTCTCATTTTGACATATATGCAGTCCCATTCATTGGACTTCTTTTTCAAACCATTTAGTTATTTCTACTGAAATGGTTTTCAGGGTTCATTTTTGCATGGAAAGAGGATACTGAGGCTAACAGTGAGAACACATGTGCTTGCTGGGTTCTGGTCACAGATCTTCTAACCTTCTATTTGGTAACAGGGGTTGTCACTTGTGTGGAACTAAGCTGTGTGACAGCTGGACACTTTTGCCATGGAAATTCTGATTTCTTTGCCTGTTGAAGCAATTTCCATGACAGGAAGTGTTGGGACTACGGCCTTGATTTCTAATGACAGATGTATAAGAAATTGGTATGAAATATAGCAGCTTAGATTTCACGGATCTGATGAAAGTTTGAGATGGCTGAAATTTTTCTCTATGTGTCTCTGAGAAATTTTGTAACTCAAAGTCCCCAGGGAGGAAAAAGATAATGATGGAACCATAAAAACTACAAAAACTAGGATTCTTGGAGCAGGGAAATGATTAGCAAATATTTGCTTTTGTGATTTCTCTAATAAAATTATTTTTAGTTTTTGGTTTATTGTGTCTTGTTTGAAGAAGACCAAAAAAAAAAATATTTTGGGAGACTGGAAGGTCCTTAACGTGACATATTCCACAGGAGCCCCATTCAGAGGTATTTTGCATTAAACAGACTCAAAAGGCTATATTTAGGCCAAGAGACCAATCATTGGCCCTGACATGAAATACAGCATAGAAGTATAAGAAAGATCTGACTCCCATTGCCTCTACTGCTTCATCAGGATGTCTATTCTGAACTGCTCCTGACAGATAGGTTTGAGGAAGCCATATTGTTTGAGGCCAGGCTTACCTCTAACTTGAAGATTGATTGCTCCCTTCGAGAGGCTACAATAATGTCATAGCATCACTGGTGCATTGCATTATGTTGAATAATTTAGAGTCTAACCTTCTAGAGAACAGCAGGCATTCCCTGGCTCAGACTGTATTCCTCAGCTAACCTTTCTATCTGATTTCCTAGGATTCATACTGGGTACACACCATAAATTTAACACACAGCAATAATCTATGTTACAAAATTCTTCAACTATATACTATGTTTGGGTTTAATTTTTTCATTGTATTGTCAATGTATCAAGATTATTAATTCTCCTCTCTTGCAGCTTTTGCATCCTCAGGACAGCTGGTAGAATTTCCAGAGAGTGGGGATGAGAACCATGGATATTTTTCAGTTACAAGAAGTTGAGAAGCTAGAGGGTAGCTTAGTGCATAGTACTTTTCTCATTTGTGGCCCTATGCTGCCTCTCAAGTCTTTCCCCTCCTCAAATAGAAGCAATTGAGAAAGTTTTTAGCTACATGTATTCCCTTATTGAGGAGCTCAAAGTTTAGACATGAATCCACATGAGGCATCTGAAGAGCTCTTGTTGGCATGCTGGAAAGCAGCTGCAAGCTGTGTCCACAATGGTCAGTGCTGCAGGGAACCACAGATGGAAGATTAAACAGTAAAAGTGGAAACATCAGTGCACTGGTCTCCACTTTGATCTGGAAAGGTCCTGAGAGACCACCCTTCCCAGCAGGGTAAGTCCAGGCTCAGAAAGCTAGCGTTAGCATGTGTGCATGTTGACCTGGTGTCTTGGGACTTGCACTTTGGTGTTTTCTGGTATTCCTTGCCCCCAATCCTTTAAAAACCATCAGCCCCTAGTAAATGGGAAAGTGCTTCTCCAAGGAAAGTTTGAGTGCTCTTCTGAAATTTGCTTTTCAAGTCTAGATAATTTTCCTACTGGAGAAGTATAAGTAAAGAATATTATTATGGAGTACTATTTACAAAGACTTCTATCATTTGTTCCCTCAAGCATTTATTTCTTCTGCTGAATGTTATCGTTTCATACTGAAGTGATTTCTAGGTGACTTGGTCCTTTTCAGCTGAAAGATTGTAATGTGGTAGGAACTACCAGCACTCCAGGGTGCATCTCAAATTCCCTAACCAGGGAAGGAGAATCTTTAAAGCTTCCACTTTATCTTAGCACATAAGAGTGCAGGGTACATCTCAAATTCCCTAACTAGGACAGGAGGACCTTTAAAACTTGTTCTTTATCTTAGCATACAAGAATGCAGAGATTATAGGACGTTCCTGGGGGCAGATGGAAATCAAAGTAGGTGAACTTTGGCAGAGATGAATGGTCCAGGTTTTGACAGGGCATAGTTACAAAGGGTTGAAGGAACAACTCCTGTGCTGCTATAGAAATGGAAAAGAGCATAAAACAACATTCTACTCAACTTTTTCATTTGATACAGTAAAGCAAGCAAGATAGAAATGTTAAATGACCCACAGAAATGATACCATTATTCAGAAGTGGTTCTGGGACTAGGGTCGTGCTAGTTGGTCCTGACATATAAGATTGAAGCAAGGAAAATGGCTAATTTAGTAAATCAAAACCATTTACATGGACAAATTCTGTAATGGTACAACCTAATTCAACATAGACTGTCTTAAAGATCTGTACTATATATCTTTTCATTCTAGGAATGGCAATAATAACATTGTCTTTCTTCCATAACCAAATATGTTGATAGTAATGTTGAATTGATTTTGGAAAACTAATTCTGAATCAGTAGCACCTAGGTTTACATCCTTGCTTTTTCTATGCTGACCTTGTATTGAGTATACAATAGAATCAATAATATGCATCACTTTACTCTTATGGCTATGTATATATGGATGTAGGTATGACATGTGGGCACATGTATGTTCAGTATGCAAATGCTATTGTACTCATGTAGTTCTCAGAAGACAACCTTGTGGATTCAGTTCTCTCCCTCTACCTTTATGTGGATTTCTGGAATTGAACTTAGTTTGTCAGGCCTACAGAGCAGGTGTCTTTTTCTGCTGAGACAGCTTGCTGGCCCTGTAAACCACTTTAAGAAAGTTTTCTTTTTTCATAACTAAGTGATAAAATTTTTTGAAGAGCTTAGAATGTATATGTATGTGTATGTATATGTGCATATATATGACACACACACACACACAACACACACACACACATATAGTGCCTGGCACATAGTAAGCGTTAACAAGATTATTCAGTTCCTAATTGTCCTAATGAGGAAGAGAACAAACTCATGGGGCACTACAAACTTATGATTCATTCTGAGAAGCACATCATCCTTCCTGATGTGTACATATACCATACCTAGATGGACAACACGGACACATCCTATGTTCTATCTCCTTATCTTCTATTTCCTATGCTAATCCTCCATGTAGGGGATATACTTGGGTATATACTTGGATATAGAAGCAACTTCTGTTGCTTTTATGCATACCTACATGCTATGCAAGATCATGCAGAAGCAGAACAAACACATGTGAAAGTGCAGACAAAATCCACAAGCTCTTCAAGGTGGGGGTGAGAGCTTGTGTGTGGCACAGTCCTGGATGGTTCCTTGTCCATTCTGAGGATTGGCCAGGTGCATAAATTGAAGCCCAAATGTCATTGCTTGATCACACGACTTAATATATTCCTTAAAAACTGGACCTTGTTCATCTATTCCTGCCTAGTGTATTAGCTAGTATCTCCACTGCTTGGGCTCAGAGATAGCCAAGTATGAAGTGTTTGTCAGAGAATTCCTCATGATCCATGACACATCAAAAGCAAATATATTGTCAGACAGCTGTACACTTTGAGGAAGAGTTACCACCCTGGGTTAAGAATAGGTTAAGACACTCCCAGTCCTGAGAACAAACAACTTCCTTATCAGGGAACATAAAAAATCTCTCTCTCCTCTTTTTCAGTACCCCCAGTCTACCATTTTTTTTTTTAGCTTGGTAGTGTTTTTAATGTTTTCATTATTTGATGTCTATGGTGACTGCATGACTCCATGGAGGATATAAGCAAGCCCCAAACAAGGCGTCTTGTGACATGGCTTGGGAGAGAAGGATTTTCACAGCATCATCCTAAATACCTTTATTATTTTTGTGTTGAGCCAGCCCCTCCATTTATTTCATCATCCTTCTTGACATTTTGGTTGTGAGCCTAGACTTTAATGGCTGAGCCACCTCTCCAGCCCTTCATCATCTTTATGCCTGTAATCATTTATCCACGTGACTTTTGCTCTTCTGGATGCAAGCGAATTTCAATCTTTAGAGGAGGGCACTTGCCTTCAGTTATAACTATGACATGAGCGTTAGTACCTAGCAGTATCTATGGAAGAGTAAAAATATTTACTGAGAGTTAGATAAAGTTAGCATCAGTCACAGCATTTTATGAACACCATACTACGACCTTCATATAGCAAAAATATTATCCTCCATTTAAGTGGAAATTCAGAGATTTGAAGATATTAATCAGGGAAGACCTCACAAATAGTTAGTGCGGCTCTCTGACTAAGACAATGGTTCTCAACCTTCCTAATGCTGCTACCTTTTAATTCAGTTCCTCATGTTGTGGTGACCCCACCTCTAAAATTATTCTGTTGCTACTTTGCAACTGCAATTTTGCTACTGTTATGAGTCATCATGTAAATATCTGATATGGAGGGTATGTGGTATGTGACCCTAAAGGTGTCATGACTCATAGGTTGAGAACATTGGAGTAAAGTGATACACACTCTCGCTCCGCTACAGGTTTAGCTGAGATGCCATGTAGCTCTGCAGAGCCCTGTGAGAAAGGTGGGCACAACTACAGCTGGTCTTCTGAAGTACAGAAAAACAGCACGGAGCATAGTGTTTTAAAGTTTTTCAAGCTTGTGACTGGGGAGTACATCCGTCCATCCACCCATCCATCCACCCATCCACCCATCCATCCATCCATTCATCCATTCAAAGCAGCTTCTCCAAGTTTTTGTTCAAGGCTCAGCTGTAGTGTCCTTGAGAAAGACTATGGGGGAGATTTGCTCTGGATTGGAGCTTTTGTTATCCTACATTTTTTTTTTTCTACACAATGATCATTTTCAGCAGCAATTTTTTTTGTAACTCTGACTATAAGGCTATATTAAGTAGCTATAAAAATCAAACACTTACTTAGAAAAATCTATAAAGAAATTTATTTAAGAGACAATCCTTTGGTGTATATACAATCTTATCATTTGTGGGAAAAAAGGCTGAGGTGGAGGAGTCCCAGAGGCTTTCCATGCGGCGGGTCCCACAAACAGGAGATAGTCTAAGGTTCCAGAGGCTGGAGGCTTTGACGATGGCAGGCTCCAGTGTCACGAGAAAGTCCTTGGTTCCAAAAGGGTTTATTTTCATGGTGGATGGTAGATGGTCTGGATGTACCCCTCGCCCCCGTGAAACTCAGGGCAGACCTGAGTTAAATAGGGAGGGAGAAAGGGAGAGGGTCTGAGGAGGAATGCTTAATTGGCTCTGCCCTCTGGCCTTCATTAGTATGTAAATCTCTCTAGGGCCTGAGGCCTGTAATCACACCCTCTACCTGTGCACTTTGGGAGGGGCTGTAATGGCCTATGTGACTGAACAATGTAGGTCCATGGAGACTAGACTGCGTGTCAGGCCCGAGTTCTGGGGATGTGGCTGAACACCTGCTGTTTCTCCCTTGGAGTCTTGGGGTTCCAGGCCCATGCCGAGCCATGAACCAAGATATCCTTACACAGTCCCACAATCATTTATTAAAAATGAAAGCAAACTTACTTACAAATGAGTTACACATGCTTATTTTCTCATTAAGGATTAAATGTTGGCAAAATATTTGATGCTGAAAGGTCTAAATCATCTTTGACACTATTTAGGATTGATTGACATTTTAATTTTGTAAGAATTGGTGTCAACAATGCCTCTTTCCCCAACATATATATGGCACAACTGACAGAAACCTGTCCAGAACCATTTCAGAAACAGTTGGAGATTTTGTTGTAATCCCAAACCAAAACTCAGTGAATGATTTTTTTTTAAATGAAACTCAAGCCAGCAAATGAAGCACCAAATATGCTCACACAATGTAACCCTGAGACAAGTGTACTAATTCACACTTCTGTGTGGAGAAGTGACAGTATGAAAAGGCCGGAAGTCTTGGTGTTCTATGTATTATGACATGAGCATCAGTGCCTGGGAGTAAAGCAGTATGTGTCCGTAAGAGTGGGAAGCCACACTGTAGTAAAAACACTGTGGTCAGTGACTTAGAGTCTTAAGTCTGCGTGGAAGTGTTTAAGACTACATTTGTTGGCCTTTGGTAGCATGCCAGAACAAACTATGCAAAGTATGCATATTATATATCCAGCTGCAGTGACATCACTTGGTGCCATGTAGGTGGACATACATGGATTCATTTGTTTTGAATTGCTCGTTGTTGTCTGTTTAAAAATCTTTACTATTGCCACATTTTCTACAACCCCAACATCTATCCAGTTATGACACTCTATATGGATCACAACCCACAGTTTAAGAAGCTGTGTTATGAATAAGGAAAGGAGAGTCCCACAGTAACTGTTTGTGTGTGTGTGTTAGACCAGAAGATAGATTATATGATAAAAAAATAAGTGGTGTGTTGGTGACTTTAGTAGGGGAGAGACTTGTGGAGACAGGACAGGTTTTGTGTGTTAAACACTGCTTCCTCCCACTCCCTGAAATGGTGGTGCTAGTGGTAGTATAGAATTGCTTTAGGAGGTTTTAAAGTTCATCGTTCCGTTTTGAGTTAGCTATAGATTTGCATGAGGTTAAAGGAAACAAGGCACAGAAATCGATGTACCCTTGACTTGGCTGTCCTGTGAACAGTCAGAGATCCCCAGGGCCGATTGAAAACAAGTCTGTAAACCTGGATAACGGGAACATGTTCTCTTTACCATCTCTGTGAATCTTCAGAATTATAGGAAGTAAAGTAAAACTCAAGATGATATACAAATGTTACCGCTTCTCCTCCTTTTCCTCTGCCAGCCTCCCTCTTCTCTTCATTTTCGGTCTTTCTCACTACTTCCTGTGCCACTTAGCAATTTTCCAAGCTAACCTATCTCTCTTCCATCTTTTTGATAATTTTTAAAGTGAGCATGCAAAGTGATAGCTTTCATTATGGTATTTATAGACACGTGTCTTATTATATTTTCTTCTAATTCATCCTTCTCTCTTTCAGGGTCCTCTCCTACTAACTCCCTCTTGCTGATCCTTCCACCCCCAAGATTTCTACTTCTGGCTTCCATGTCACATGCATTCTATTGTCCTCTCTTTCTCCCTTTCTCCTCTTCTGTAAGGTCCCTTCCTTCCATTCCTCCACCCTTCACCCTTCTCTATGTTAGGATGGTAAACACACACACACACACACACATGCACGCACACACACTACATGCATGCATGGACACACACATACATGCATGCACTCTCGTGAACATGCACGTGCATATGCACAGGAAGGTATTACAGTATTACAGGATCAAACAAGAACTCTATTTTCAGTTTGTCAAGAAGTCTCCATACTGATTTCCATAGTGTATAGCCATGGAGGGGTCCTGCCCATCATAGCTTGCTCAGCCTGCTTTCTTATAGAACCCAGGACCACCATTCTAAGCATGGCCCCACCCACAGTGGGCTTCGCCCTCACCTATCCATTATTAATAAAGAAAATGCCTTACAGCTAGTTGGATCTTCTGGAGGCATTTTCTCAATTGACATTCCCTCCTTTTATATAACTCCAGTTTGTGTTAAGTTGCCATAAAGCTAGCCAGTCAATCACTATATAGCTCAGGAAATAGTTTGAGACCAGACTTCGTGGTTTCCCTAGCATAGCTCTTTACGCTTGGTGTTACTTTGGCTATTTGTGGTTTTTGTGTGCCGTTTCCACATGAACTTTAGATTTTTTTCTAGTTTTGCAAAGAATGTTATTGAAATTTAGATGGGTATTGCATTGGATTGGAAGACTGCTTTTAGTAATACAGCCATTTTACAGTATTAATTTTGGCAGTTCATGATTATGGGAATTTTTTTCCATTTTCTAGTATATGTTCCAAGTTGTTTTCTCAGTGTCTTAAACTTTTTTATCATAGAGGTCTTTTGCCTTTTCTGTTAGCTTTACTCCAAGACCAGATATGTTATTTATTACAAAGCTATTATAAATGGGATTGGGATCCTTTTCCTGCTTTCTTTCTATGCAAGTTTGTTACTGTGTAAAGAAGCAGCTGCTTTTTATATGTTGAGTTAACATCCTGTTATATCACTGAATTTGTTTCTGACATTAAGAACCTTCCGGTGGAGTCATGTTTTATTTAACTATAGTATCACTGTCTGCAAATTTTGATAATTTGACTTATTTTCTCCATATTTTAATATCTTTATTTTTTCCTGCTTTATTGCTTTAAGACTTTGAGTACCATATTGACTAATAAGACATTTGTCTTAGTTCTGATTTTAAAGGGAACATGTAAGTGTATCATGTTCAAGTATGATCCTTTTATTCTTTGTTTATTCAGGTTTTCATCATGAAGGTATGGTGGTCTTTGTCAAAGGTCTCTTCTGCTTTATAAAGTTAAATATATGTGACTTCTGTCTGCAGGCCTTTATATGCTGAATTATATTTATTGAGTTTCATATTTGTGTGCTTCTAATGTACATACATTTAAAAATAAACATGCAATAAAACATATCCTCTGATGATATATATTCCCTTGTATTAGTGGCATTTACCAGCCAATATTCAGAGATGACTATAATTGTGGCTAAAAAAGCATTAGAGTCCCAATAGTTCTCCTTGATTTCTTTTGGTAATATACTCTGTGTGTGTGTGTATGCACATGTGAGTATGTGTATGTATGTATGTGTGTGCACATGTAAGATTTTCCCCTCACATATCTGTTAACTTACTTATTCAGCTGAGCAAGATGGTCAGAAGGCTTTCTTTTCTCTTGGTGGCTTTGGCTCCCCAATGGGAAAACTAGGCAGGAAGAATCTGGGGCATTCTTTGGTTCAGCAGCCCTGAGCACTCCAGCTTTATTTTCATACCATTGTATTGCACCATCTTGACTATAAAGCTTTTGCAAACTCCAGTCCCAACTTATGAGATCATCATGGACTTTTACTGGGGAAATGTTTCTTTTCCCCCTCAGAGTTGCTCTCTGGATAAAGGTGAGAATTCTCCTTGGGTTTATGAAGGGAATTTCCAATTTGGAGGGGTGCTGTGATCCCAGCACTGTGAGTTAGAGGCAGCAGGATTTCAAATTCGGATTTAGCCTTGGCTACATAGTAACATGGTTCAAAAATGTTCAGTTACCTTCTGAAGGAGTCTGCTGTGCAACACATAGGTCTTGTGGCTAAACAGTGTACATCTTATAGTTGGGGAAGGTTCCTAGGGACTCCATTCCTTGAGAGTTTTGAGAGTTTCAGTCCAATTTAGGAAAAGACTCTGAGCTAGACATTAGAAAGGAGCCAAGGACTAACTAGGGGTCAACCCTAGCAGCACACTGTGGTGCTTCCACTGAAGAAGGCAGTGTGGCTTGGAGGTCAGGAGTGTGTACACTGGAGCTGGACAGCCTGCTCTTTTTAGCATACTTATCGCATTGTGAGGGATCAACGTGGTAACGACATGAAGTGCTAAGCATGACGACCAGCAGATTCTAAGTACTACGCAAGCTGACGACTGGCAGATTCTAAGTGCTATGCAAGCCTTTGATAGTCTTGTTATTAATGAATATTAACTACTTATGCCGAGTTTTCTCTTTATCATCAAGAAAAATGTTGTAAGGGTATGGAAAAGAGCATCGTAGCTTCCTAGTCTCTCTCACCACAACACAAAACACTTTTGTGACCCTGACCCTAGATTATGTTTTTCCCACATAGAAGCTGAGCAATTGGTTCTCTTGGACACAGAGTGTCCTCTCATTCAATGCTTTGTCTACAGGCAGATCAGATCCCATAGCTTGAGGGGCTCAGTTCCACAAGACTGCCTTGTTCTCAGATGACATTTGCAAATAATAGGTTGTCACTTATACTTCTGACTATAAAATGGGGTTCCTACTGCTTCCTACTTGGTCTTGACTGAAGTGTTAGAGAACCTCATAGAACTCCAGCAGGCCCATCTCTTAAGGAAACAGCAATCCTGTAGGGTCATTGAATTTAGTTAAAAATCATTTCACTTTTGGAAGACTCTAAGCACTATTGGAAGAATGACTATGTTAAATTCCTACAGACTGTGGGGTGGCTTCCCTCTGGCATTTCAGTTGCAATGAGTGTGAAGCTCAGGAGCTACTGTTGCATGATACGTAGTAGCCCAGATCTGCCACGGCTTGAACTGTGTTCTCCATCTAGTCTGAGTCAGAGCGCCTGTTGCTGGAAGTTTGCTATGAGAGAGATCATCTTTTCAATGACTTCATCTGTGAATGAGGAGAGGGAAGTTTCAGAAGGTTAAAATTGACTTAGGTTTTGTATTAGACACCACTATTCTGCAACTGTGCTTCTCTCTGCAGTGAATGTACCCAGTGAGTCTCACAAAACACGTCCTTAGGATAGACTCGTCCATTCTCGCTATTGACAAAATGAGTGCTTGTTTATCTTCTATGAAATCAAAGTTATACGTAACATTGTTTTAGTGAAATATTTGGTTTGCTGCTATTGCTTGGACTTGTAGAAACAGAGATTTTGTAAGTATGACTTAACTCATGTTTGAAATTTTTTGAATGAAACTTGAAATTGTATCATGGAGCCTTTTGAATAGTAACATATATATACACACACATATATATACATAATATATATATATATACACATACATACTATATAAATACATACTATATACACATTATATACTCACATACACACTATATATGTATATACATATATGTATATATATAAAGATATGTATATAGTATATATATTATATATACATATATAATATACTATACTGTAATAGGATATATATAGGATACACACACACACATATATATATATTTTTCACACAATACTGGAATGACCATAAACAATATCCTCTTTAGTAAAATGAACATGGTAATAACATTTGTATAGTATTGACTATAACCTGGATACCTGGATAGACTATCTGTACAAGTATGGTATATCTTCATCCAAGTAACAATGACCTCACATAGAATCTTGCTACCATCCTTCCAATATTCTTCTATATCTGAACCCTTGTTAGAGCATATTTCTGTAGAAGAAGGTGCTTGATTTTTACTCCCTGGGTACCAGTTTGATGGTTTTATAATCACTTAGTAACTACTTTGACCAGCTTTCTTTGTATTACAGGATGATTTTTGTAAAAATGTATGCAAATGACTGAGAACTAAACAGAGAGAGACCCGGGGTGGGGTATGGGATGGAGATAGCAACAGGATAGGGACTGGGAAGGGGAAGAAGAAGAGGAGGAGGAGTGAATTATCCCACTCTTTAGAGAAGTCTAAGCAGTAATGAAAAAACACATATACATACACGTACCTCCCTCCCTACCTACATACATACAATACACACACTACATACACACACATACAGTACATACACACACTGCACACATATACACATACACACACACACACACACACACACACACACACCACAACACATATGCACTACATATACAGACAGACACATACACATACTACAGAGTATATTTAATATAGTATAGTACTATGTATACATCTTGCTCTTCTTACTGTGTGGTGGTTTGAATGAACATGGTCCCCATAGAGTCATACAGAGTGGCATTTTTGGAGGTATGGCCTTGTTGCCATACATGTGGCCATATTGAAGAAAGTGCGTCACTGGGGGTGGGCATTGAGGTTTTAAAAGGTCAACCCAGACCAAGTGTCACCCTCTTTTTGTGCTGCCTGCATATCCAGATGCAGAACTCTCAACTCCTTCTCCAGTACTATGTCTGCCTGTGTGCTACCATTCTTCCCACATGATAATAATGGACTAAACCTCTGAATCTGTAAACCAGCCCCAATTAAATGTTTTCCTTTATAATAGTTGCCATGGTCATGGTGTCTCTTCACAGCAAAAGAATACTGACTAAGGCACTAAGTAACATTATTAGTTTTTGCCAAGACACCACTTCATGACTCTATTGGCCATTGTCTACACAAAGTTTAGTACCTTCACATGAGCTCAAGATGCCAAACCCCCTGAAAAATGTGCCAGAAGCAGCTCTGCTTTCTAGCTCAAGAGCTCCGATTCTTTTGCTCATTGCTTTTGCTTCACTGTTAGCTTCAAAGCTGATATGGTAAAGGGCAGATTTCCTTTGTTAGAGTTGCTTTGGAAGATTATCTTTTGGGTAACTTGACCACATAGAGCCTGTCCCCACACTGACTGCCCCGCTTGCTAGTTGCTTAGGAAGAGAATGAAGAAAGATTTTCTTTTTCTAAATTTCATTGTGCCCTCCCTATATTGTATGAGTTACACCTGTGGATTTTACCTAATGAAATAAATATTATTTGAGGGTTTCCATATGAAATACAATTATCAGACTTCTGTAGGGTTGACTCAACACTCACTAGAAAGGAGTAAGACCTGTAATTCTGCTAAGAGTAAGTACGAGGATTGTTATCTAGGTTCCCTTCCTAACACAGGTCTGCAGTTAGCTTAGGTCTTGCTCTCCTCTGTGTATGAGGCCTTTCTTTCTGCTAAGCATCTCCAGTTATTTCCCGGCCTCCCTCCTAGCATTTTGGCTGATATGCAGAACATTGGCTTAGGCCTTCTTGATTAAGCCTTCCCATGCTTCTGAAGTCCTATCATCACCTTGAAATCTTTCCAGCCACTCTCCTCTTCTCCCTCCCACCTCAGGAACAGGTCCAGATTCTTCATTAATTACATTCTTGAAGCTTGGTAGCAGCAGCTGTGGTCTGGGAAGGCAGGCTTGCTGTGCAGGCCTATGACTGGTCACAGCTCTAGGTGGGAGCCTCACTGTGACGAACAAGGCCAGCTACCTCACAGTCATCAATGTAAAGTCAGATGACTTCATCCTCTCTCAGTGGTATAGATGCCATTCCCTTAGCCCTACATGGTCCTCCCACAATACCCACTGTGAGTGCCAAGGGAAAATCAAGGCCGAGAGCCGTCTACTTCTACTCCTGGGAAAGATATACATGCTGATTACTTCTGCTGACAAAGGAAGACCCACTTCCTAGTGGAAGACAGTGTGCTTTTCTGTATGTAAAGACATAGATACCTTCTCTTTTTATGTACTCCACTGTCTCCAAAGTAGTCCAAGGGTCTTGTCTTCTGCATCGAATTTCACGAGTTGACTCATGCTTTGTCTAAAGTGCATCCCTGCTCAAAGCTCAGGTCAACTCTCACCAGTTTTTGTCCTCATCCCTCATCCTCCTCCAACAACACAACTGACACTTAAATACACCCTCATGCTTTAGTCATTCCCCTCCTTTCCAGATGCACTGTCTTCTCAGTCCTGCCACTGAACACCTGTGTAACCCTTGATGAGCCATTTGACCGGCAATAACCCCAGGTGTCACAGGATGACATGTATTCTTCCATACTGTCAGTCCAGCACACCTGATCTCGGTGCAGTGTAGGCCCACAACATTGTGCCAAAGTCTTCTTGATGACAGGAGCCTGGTCTTCCTATTTAGTGCTTCTATCAGTTGTTCTTTGTCTAAACCCAAAGAGAGAACATTCTCAGTAAGAAAGGGAGGAGGGAAGGGAGGCATAGAAAAAAGGAAAGGGAGTCTGGGGATGTAGTTCAATGGAAAACACGTGTACAGCATGCTTGAGGTCCTAGCTCCAAACTCTAAGCAATACCCCCACTCCCCTGACACACACATGCACACACATGCACACACGCACACATGCACACGCACACACATGCACACACGCACACATGCACACATGCACGCACACACATCCCCCCACACTCCCACTTCTCTCCTTCACTATCATCACTATATCATACGAAAGGTGCTTAGGTTTTTGCACGATATAGCAGGATACCTTTTTTTCCTTGAGTAGTTTAAATAGATTGCCTCTGATTTTCTTTTTCTCTCAGCTAGAATGATGGATGTGCTGGCACTTACTTTGTAATTTGATTTCATGCCTATGAGTAAAAATGATTTTGGTAGATACACCTCATTTTACAAGAGTGGTCAGCCAGCCATGAGAATAAAAACAGGGTCATTAGTTGCTGAGCAAGAATGAGAACGCAACTCTTTGTTCCTCTCGACAGGGCATGGCTGGACCTGCAGATACAGTGTAATGATCACTTGTCTGCATCTGCCCTTGGGGGGTGTTTCAAGGTTTGACTAATACCCTCAAGTTCTTTCCTACATGAGTGCGAAGGGATTTTTGCATTTTAGAAAGATTTAGGAAAAAATAGATTTGCTGACATGGCAACATTGTGCCTCCTACCTGGGCCCCAGACTTGGAGTTTCTTTATAGACATGGCTGAATCGGAACTACATACAGAATGAAACTGTTTGCATCACGTGACAAGTTTAACAAATAGGTATTTTAGGCACTCAGAGGAGCTTGGTATGAAAGTCCAGCTCACTTTGCATCCTGCAGAGTTCCACGGGAGTTTCTGTGTAGTACAACACACACCTGGTTCTTTCTTTTGCCTTTACTTATTCTCTCCTTGATGTGTCAAATAGAAGGTTGGAGTTACAGCAATCTGGAGCAAGTTCTGACTCTATTGCTTAGAAGTGTATGGCAGCAAGTGAAGTCCTTACTCTCCACCAACTTCAGTGACTACTCTGAGATATGGATGATGGTGACCCTGCTGGTTTTTTCTTATCGTCTATGATACGTGCAATGGTAGAGAAAGGGATTGGAAGAAGATGAAACGTCTGTTTCTTTCCTCACTCTTCCCCCAAATGCACATCTAACTAGCGTGCTGCATCAGCAGCTTATTTTTTCTTCTAAAGTCCACACGCATAGCTTCGGTGTTGTTAGTGGTTAATAAGGCACTTTGATTTCCCTGTAGAAGATTGTATTCTTGATGCTTGCCATTTGAATTTCCAGCATTTGGTTGAGAATCTTTAGAAAAAGAAGTGTATAATTATTCGTTTTGGCTCAGCAAAAGAAAAAGAATCCCACCAAGCTGGACATCATTTTTAGCAC
Organism: Grammomys surdaster; assembly: GCF_004785775.1. NCBI lineage: Eukaryota > Metazoa > Chordata > Mammalia > Rodentia > Muridae > Grammomys > Grammomys surdaster. The sequence continues at coordinate 10,722,610 of NW_021604648.1, read as the reverse complement.
TGAGTTGCCTTTTTAAGGACTGTGGTTCAGTTGGTTTTAAACCAATGGAAGTTTCTCAGGGATAAATGTAACATATATTTTCAACTTCAGCAAAGATTATGTCATAGTTCTGAGCAGCTCTATATGCTTTTTCCTAATATGGCAAAAGCTTAGAGAAAAGTTATTTTCTTGCTTTTTGAGTAGAGAAAACATTTCTTGAAAAAAAAAAAAGGAAAGTTCTGGTCTTTTGGAATAACATGAAATGCACATGGTCCTTCAGTGGAATTTGGTTCAAGGTCACAAAACATGGAGTGGCAGACACTGAGGAATTCTGGAGAATCAACCATATCTCTTGCTTTCAGGAGAGTTTAGGTGTACGGCAGGCAGTAAATAAACAGACAGCTGCTCTATCACACAAAGCCCCAGAGACCATCCATCATGGAAGAATGCTAAAGTGATTTGTGAGATGGGCTAGCCTCATCTTTCCAAAGAAGACACATATGTGGGAAGATGAGTAGGACTTTAAAAAGTTCTGGGTGGGCCTTGCAGTAGAGTGAGCTGAATATCTCAAAACAACGGAGGTGTGAGGTAGGTGAAAGGCACTTGAAGGAATTGCATAAGGCAAGTGGAGAGGAAGATACAGGATGGGAGGGTATGTGTATGGGGGAGGGGCTAGTGTAACACTGCTGTTTTCAGGCAGCAAGGAGTCATTAATGTACCTCCCAGAGAGGAACCTTAAACTGAGAGGACCTTAGGTTGGAACCCACCACTTTATTAGATCAATTAGATAAACTCTGCCAATGGAGGAAAGGTTTCTCATGGCCACACGGGTCATGAGGGGTTGATGGTGTCCATATGTCTTTATATAGTGGAGAGTCAGGGCTGGGTGGGGAAAGGCAGCCATCACAATGAAATGCTGCCTTGACCTTTTGAAGGCAGATTCTCATAGGAACGTTTGGCTGAAGATTTATCACGGGGGACTGTACTGTTTGGGCTAATGACCTCAGCATGCCTTTTTGCTTATTATTGCCTTTAAAGGAAAGGCCATCTCTCCCTAGAAATGCTCTTTGGTTATTTTTAAACTGTGTGGTAGGGGGAAATTAGTGGAATTCCTAAGGTCATCTCCAGCTGTTTTTCTCCAAAAGACCAGCTGAATATTTCATGAGATTTGCTCATTAGGACTTTTATCCTTCTGTGAAGCGTTGTCCTGGGTCTGACTCAGGGAGGTCTGGGAAATAAGCAAAAGAGAAGTTTGAGGAAAAACGGAGCCAGTGCTGAGATACACGCTGTTTTTGACATTTAATATTAACTTCAAGTGCAGTTTTGCATAAAGGTGGTCATTTCTCCTACCTTCTCATTTATACAAGTGTCGGGGTATCTTTCTGGCAAGTAACCATTCACTTGAAGGATGGTTGGAATTTGAAGGTTCATGGGCCAGTTCAGTATGATACCCAAGCAGAAGAATTCCTGGCCAAATCACCTGCTAGTTAACATCATGAAACAGCTACCATTATGGGATAGTACTTCTTACTCCAGGATGTTACTCAAAGAACTTTATGGTGATAGACTCCTCTTGTGTCTTAGGGACCACGGAGAGGAAGGCTCAGGGTCAGCCATGCAGATGTGTCTGTGAAGTAAGTGATGGCAGATGAAGACGTTCCTCATTGCCTCCACAGGCAACTGTGAACCCTTCTGTTAGCCAAAGTCAAGGGTATCTGCTTAAAGCTCATGCTGTGTTAGAAAGAGAACAGGTAGACATTCATTCTCATGCAGCATTTTATTTACAAAACATCTTTGGATATGTGGTATTATTGACTCCCTGCAGTGTTTCACACCAAGGGGGGTTGCAATGGTTTGTCTCAGACCATTCAGTTCAGAGGAGAACAAATGGAGCCTTCAGTAAGTGCTTTATCCCTAGTCAGCAAGCTGGTAAGTGGATGACCACATTTCAAATAACTCGCTGTGGATTAATCTCATGATTTTCCCTGTGACAATGCCAGACTGAGAAAAGGGGGCCAGTTTTTTCTCTCAACATAGTTTAAGGGATATTTTTAAAGGAAGGAAATTTGGCTGCATGTATGCCTGAGCATTGAACGAGAATCTATATCATGTGTGGCTTTTTTTTAACATGACAGGTCAAAACACCTTTGCCTCATCAGCTCTGGAACAATGACTGTTGTTTGAGTTCATGTTCAATGATGTCACAATAACAATGTCCAATTATGCTAATGAAAACAATACTTGTATATTACCTGGCTGGAATAAATAGAGGGTCAGTAACATTAGCTAAGGACGAGTTCTGAAAAGTTTCCATCTTAAAATTTCTATTAGAGATGAGGAAATGGCTCAGTGGCTGATGAATGTGCTTGCCACCCAAACATTAGGATCTGAGTCTGAATCCTCAATACTACACATAAAAAAAAAAAAAAAGCAAAACAAATAAAACAAACAAACAAACAAAACTAGCCAGGTGCAGAGGGCCACACCTGTAATTTCAGTGCTGGGAAGGGGAAGACAGGCAGACACCTGAAGTTCATTGATCAGCCAGTCTAGCTGACACAGTAAATTCAGGATCTGTGCGTGACCACTTCTCAAAACAGTAAGGAGGAAAGCAAATGAGAAAGACATTTGGCACTGGTGTCTGGCTTTTATACACACCACTACACACATACATATGCACATGTGTGAACATCTGGGCACCAGCTACATGAATGCAAAAGAATTCTAACACTGATGTTGAAAACAGTTCCAGTCTCCTTTTCCTTTCCTTTGCTCTGAAACATTTGGAGGTGAGGTCATTCTCGTCTAGGTGGGCAGGAAATTTGGAGGAATGCTCTCAACCGTTTAGTACCTTATTTAGTACTGAAAAGATTAAAACAAAGCTGAGGGAAGTCTTCCTTGAAGAGTGTAGTGTGCAAGTCAGAATCTCATTTAGAAGTTACAATAATGCTGATACATTCATTAATGAATAGCTAGTCTTTTTGACACTATTTGCTTTATTCTCCTTAGCAAACTACTAAGATCAGTATGATGCCCATTTTCAGACAAGGCTGAAACTCAGGGAAGCTAGGTAGCTTGGACTTTGGGATGCATACAGTCTGCATCAGTCTATTCAACCCCAAAGACTGTGTTCTCTGCTACTCCCTAGGAGGGATATAGAAGCATTCCAAGGGCTCAGTGAAAGAGTTAATGTTGGCAGCTGCAGTAGGGGTATTTATGAAAGGATTGGGTTGTAGGAGCAGTGTCATGGGGAGGTCACTGAAGCTGGGAATTGAGAGAGAAGATTTGATTATATAACACACAGAAGAGGTGTCCCAGATGGACAAAGTAGCGTGAACACCAGGCGATGATGTGGAGAGGATGAATGAGGAGTGAGCTGGCTGGAATTCAAGGGGCAAGAGGAGGCCTATGGAAAAGGAAGATTACTCCGGGGCTCAGGATAAGACTGGGATTAACACTAGGATGAAAAGTCTGGATTCTGCATCAGGGAAGCTCTATGGGAAGTGTTTTGAATGGTGGTATAGCTTGATCAGAGTGATGGCTTTTGGGTCTTGGTCTACTGGATTATTTAATAATCTAAGATTGATGGAGAAGGAGGGTAGAAGTAGAAGTAAAAAGAGACTGCAGAGGTTCTGTCAGCCACACCAGGGATGACTGGACAAGGAGAGGAAAGTGTCCAGGTTGCCATCCACAGTTACTCTGAAGGATGTATTTGTTCAGCAGGAGTGCTGGAGAGGTAGAGTACTTACCCAGAATGTGTGAGGCATTGGGTTTTATCCCTACTTCTGCAATACAAAACACAACAACAACAAAACATTAAGCAGTAACAAAATGAAAGTGTAGGGGCCTGGCTAGCAAACTAGAGATTCAGAGATGCCAAAGGGTCAATGGAGTTGAGTTCCTCCTGGGAGTTCCTCCTGGGAGTTCTGTGGAAAATGTTTTCTAGTTTTTACAGCTTCTAGAAGACTTCTTCCTTCAACTTCAAAACACTGGATTCTTCTGGGTATCTCCCCTCTCCCCTGTCTTTTCTTCCCCTTCACATAAAGACCCTAGGGTTATGTTGGCTCTACCTAGATAATCTAGCATAGATAGTCTCCCTATGGCAAGATCCTTGATTTCATTTCCAAAGTTCTTTTTACTACACAAGGCAATGTATTTATAGTTTCTAGGAAATAGCGTGTGACAATATTTGGAAGATCATCATTCTGCCTACTACAGAGTCAACAAATACATATATGGAATGTAAGTTATGAAAACTTGTATATACCTCTTGTAATCCAGTTTGGCTTTTATTTATTTATTTTTTTGGTGTATCTTTGAATTTACTTGATTTTCCTCTCTACCCTCTTTTCCCCTGTCCATTAATTGTGCAATAAATGAGGTACCAGCTATGTGTCAAACACAATGCTAGGTGCTGGTACACACAGCACAATAATAATGCCAAGACCTCTGCACAGTACTGAAAGAAAAAGGCAGAAGCAGAGTAGAGAAGTCAGTGTAGAACAAGAGACCAAGACGTCACACTCTTGCCTATGACATGCTAGAACTGGGGTCAAAGCCTAACTGGGAAGATCGAGAAATGCTGGTATTTTAAGAATGGAATCCTCTCACTGGCCTCTCTCTTACCCACACCTCAAATTTAGAAGGCTTGAAAAAAATCTCTTCAAAGACCTCAGTGATGGGGTCTGCATGAGTATGCCCATAGAAACCTGTAATTTACTCACTATAATAGGGTGGGAGTGTGGGGGAAGGAAGAAAGCCTCCTGAGGTAAGAGGAAAAGCTGGGGCAGTCACACTTCAGTCTCAAGGCAACATGGAAAGGTGGAGAGCTAGTGGGATGCTGAGCCTTCTGGTGATGTGGTATTTACAGGGCACTCACTATGCCAAATGTCATCCTCATGACAACCATGCATTGTATGGTCTACTACCCACACAATGCAGACCAGGGGACTAATCCAGAGTTCTTAGGGGAGTCTCCAAAGACTCATAGAAGATCAGTCTTCTTCCAAATGTTATTGACTTAAAAGCCTGTATGTTCAGCAGCAGCCCTTTATGTCAAGGGCATGGGGAATGATCATGGCAAACATGGATTTCAAAAGCAACTATTTAGAAGATGAAGGGGATAGAGGAAGATCTTGTCCATTGTAGGAACTGATGTATCTTTGATAGCATGGTTCATGGGCTGAGATAGGAGTGGGTATATGATGAGGGTGAGGGTGCTGAGGTGCCCTAGGGTACCATAGCTTTTGAGACAAGGATGCTAAGTGTTGCTGCTCTACTGGCAACATGTTTAGGAGCTCCTTAAAATTTGTGCCTCAGGTGTACATCACTCTTAGGGAGACATTCATTCTTGGGGTGCTGATGTATGGTGCGGAACTCAGTGGTGTGGCGTCATGGATTGTGGCCTGGGTAGCTTGCTTGCTTTGTCCTTAAATACTAGATTTGAGCAGAGTTTAGATAGGGGAGAGGACCAATTAGTTCCATGGTCTCATCTCTCACTCTACATTATTCTCACCTGGAATCTGCAACGAAAAACTCCCAGATGGGGGTCCTACTGCTGACCTGTTACATGAGAATCACTTGGGTTACATAGGGGCAGGGAAAGAGAATTTTATAATTAATATACAGAGTGATGGGTCTGACTGTTGGAATTTCATGTGTGTCTTATTGTACACTGTTCTGGTTTATCCCGCTCTCCATTGCCCACTTCCATTTTTCCTGAGCATTCCTGATAGTTCCCTGCCTTTCCCCAAATAGAAGATCTGGGAATTTTAAAAGTTTTTCAGGTGATCCAGTAGCTAGCTTTGGAAACCCCCAAGTTAATACATCTGGAGAGAGTCCCTCACCTCCAGCCTTTCTGGGAATGTACATAACTCTATGCAAATGAGGCTTTTAAAGTCTAAGCTAGTGACAGCTCCAGTTGACTTAACTTTATGTTTCTGGGTTTAATTCCAGTCTAGTTAATGAATCAGCTGGTCCCTCCACTCTTTTCCTTTAACGATGAAACCTGGAAAATAATTAAGTCTCGGGTTGATCTGTAATTCCTGCTTGCCACCAGTGTGTGGGTTTCAGGCATGCTGTGAAACACAGGGCATCTCATCTAGTAATCTGTATTTCCACTGAAATGGGATCTGCCCTGGAAAAAGACATTTTCTATGAGTGTCCTGGCTCTGATGTCACGCAGCTGTGCCACCTGAAGCTCTCGTCTAACTTTTCCTCTTTGTCTCTGTTTTCTTGTCTGAACAAAGAACCAGTGAGGCTTCTCTGATGCAGCTGTTACTGTGGGTCTGGGGTGTGAGCTCACTCTCACAGCTGAAGAACAGCAGATATATAAAGGAATCTGGTCATCTTGTGATAATTGCCGAACTCTTTAGTCAGTCGTCGGCCATTTCTGATCTATTGAGAATCTTCTCTGGTGATCCCAGACATGGTAGGGCAGACACAGTACTGTGGGTGGGGACAGCTTAGAAAATGCACATTTCTGCACATCAATACCTGCCATAGAGCTGGATGCGGGTACTGATCCCTAGGACCCATGTGGTGGAAGGAGAGAACTGACTCCCCCAGGTTGTCTTCTGATCTCCAAGTGTGTGCCTTGGAATACACACACACACACACACACACACACACACACACACACACACACGCCCTTCTATCATCTATGAACTGAACTAGAAGTACTGAGAGGGACAGCAGGAACCTAATCCAAAAGCCATGCTGAGGCTCGCGCACCAGAGCACCAATGGTATAAACTGCTCACTGAAAAGATCTCCAAGTAAAACCCAAACAAGTACCCAACCCAGAAGGCACACAAACAGCAACATAGAAACAAGTTCTGAGCCTACTCTAAAAGATCATTGCTCCTTCATAATAAACTTAAAAATGCAAAAATAGGCAAAACTCCAGATAAGGATGTCTACATATGAAAACAGCCCAGAGGTTACAAATAGGTAGATGAATAAGTTAATGAGGGCAATCCTGAGCCTGCAGAAGAAAGCCAGGGAGAGATGAGAGAGCCAGTACCATGGATGCAAATGGAATAGCAGGATGTACTTGGTTCTGGAGGGCAGGGAGAAAGGAAGCCGACAGGTAGAACTGGCAAGCTAGTTCCACCCTGGTGTAAGTGTTAGCCTTTATGCATGCACATGAAAGGTCTTCAGGGGAGGCCTTTCTGCTAGGAGGGAGACAGAGATTCTGATTCTGTTCACCCCACCCTCAGCTTTTCCTGCAGCACCTGTGGGTTATTCCATTCTTCCTTGAATGCCACTGTGATTTAGGAAGGGTATGAGGTAGTTAACTTTATGCATGATGGGGTGTGTAAGTGTTACTACCAGGGATGATGAGATCATGGGCCAGAGCTCTTCTTTTATTTTTATTATATTTTTGGTTAAGCACCCTTTTCTCTAACTAAGATATATTTATATTTGCCCTTCTTCTGTTGCCCAGTGGTGTTTTCCCCTCTTTTGAGCTTTCTTCCTTAATGTCATGGGACTGTCAGAACAATTTGCTTTTGTTCTGAAAAAAACTCATCATGTGAGAGCCACTGATGACCTGAGTTTTCCTCCCCTTTCTTGGGGCTCAAAGCCTTTTTATACACCAGCAGCTTTGCAGGAAAGCAGAAGATGGCTTTGGATTTCCTTCTTCTGGCAGAGAATCCTGGAAAAGAGATTCTTTACTCAGGTTTTAACCCCAGGTTTGGTCAGCAAGATGATTGAGGTTGAGTCTGTAAATCCAGCCTTTTGCTATTAGCAAAAGCAGGTGTTGCTTACGGTCTTGTTTCACTCTTCAGAATAATATCTGGACAACTGACAGGAGGAGCACTCACTTTTATAGATGAGCCATGGCAGGGATGACATGCAGGAAATGTCAACCAAACAGTCCACATTCAAAGCTCTTCGGTTTCCTGTCTAGGTTGCTGTTCTTGGGACTTCACAGGTGCCCTGGTGTAGTTTCTGCTGCTGAGAACAAAAGCAACTTGTGGAAGAGAAGATTTGTGTGGTTAACACATTCTGATCACAGTTTATCACTGAGGGAAGTCAGAGCAGGAACTAGAGCAGGACAGGAACCTAGAGGCAGGAGCCATTGCAGAGGCCATGAAGGAGTGCTGCACACTGGCTTGCTCCACCTTGGATTGCTTGGCCTGGTTTCTTATAGAACCCAGGACCACCTGTATGTGTGTGTGTGTGGGGGGGGGTTATGTGACATGGTGCATAGTGGGCTCAGTCTTCCTACATAATAATCCATTAAGGAAATGCTCCTGTAGACACGCCCAATCTAATGGAGGCAAGTTCTCCATTGAGGTTCCTGCCTCCCAGGTAACTCTAGTTTGTGTCAAGTGTACAAAACCAACAGTCACATTGTGTGACATCTGCAGTGTCCTACACAGAGCTTTTCAATATCTCCCTAAAGAAAGGGACACACTTACTCATCCTACACATGATTCTTAGATTCTTCCATAAAGCAAGAGTCTTAGAGAAGGCATGTGATATTCAAACCACAGTGGAAACCTGGAGGCAGAACCCAGTGGATAACATGGACTTGAGTTCTCACTCTGGGACCTAAAGCTCTGTTCATGTGAAGTAGAAGCTCCGTCCCCTACCTGCCACCAACCTAGGATTCTTTATTTTCTACAGATACTTGATACTTTCATTCCTGTATGAGTGGCAGGTGCCGTGGGCACAAAACACAGAAACCCAAGCCTTACGTTGAAATAGGTGGGTGGCAAATGAGTAGAACTGAGTTTGAGATGGATTGATGTCTACTGTGATAATTTGAGTCAGGTTCTAATAGAACACACCAGAGGGACTCCAGCCTGGCCCAGAGCAGTTAGAGAAGGTGTCTAGTACAGTAAGTAGCAGTTAAGTCAGGATCCAGAAGGAAAGAATAGCTTATGCAAAGACCCAATGACAAGAGGAACTAGAAGTGTTCAGCATGGGTTTATGAAGGGAACAAACTTGGGGAAGAAATAGGTGTGAGTACCCAGACCATCATAAGAACTTTTAGCTTCAGCTATTGGATCATGGAAAGATGGCACAGTGTTTTCAGCTTGGCATATGTTTTGGTGGGAGCTGAGTTGTAGAACAATCACTTGGCAACATGCAGAAGATGAGTGGGAGGCTAGACACGAGGAAGTTTCTGCTCACCACTGGGATACTTCTATGAATCAGGGATTCCCTATGAACACAGGAATATTCTTTTGCACGTCCCCTCATGACAGAGATTATTATTTCCCTCCTTACAGGGAGGGTGTGCTAACAGTGCTATGTACTTCACAGGATGTCACCTCTTACAGCTACAGCCAGTGGTTCCTTTGTGCTTAAGGAGAGAATGATGGTCCACAGACAGCAAACAATTCTATCTTACCACCTTATTTTGAGGAAGCCATGTGGAAATGGGCACTGAAGAAGATGCCAGTGACAGAGTGATCCATTCTGTCAAAACAATTGGCAAATGTCAGTCTCACTGGATGGAAAAAGCTTTCTTTGGGCTCAGTCCCTTTGTTTGTAAGAACACAAGACCTACCTCAGCATTGTTCTGTGGGGAAGCAGAAGGAGTAGCAGGCTCAGTGGAGGTACCCAGGAAACACTGACTCCCTTCTCCCATTACCTGCCCCTCCTCACTGATGCTCCATCTTAGACTGACAGCAAGACCCTTATGGTCCTTACAATAACCCATGCAGTCTGGACCACTTCCTCTCCGACCCACTCTTCCTGTTATCCTGGTTCACTCTGTGGTGACCAGCCCTAGCCAATTTGTGGTTTTTCACTCCCATCTCAGGGTGCTTTGATATCTGCATAGTGTATCTCTTCATCTTTCTCAAGTTCCTGTTCAAATGTCATGTCAGTGAAGCCTACCTCAACTAATTTCTCTTATCTCACAGGATTATTCAAATTTCGATCCAGCTTTTTCTTTCACAGATCTGTCACCTTGCAATATTACAGTCTAATTATTTAGACTTTAGAAATTTTAAAGAATCATTTATATGATTTAACTTTAACAGACTCCTGCCAGCTACATGTAAAGTCTACACAGGAAGCTTTCCTTCCCTTCCTCTTTGCTGCCTTTCTAGTGTGTAGAAGTGTGTTGGGCTCTCAGTTGGCTCCTAGCTAAATGCCGTCTGAAATAATGGGAGAAAAAAAGGACTTGGTACTGAGAAGTCTCATCTGCCCTCTTGTCAGCCTCTTACCGTCAGACTGGGTAGGCACTCCTGAATATTCACCTCAAAGGAGAGGGTTCCAGCCCTGCACTGCATTGGGAAATGAGAAAATTCCCCTCTGTCTTGCTAACAGTCTTCTGTAAGAGGTGCCTTTGTTTGTTTGAATCCTTAGACATCAGGACAGGCAAGCACTGGTTAGCTTGCATTTTTCCTTGGAGGTATAGAAACCAACACTTCCATCTGAGGCAGCTCTTCTCATTTCTACTGTGAGACCATTGAAATTGTTTTTCTCATCCTGTTCCATCTCCTGGAACATAGAAGGAACCTCTTTCTAAACCAAATGGCAATACAAGGAAGGCTTCACTGTGACTATGGTCAGTATGTGACCTAAGTCCACTTCCTTGCCAACTTTTGGGATTTGATGAGGTTGCTGTGTGTGAAAGACTATATTTATTCATATTCAGAGACACAGTAAAATAGGGTCCTGAGAACAATTATAGTAGTTGATCTCTCTCTCTCTCTCTCTCTCTCTCTCTCTCTCTCAACATGTAACATTCACTGTTGTAATTATATATGGGTAAAAGGAATAGATTTCCATATTTAGTGATGAAATATATATCTACACATACATATGCACATTTGGATGAAGGAGGAGGAGGCTTTTATATCAGCTAGGTTTCTGCTGCAAATGTGAAACTTTTGTGGCTTCTAACAATAAACGTTTGTTTCTTTCTGCTATAACTGTGGGTCAGCCAAAGTGGCCCTGTTTCAGGTGGGTCATGTTCAAGTCTGTTACAAGATGGACATGAAACATTAGAAACAACAAATTAATGTATTGTAAGTCTTACCTTTAGCTATGAAAATTAGTAAAGGCTTCATGGAGGAGTAACTCTGATCTGCTTTGAAGGAGGGACAGTTTCTTAGGCAGAAAGGTGGGATATACCATATGCAAGGGCATGAGAAATTTAAAAGAAGACATTTGAAATAATGTATTCAAATATATGTATGTGTGTGTGTTTGTATATACATGTGTGTACATGTGTGTGTGTATATATCTGTGTATGTATGTATATATGTGTGTATGTATATATATATGTGTACATGGTCTTTGTCTCTGTCTTTCACAAAAAAAGAAACAAGAAAAATAACAAAAAACAAAAAATGAAAATCAAAAAAACTAATAAAAGAAAATCAGTAAGAAAAAAATACAAAACAAGAACAAAAAGTGCACAAGTCCCTTTTGATCAAGCAGTCTTTTGTTGTATTATATTGTATTGTATTGTACTGTACTGTACTGTACTGTACTGTGAGACAGGGTTTCTCTGAGGAGAACCTGGCTGACTTGGAACTCACTCTGTAGACCAGGGTGGCTTTACTTCTACCTCTACCTTCTAAGAACTGGGATTAAAGGTGTGTACCACCACCACTGCCACCACCACCTGCTTCTGACCAAGCACAATCTGACTTAGTAACAAAAGTGTAGACTCAAAGGGAGCAAGAGTTTGTTTTCACTGGCTAGTCCCAGTACAGGATGCAAGAAGTATTCTTTTTATAGTTGCTGATTTACTTGATTATTATAGTCTACAAAAGATACCCTAATGTTGAGTATAAAGGAGCAGATAAAACCTCTGGTAGAGTAACTCAGATAGTGTCTTATAGCTAGCAAGCCAATGACTTATGGTAGCTGTGTAGTAGTTCTGTTTTGCAAGGTATCTATGCATAAACCTCACTCACTCATTACACACTGTCTTTTCTTCTTAAATAAGACTGCTTTAAGAATTACTTAAGCTTTGAGTGTCTAGACTTGTCAAAAGACCAATACCCAAGAGTAAATTGTCTCTAAAGTCTTGCCTCATGGCATTCTTCAAATTTCACCCTCTTATTTTACCCATCTTAAGGATTCCTCTAGGCAAATAGGAATTTTACCTGTCTTGTGACTCAAAAGGACTGACTTGGGATGATGGGGTGTTTTGAAGCTCTCCTTCTTCCTTTCCCCCAGTTTATATGTACATATCAGTAAGTGTTCAGAAATGAAGAAAGACAAGCTTGGCAGGTTCCTCCAGGCCCAGTGAAGGTTAGGGGTGCAGCCGAATGAACAGTGACTATAGTCCTATTCTAGTTCTGCCCTTGGTGAGTTCTGCTGCATTGAGTCACACCAGTGGAGCACTCCCACCTGCGAAGTGGCTAGCACTTCAAATCTTTATTTCCCATTTCTTTCCCACAATTCTTTGATACCCTCAGTAGCATCTCCCTGGTCCTGCTAAATTTCAGCATCACTTTTTAAGCCAGGAGTTTCCAGAGTAAGAACCTCCATTGCTCAGGTGGGTTGTTAAACATTAACAGGCATCTTTGTCTGCTCCATCTCTGTGGTCTAGAATTCGGGAGAAGCATGTTTCTGACACATTGAACTTGAGCTCAGGAAGCTGGCAGAACTGGTTTTCTCAGTTCAAACACCATCACCTATGGTCACTGAAAAATGTACCACTGAAAGTTGCCTCCAGGAGTTTCCTCTCATTGACTGGTGTTTATTGTCCCATGATCCTCCAGGTTAAAGATGCACCAAGGAGGCTGTTGCTCAAGGATGTGATGAGCATGGAGATACTGTGTCTAAGACTGGTCCAGAGAAGGTTCACTGAAGGAATTCTGCTGAAGGCCCATACAAGGTGTGCAGCATCCTCCTGAGACCTGTTCATGCCACAGACCACTGCTACTTCAAGGGACCTTGCTCTCACGATTTTGATGTCATCTGCATAAAATTTTTGTGGAGCCCAGACAAGACTTTTACCACCAAATAAGATACTATTTAATTTTGCATCCTATAATCATCCTGGCTGTAGTCTCAGCTGTTTTTCACTGAGACTCCCAAGCTACATTTGTTACAATTGTTCCTTTTTTGTATGCTGTGCTCCAAAATGATTGACTTAAGTTTCCTGACAGATGAGGAACAAGATGCCATCTTAAAGGTTCTGCAGAGGGATGCTGCCCTGAAGAAGGCTGAAGAGGAGAGGGTCAGGTAAGAGGCCAGAAGAGTGCTTGGGTGTGAGGGAAAGAAAGAGGCAGTCCACAGAAAATAGGACTGTTGTCTTCTCAGACATAACTGATAGTTTGTTTTGCAGTCTAAACTTACACGTTCCAATTTTAGATTAACTTCCTGGACAGAAGTTTCCCTCCTGATGTTTCCTAATTTCCCTACTGTGCTCCCAGCAGAAACGGGGTCTCTGACAAACTTTAGCTAGGCATGCTGCACATATATGTAGTGCAAGCTACTCGGGCCGGTGAGGAGGAGCACTCTAGTTCACAGTTTGTGATCAGTGTGGGCAATGCATCGAGATCCCATTCCTCAAAATAGAAACACACCCCTAGATGCCTTTGACCTCATTTAAAAATGAGTCATGGAACTAGGCATGATGACCTATATCTGTCTGTAATCCCAGAATTTAGGAGGTTGAGTTAGGGGGACTGTCTGGAGTTCAAGAATTAGCCTGGATTATCATACAAACCCAGTCTTTTAAAAAAAAAAAACAAACAGAAAAGATGCTGGAAAGATAGTTCAGTCAAGTGTTTGCCATTTAAACATAATGAGGCATGGCTACATGTACCTATAATCTCATTGCTGGGAAGACAGATATTGATGATCTCTGAGGCTTACTGGATAGACAATCCATCTGAATGGGTGGGTTCCAGGTGCAGCGAGAGACCCTGTCTGAACAAACATAAGATGGAGAGTTGAGGATGAATACCTTTTGTCAACCTCTGATCTCCACATGTTCCTTTTGTTTGGTGTGTGTGTTTGTGTGTGTGTGTGTGCGTGAGGGGGAGTAGGGGAAGGGAGAATGATTGAGACAATGTTGTTATATAATCCAGCCCAGCCTAGATTTTAAAAAATAAGTAGTTCATATTCCTGAATACTTTCAGAATTGCTAGGATTGGCTTTAAGAACAAAATTAAAAGTGCTCTCCAAACAGGTCAAGTTTGCATTTGACTTGGATCCTTCAAAGAAAGTACCAACTTGACCTATTACGCTTTTTGATTGTAACCCAAATATTCCCTGCCAACATTCCATGGTAGAAAGAACATTAGAGCATCCTGCTGGATGACTGGATTTAATTCTTCACTGTCTCTTCTAGGTTCTGGGCCTGGAACCCACTGCCTCTGAATATTGCCTCTGAATATTGAACTCACAGGCATTGAGATCAGTGAAGGGGTTCCTGAATATTAGTTAGCAGTGTTAGCTTACTGGTTTCCATTCTAGTTCTCCAGAAGGAATAATAAGCCGTGTGCTTGTTTCTGCCAGAACATCAGGACTACAAACGATGGACTTATTTGACTAAACATGAATGCGTTATAAAATGACTCAATTCAAGCAAGACGCATACCTGATTATTGCTACTAAGGACAGCAAACAACAGTTTATCAAGTTATAAGGGCTTAATATACTCTGCACCCCTCACGATTTTGCACTCTTTTGTGGAGTCAAGCAATGGAGTGTGATATGATGACCCCAGATGATTGCATGTGGAAATTTACTATGTGACCCAACTAGTAGGTGTCACAAAGTGAAAATCAAATCCTCATCTCTATGGTTTCTCCTCCCGAGACGTGCCAGTGGAGAAGAGGGCTTCAGTCATGATACAAAGCTGACATGGAGCTGTGATCATGAGAATGAGATCATGTTTTCTCTCATGTCACTTACAACACTTTGCGGGGTCTCCCCACAAAGAGTGTTAATGATTCGTCCACAGTTTGCAAACCTTTTGCTGAACTTTACTCTCTTATATTTCCTGTAACAACCCTGAGCTTTGGCAAGGCAAGGACTGGACCATGCACTTAGGAGCAAAGCACAACTAGGTCAAAGCCTTCAAGTAAGTGTTGAAGTGTCCTTCAGCAGACTCCTCTTGGGTCTGCTGTTCTGGAGGGGCCAGGCAGGTTTCTGAGGGTTCCTGGCACTGATGTTTTATTGGTGTTGTAAATAGGAAGAAGCTTAGAAGTGGCAAAAAATCTTGTGCCAGCCCTAGCTACTAATACTTCCTGGACATCATTCTAACTAGGCACCAAGAGTTTCTTGACCATGGGCAGGGACAGGACCTTAGGGATAGAGATAGTATGCACCGGAAAGGGGAGATGGTCAAAGGAATGTGTATGTTTCTGTCAGGGCCTCATTTGATGTGTTCCACACAAGAAGATTCTTTCTCTGCACCCAGTTTGCTTTTGGGCCAAAGGGACTCATAGGGATGGCTCTGAATCCCTCCTGTTTCTGGGCCATGACCTGCACTCGGATTTCTGAAAATGATCCTCCTTGGGCTTTGGCTTCACAGCTCCCTTGTAATACTTGAGAGTTTATCTTTCCTCTTTGGTCAGTTATAGCTAGCTAGCTGTGGAAAGACTTCTTGTTGATCTGCTTCAGCCATTGTACAGACAGGCAGAATGGCAAAGCAGAGGGAGGGGAAATAAGTTACCCAGGGTCACACAACTCCTCAGTGACAAAGCCATGATCTCGGTCCAGCACATTATGTCTTATGCTGCTCATTGAAAAATTTCCTCCCGAAGGAGCAATGGTGGGAGGAGTAAGGAGAGGAGGAGTAAGGAGATAAGGAGGAGCTAAGAGATGGGAGGGGGGACATGGAGACTGTCTCTGCCAGTCAAAGATAGTTGGTATATCTAGGTTGGGTATTGGGTTACACTTCTGATTGTATGATTATCTTGTTATAGAGCATTACTAAACATATAAAGCCTTTGCTTAACATTTCTAAATAAATAAATAAAAATAAATAGAAGGAAAAAAATAAAAAGAAAAATTTCCTCCCGAACTGAGCAATGAGAGTTCAGTAATAACACAGGGAGCTTAGAGTCAAATCTCATCACCAGTGGTTAATCATCTGTGGCTCTTTAGGACAAGTCACTTCACCTCCCTTTTGAGCCTCAACTCAGACTAAGAATGACCAGGTCCTGACCAAGTCACTTTTAAAAATGCTTCTTCCTCTTCCTGGCATGCAAAGATGACAGGTACATTTGAATCCTCCCTCACATAGCTTGAACCTCTCTGAAAAAAAGCACAGAGGATGCTGGTTAATAGTTTATCAGGGAATTAGTTCCCAAAGTCTCAACTATTTTTAATACAGAAAATTTAATTGCATATCTCATAAATGAAAAGCCTGCCCTTGAGAGTGATGTGAATGGTATTTCAAGATGGCTTAAGACACATTTCTTAAGGAGCTTACCATCCATGGCCTTTATTTAAATCCTCCATTTAAAGGATTATTGATTGGAAATTTTAAATTTTAAATTTTGTTCTCCTAACATGATTTTACAGCTTCAGTTCTCCTTCTTGCTAAGAGACAACAGTAATGTGTTAATTATAGGTAGCATCATTAGAAAAGTAAGCCTGCCATTAATATGTATTCTGGAAGTATGTAAGGTGTGTGTGCATGCACGTGTGCACATGTATGATGATATACATGTAAAGGTCAGAGAAACCCCTTGGGTACTGGCCCTCCACTTGCATATATGTTAAGACTTACAGACTGTACTTCTGTAACCAGCTTTATGTTGGTTCTGAGGATTTAGGCCAGACACCCATACTTGTGTGGAAAGCAGTTTTCTCACTGAGCCATCTCTCTAGCCCCTCCCCATTCCTCACCGTGTAGCCCAATAGTGGTGTAGTCAAATCGGGGTGTTCCTTTCGTCTCAGCTCCTTATGTGCTGAGATTCCAGTTGTGAATGGCTTTCATATGTTACTTCTTTATGGCATTGGGAATACAGCCATCCTAAAGGCATGAGGATGTCAGTAGAGGGCTCTTTCACTGTTATCTACAAGGCCAGGCACTGATTCGGAATCCTTGTCAGTAGGGCTGGAGACAAGGCTTATATTCTTATTGAAGCTGGTTTGCCACTTTTTATATATCTACTGCTTTGAAGTGTTCATATCCAAATCCATGTAAGATACTTTGGGGATGACATAGGTCATATGTTGCCTTCCATGCTGATTTAATGGATGATAAAATGAGTATCCTGTAGGAGACGTGTCTAGTTCCTAAGCCACCTAAGCTGTTAGTGGTACAATATGGACCTGGTCCCAGGAGAATATCCGCGTAAGGTCTCTGGGGTGCACATGGAAAGCAACAGCTCCAGATTATCCTTGATGCACGTCTGTCTTCTGTGCTATTTTTACTTCAGTCATAAGCATTGGGCTCAAGTTACTGTCATCTTGTGTCCCTAACTTCTGATGAGTGGAGATAGGTTAACAGAGAAGCAGTCATCAAGATAGATGTTTTTGTCTTCCACCCCACCCCTCTGTCTGACTCTTCTACCCTTGAGGGGAACATTACTATACACACACACGTGTAATTTTAGACTTTTATGGTTTGAAAATGACACACTGCCGAGGTGGCGTTTCCTGTGCTTTGCGTCACTCTGCCAGCAGGAAATTGCTGCACATATCTGTCTGAACACCACACCAGCACCACGTCCTGACCCCCATATGCATATAACCACATCTACAGAGATGGGCTTTTTTTTTTTTTCAGTAGATTCCATCTCAACCGCCACCACATCTTATGATTCTCAGCTGCTTCTTTAGGATGTCACTTCTTCTTAAGTAAAGACAGTTTTCATTGAAGAATTAGCTTCCAGGACTTCTGGTGGTGTTTTCCATAAAAGCAAAATCCTGGGGGTTGCAGCATTCAGGGAGTCTCACAGGCATTTCTTTTTTGTTCTCAGCATGATGTGGTCCAATCCCCTTCAGCAGATGGGAAAATAGAGTGGAAGAGAGTAAGCAGCCTGCAAGATGACAGCCTTGCTGATCCTCAGTAAAGCCCATGTGCTTTCCCACTCAGTGCTGAATCTCAGCAGATTGTGGGGCTCTGTGGTGTGCCCACATTCCCAAAAATGTATTTCTTATCATTTTAAGGGACATTTCAATTCACTTTCTTTCTAGGTCTGTTGATTTCCAGACTCTCCATCAATGTGTGAGTCCCTTGGCAGAAAGAATAAAGTGTGACAACTACCTTAGAATCCAAAATCTTGTTAGGCTCTCCTAGGCAATGCAGAAGAGGCGAGAGGGAAGCTAACTTATGGGCCTAGCCCTGTGCTACCTTGGACAAGACTTCTAACTTCTCTGGACTTGAATCGTCTCATTTAGAAAACGAGGTCATTTTGAAGTCACAGAATCTTATCATCTTTCCCAGAATATATTGGAGGCGGTTTTGAGAGGCAGAAAGAGAGAGATGAAATGACATGCTTGTTCAAGCAGACTGTGCGGAAGTTAATGGGAGCATGGAGGCCTGTGCATGGGAGTGGCTCACATAGCCTGTGCTGTTTGTGTGTGCACCAGGGCCTTGCAGCCGCTTATTGAGATGAGACCAAGGTTGCAAAGACCTCCAAAGATTCTATTGCAAAGTACTTTACAGCTGACAAAACCAACTAGGTGCTTGCTCTGAAAGGCTGACAGGACACTGGCCTTTCTGGGCTGAGCAATGTTCTCCTGCCCACCTGCCAACCAGTGGGCATCTTCTTTATGCTAATGTGCATTATAGAGAGGGTGGTGAGCAGAAGCAGTGTTAGTCCCAAGAAATCTACCCTTTCCTGGCTCAGCTAGATGGAACCAATTAGAAAATCCGGGGCTAATATGGCTCACTCAATTATAGCTCAAAAGAAAGGGAAAATAACAGAGCTATTAGAAGAGAAGATGTTGGTACTATCACAGTGGAGTTATTCAAATGACTGAAATCTTTATGAGCTTAGTTCTGATATTACACATAGGGAGTCATCTTCAGAATATTACATGTGACCAAGATAGAAGAAAAATACAGAGACTATTAAAACCACCAGCAGCAATCATCTTAGAAAGTACAAAAGCAGCCCTCAGTAAATTTGAAAGAATTCTCATTCTTTTGCCATTTTCAAACAAAAGACCCAGCAACCCTGTCCTCACCACAATGCTGACTAACCACTTCTTGGGCCATGCGTCTCTGAGGGCATGACTCACGTAGCCTCTGTGCCATTTGTGCATACACTGGGGCCTTGCAGATGCTTATTAAGATGAGAGAAGACCAAGGCTGCAGAGACCTCCAAAGACTCTATTGCAAAGTACTTTTTGGTTAGCAAAAACAATCTCATGAAGAGAAACTGGGAGTTGCTGCCGTGAGGGTTTGTGGTACACCAACAGGTTACCATATGTCATGGCGTGGTTTTTTTCCTGTTCTGAGGAGAGATGAGTAGTTCTACCTCATCAGAAACCCTGACACTATGGTGGCCTCTGGTCACCTGGAACTTGGTAGTGATGGGATCTTCATTTATATCTTTTCTTATTCAGACCATCGAGGCTGTTGAGCACTTAACTGTTCAATGACTTACTCAGCAAACAGTTACTGGGTGTCAACCTTGTGTAGTGTCTGTGCTTCATGGTGGGACCATAAATGATGATCAGAATGCAAGCCTTGTCTTTAAGGAGTTTGTAGCCTCCACAGATGACTGGACAAAAGAGATGTATAAACAGAACCTAGGAGTACTGTGTAAATGCAGAAGGGAGGTATTGTGGGAACAAGGGAAGGGGCAGTGTGTCTTTGTGGTGCTCAGGCTGGGTCTGCAGAAGCAGCAGCAGGAGGAATGTACTGGACAAAGAGGCCATGCAAAGACATCCAGAGGTCATCGGCCTCTTTCCAAGAGCTGGGTACTACTAAGTACATTCAGGCAAGTGTGTCAATGAATTATCTCAAAAGTCTTCAAGAGCAGGTCTTATCCTCCCCATCTTTACAAGCAAGGACACTGAAATGTAGAATGGTTCTCTACCCTGTCCATTGTCATGTTTAGATAGATACAAACTAGGCTTTGGCCCTGTTTGGGAGAGCCTCCATAGTCTTTCAGCCTAGATGTTTCTATCACTAATACCTACAGATAACAGAAGAGCAGTGTCAGTAACAACAATAAGTTGAATGTTCTGGCAACTGGAGCTTGGGAGTGTCTTCTGGGAAATAAACCTAAAAAGTCAGTCTGAAGCCAGGAGGTCAGTGGAGTCATGTGGCATCCCTGCCCTCTGCAAGCACATTGTTTTTAAGGCATTAGACAAATATATATGGAATGAAGGCCCTCCTTCCAAGAACCCAGTCTAAACAAGGAGAGGTAGATTTTTTTCCTTCTGTAATTGGACAGAATCATGGTCCTGTTAGAAGGAGAAAAATTAAGAACTACTACCGCCAGCAGCCCAGCAGGGACTGCCTACTTGGTCAAAAGCCTTAGGCAGTGAGCAACTATCAGAAGCCCTTGATCCTTTGGTGACTCAGGCCTGGGAACTAGTGCTGCTGTCCCCATCAGGATTTGTAGATAGGCTGTTGTGACAATGTATGGCAAAGCAATTGATGAGTACTCTTGGAGCAGAATTACTTCTTCCTAGGTGATCGGGAGAGGCAATTCTAGAGGAGAGTTCATATTTGGTAGACAAGAACCTCTTACTTGAAGCATACTTAAGAAAGGCCAGGATAACCACCCCTCCAGTTTCTTCCCCATTTCCACTTGTGCCTATGTGCAGTTTTCATCCCCAGTCTAGCCATTACAAACCTCATTCATGTTACCCAGCTAAGATAGACTTGCTCATAGACAAGGAGCATCTAAGCTTGATTGAACCACTTGGATTTGTGCAACACATTGTCTTTCAAGAGTTCTAAGTTTCCCAAGGGCTTTTTACTGGATTTTACTGAGTATATCTCTAAGAGGACAAAGAACTAGATTTGGAATTCTCATTTTATTGAGTAGAAGAATGTGAAGGTTAAAAGACTCGTTGATTAGAACACTCATTTTCCACAACTAATAGAAATTAGGATGCTTTAGGACAGCAACAGTTAGTTTGTTATTTAGGTTTCAGTTGTTTGGTGAGCATGAATGATTATGGTACCTTTAAAAGCAACCTCTGTACTAATGAGACTTGCCTGTACCTCCTCAGTTTAGTGTGCTTCAGCACACAGAACATCATGCCCCCTCCCCTTCCAGGCTTCTAGGATAGTCTCTGAGAAACTCATTTCACTGAGAAGGGAAGGGCCAGGGAACTCCTTGTCACACACTCATTGTCCAACAAATGCATAATAGGCCCTTGGCATGTGCAGAGATGGGTTGTGTTTTAACACAATTCTCAGGGAAACTCTATGAGATGGGCCTCCATTTTACAGGTGAGGAAAATGGCCAGGGACACTTTCTCCATCATTCCTGTCAATTGTGCCCATTTGAATAGGAAGACTGCAACTAAGAAGTGGTTCCAGTCTTGAGAAATGTCAGACAGAGCAGTTAAGAGCACCTGCTGCTCTTGCAGAGGACTTGGGTTCAAATCCCAGCACCCACAACTCACAAATCTCTGCAACTCCAGTTCTACGGGGACCTGATATCCTCTTCTAGTGTCTGTGGGCAATACATGTCCACTGTGCATTTACTTACAGGCAAACATTCATATATATAACAATAAAATCTTTTTTGAAAACACCATGCTTGACATCTCTGATTAGATTTTTAGTCAAAGTAGAACATTTGTAAGTCATCTTGGAAGTTTTGGGCACATAAATTAGAAAGAGCTTCATTTTGCCTGTGTATTTACAAATTTCTTCATGTAGTATCACAGTGAATTCGTTTATTTACTGTGTGTTCTCAGACAAGTAAAGTTCTTTTCCCTTTGCAGACATTTGCCTGAAAAAATTAAGGATGACCAACAACTAAAGAATATGAGTGGCCAATGGTTTTATGAAGCTAAAGCAAAAAGACACAGGGACAAAATCCATGGTGCTGACATCATCAGAGCATCCATGAGAAGGAAGAGGCTCCCAGCGGCAGGTGAGGTCACAGCTGCCATTTGTGTAGGAAGGAGGGTGGGGAAAGGTGTAAGACTCTTCACTGAGATCTGCTGAAGGAAATCGATTGTGGTTATGATTTGCATACTGTATGGCCTTCTCAGTCAATATCCTTTTGCCTTAAATTTGGGTGGATGAGGGCAGGGCAAAGTGCCTGGCTGTAGAGGAAGACAACTGTTTGAGTAGCCTTTGGGATTATGAGAAATGTTCATGCCTTTCTTTGGCTTTGTGTGTGTGTGTGTGTGTGTGTGTGTGCACATGAGTGTGTGTATATGTGTCATTGTGAGTGTATGCATGCACATGTGTGTGTGTGAAATCATATTTCATACTCAATGATCTGGAACGTAATTCTTCTCTAATCAGCCAAACACATCACTTAAAGGACTATAAGAGTTTATTTAGAATTCCTTTTATTTCACCACTTCATTTTGCCTGTGTGTTTACAAATTTCTATCTAGGTAGTTTGTACTTAACTCAAGATTAATCATTGTAAACCTCTAGGTCTATCTTATAGACAAAGAAAAAAATACTATCTTTAAAGCGTTTAATATATAATGAATGTTAACTATCTATTTTTAACTGTAGAAGCAATTTTGTGAGATATGTATGATTTTCCTATAAACATTATTGAGCAACTAGGATCAACTTGCCAAAAGTCATTCTCTTGCTAAATGGCTGGGCTGTGTTCCACTTATTACAGGTAAGTTTTGACCTCTGTCCATGTAAAGTGCACTGCCTGCAGCTCTCTTGGTTTTCAAGCATATTTGGGTCATAAGAAATCTTTGGGGATATTGGCTAGTACTGTGATTCCATTTGCAATCAAAAATGCTAGACTGATCCTGAAGACATGACACAGAGGTTTTATGGGGGTGATGACACTCAAGAAGTATGTAGTGAAGAACTTAGAATTTGGATTTGTAGACAGGTTTACAGAGTTGGAGAGGCACTGGAGAGGAACATCTTAAATTAGGATCATTTGTTTACCTTTGTACCGCAGAGTCAAACATTGTATTTAGCCAGTTATAAGGACCGAGTAAATGCTTGATAAGGATCCCACTCTGAGAATCTCTTGGCTAAGAATATCCAGCCTTGGCTCCAATTCAGATCATATTAAAGGAAAATTCTAAAGGCAGTTTGCTTCAGTGGTCTCTAGGGTACCTGTACCTTTAAAGGCATTCCTGTCCTTTCAGGAGACTGAGAAGCAGGGCTATGAAATCAGGGGAATATACTAACTTCTTTCACAGATATAATTTTGGTCCTTAGACCCAGTGGCCATCTTGGCAGTTGGGAGGCCCAAGGTTCAGATTTGAGCCCTTATTGATAGGAGCCAACGAGAAAGGTATAGATGTAGCAGTGAGAGAGATAAACTTTCTATCTTTACTGTTTTCTGTTTCAGCTGAGCAGAATAAGGACATGGCGATGAGGGCAAAGGAGAGCTGGGTGAATAGTGTCAACAAAGATGCTTTCCTTCCTGCAGAGCTAGCTGTTGTGGAAGAGCCAGAAGACGAGACAGGTCCAGCAGGCCCAAGGTATGATACAACTTGTGGATTTCCTGGCTCAATGTGTTATTCAGGCAAATGTGGGCTTTGGGTACAAAGACAGGACAGTATCATAGGTGTGAGGACAGGTGATGTTTGGAGGAATTCTAGACTCTGATGGGAATGGAACCTAGACAAGCTTCTTTCCTAGCTTTCAGAATTTCCAATAAATCTCAACCTTAGAGTCAAAATGTTAAATGGTATTTCTTCCAATATCAGCAGTGATGGATTCTTATTTGTACTAAAGATTTTCTTAGGGTAGAGTGAAAAGGAGTCCATGAGTGCTATAGTTCATTTCAGGGGACAGATGAGTCCTGATCATACTGTTACATCTGGAACAATGAAAGATGCTGAAGGACAGAAACCAGGCAGGACAGACAGGACTGACAAAGACTGATGAACATAAAGAACTAGTCTCACGTATGCAGCTCAGTAGGCATATAGTACACAGCAAATGTCCCTTTAACATGCATTCTCCTCTGTATTCCAGTATTGATTTTTAGATGCTTTTATTCAAATCTTTGGATGACATTTGTTGACCTTTGCAAGAGGTAACAAGCTGTGGGGTTATGTTGCTTCAAAACTTTGGGGATTTACTCAGTTGCTTATAGGTACTTAAAGGTATTCTCCTTAGCATCTTTCTCTTCAGGTCACAGTTAATACCTTTTGGTGGGAAGAGCAATTGTGTTTTACCTCTACTGTCTCAGTGGAGACAGCTCACCTCAGAACCTCATACAGGCATGAAGACAATGTCTCTGATTGGGAGACACACTGAGTTTAGGTCCAAGACCAAGCACTGTGGAAACAGATATTTCCAGCAGTCGAAAGGCAAAGAAAACTGAATGTTTAAGACAGCTACCAATTGGCATTTCAGGGTCAGCTATGAGTAAGTCATGCCACATGAAAAATGGAATACTGACTCCAATAAGGTGTCTGCTAATTAACTACTTCCCATGAGTGATAGGCTTCACTATTTTTTCTTCAGGACCGTTTGTAATTTTCTGTGTCATCTATGTTGGTCTGCCATGTTGACTAGAGGTTAAGGGACCTGCTGGTTGATATGTGATCTTAAAATAGTGCCTTTAATTTCTTATGCCTTTACTTCCACTGGTACATAACGAGATTAATAATCTCCTAACAGGATTATTAGAAAACCAAATAGCTAGTAAATGTAGAATTCTTTTCTAAATTAATTAATTAATTACCTTTTTTACATAGTTGTTGACTCCCTCCTTTCCCCGCAGTGTTGTCCTCCCCCCATCCAGTCCTTCTTCATTCTCTATAGAAAAGGGCATACTGCCTATGGATATAAACCAAACATAGCATATCAAGTTACAGTAAGATTAGGTGCATCCTCTCCAATTGAGGCATCCCAGTAGGAGGAAAGGGACCAAAAGGCAGGCAACAGAGTCAGAGACAGCTCCTGCTCCCATTGTTAGGAGTCCACAAGAAGACCAAGAAACACAACTGTAACATATGTGCAGAAGGTCTACATAGGTTCCATGTAGGCTCCCTGGTTGGTGATTCAGTCACTGGGAGCTCCTATGGGCCCAGAATAGTTGATTCTGTGGGTTTGGTGTGTGTGTGTGTGTGTGTGTGTGTGTGTGTGTGTGTGTGTGTATTATCCTTGATGCCTCTGGCTCCTACAATTCTTCCTTTCCCTCTTCCTCAGGATTCCTCAAGCCCAACCTAATGTTTGACTGTGGGTTTCTGCCTCTGTTCCCATCAGTTGCTCGGTAAAACCTCCCTGGTGACAGTAAATGTAGAACTCTTACCATAGCTCATACCATGTAGTAAGCACACTAAGTACAGATGGTACTCAATGTAGCATTTCAAGAACCTCAAGAACTGGTGACACTACTCATTCTCCTTAGTGCCCTGCCCAAACCCCATTGCCTGCTTATGCCCCTAATGGAAAGTAAAGTTTTTACTTTTTTTCTTTTTTAAAATTCTTCTTCTTTCATAATATTCCATCCTGACCATTGTTTCCCCTTTCTCTTTTCTTCCTAGTCTCTCCTTTCCCTCCCCTCTACCCCCAGATCCATTCTGCCTTTGCTTTTCTTCAGAAAAAAGCAGGCCTTTATAGGATATCAACCAAGCATGGCATATCAAGTTACAATAAGACTTTCATAAAACAACAACAACAGCAGCAGCAGCAGTAACAACAACAAATGAAGCCCAAATCCTAGAAACCCTGGTAGAAAAGACATGGTTATTTAGACACAGGAGCAAGTTGCTGAGATCATATCTTAGAATCTGGTTATGATAGAGGCTAAGGAACATGGAACACTAACCAGCAGGGGGAACAGACACCACTACGGAAGAAGCAAGAAGACACCTTGGGCCATCAGAGGCAAACACCTCATCCCACTGTTTGATCAAGCCCAGACTTCCCATCCTGCCTCCAGGCTCTCATTCCATCTCAAGGGACTTGAGAGGCAAAGATGCTCAACTCTATTTTGTCACACCCCCTCAGGATGGTGTACATTGCCCCATCTTCCTTACTTCCAGGCTAATATTAAATCTGTGATTTAAATGTGCATTGTCTTCTGCATGGCCCCAGATAGACCTTTTGGATCTTACTTGTGAACTGGAACTGGGTTGCCTTACTAGGATGCTGTGAGAGTAACTGAAATGAAATATGGGAACTGGTCAGCATTTCTTAGGAAGTAGAAAAATTGGCAACTTCCAGGTGGCATTACAATGATACTATTATGTTACATGGATTAAGTGTGGTTGAGAAGGCCAGCACACAACTGCTAGGCATATCAAGCGTGCTTTGCTCAGTTAAGGCCAGTTCTGTGAGACGTGGCATGGGTGATAATCAGTCAGCTATACTTCCTCCTCTCTGTGTCAGAGGCCACCGTTTTTCTTAGTGTCAATCTCCTGCAATGCTACCCACTTATGCTGTTTAACCTTTGTGAGCTGGGTGTGTTAAGTATGTTTTGGGGCCTATACTTCTAGGCTAAGTGGTTTTCAATAGAATGACTCAGCACCTGTCAATATTTTCTTAGCTAGGAGTGAAGAGTTGGGGGGTATGAAGCTGGGCCATGCAGTTTCTTAACTAGGCATGGTGACAAGAGCCTTTATTGTGTGGTACCCACGAGACCATGGAAGCCCACTCATAAAATGTTATGGGTGATCAGCAAGCAATAAGACATGGGCAGCCACCTGTGTCTTTCATGAACTCACCTTTGTTTACAGCCATGGCACTAGGAAGCTCAGAAAGGTTTATAAGCAGAGAACATTGTTCCCTGAAGGGCAGCTGGAAATCTGGTCACCAGCAGCTGGAGTCCTGGTTGACTAACTTAGCTGGATGGTGTTTGCTGAACCTTATAAACGATGGTGGAGGGCCACTTTCTTTCGGTTTTAAAGTTGGATTTCTAAATATCACAGGCTGATGCTTTCTGTAAAACACAGACGTAAAATACAGAAGGGAAAAAGGCATACAGTAGACCATTGTCAACTGGGCATTTTGAAAAAACTGCTATAAATGGTCCTGAGCACATACTCTCAGTCCATGCACTTACATCACCATGAATTAGTGATAAGCAATATGGATTGCCACTGGCCCAGGAACCTCACATCAATAGCATATCGGATCCCCTCCTAAAATTATCACTGAGCATGTGCACACAAGCCATAGAACACAGCATACAGAATAAAGACCAGAGAAGCTCTTCCCTCTGTATGTCAGAGCCCTGCCCATCAGTGAAGTGTAACATTTCCTGTCTGACATGAGAAGCCAACCTTTGTTATCTGAGATAATAATGTGTTCCCTGGAACAAGTAAGGAGACCTGGGTATCACTGAGAGCCTAATAGGTGTCTACTGATCAGAGCCTTTGATGTCTCTGCTACAGGCACTTCTTTAGATTGAATGAACCTAGAAAATCGTGGAGCTTTTCATTTCTCTGTCTGTCTGTCTGTCTGTCTGTCTGTCTGTCTGTGTCTCTCTGTCTCTCTCTTGTCTCTGTCTGTCTCTGTCTCTTTTTCCCCTCCCTCTCTCTCTCTCTCTCTCTCTCTCTCTCTCTCTCTCTCTCTCTCTCTC
>NW_021604648.1:10681086-10695053 GCF_004785775.1 Grammomys surdaster | reverse complement strand
CTCTCTCTCTCTCTCTCTCTCTCTCTCTCTCTCTCTCTCTCTCTCTCCCTCTCTCTCTCTTTCTCACTGTCTTTCTCTCTTTTTCTTTGATTCTACCTTTGGAGACTTACCCTCTGATGGTTTATAACTGTTTTATCTCTAGAGTTACAGAGAGGCTAGGTGAGATGTCTAAGATAACAAATATTGCTCGGATGCATTCTAAGCTACCAGTTTTTCTCTCTGCTAGCCCCTTGTCCTCTTCCCTGTCACACATCCTTCAGATGCCTGTCAGTGTCATCCTTTCTCTTGGAAGAATGAATTATATAAAATAAACTATAAAGAATATTTGACTTTTTCCCAGTACTAAGCCTGTGTGCTTGGAAGTTTCAATCTCCTTTCTTTTTCTGAATAGTCATCTTCCTGAAATGCAAATCCAAACATATTTGTACCATCCTAGCAGGTAGACCAGGTGGTCTGTAGCTCCTGTGTAGCAAAAAGAAGATCTAGCCAGGCAAGAGTTAGATATCTGAGAGCTCTACGCCCTTGTAACATGAAAGTTTTATTAGAAAAAGGATTAGGACTGATGGTTTATAAGATTTAAGAGTTGTTTTATTATAAGGATCTTCATAAAGCTCAGAGTCTTCAACTAAACAAGGCAATTCATAGGAGGGCCACTGAAGGTAGTGGTCACCTCAGTGTCTTGATATCTTGTAAGAAAGAGGCCCCAAAACTAAATGTCACCAATAGAAGTCAGTGACTATTTTTATTATAGCCACTTTGACAAATGTAAGCCACAGGTAAAAGAGTTAGAATGTATGGGATGCAAAGAAAAATAGGGCGAAGAGAATATAAATAGATATTCATGGTGAAGATACAGTCACTAATTCACTTTTTACATTTATTAATTCCATGCTATATGTTGAACTCAGGGCACTGTACATGTTAAACAAGCCCCCTTATCACAGAACTGCAGTCTCAGTGTAGTTTTATTTCACTGTATTATTTTTTTAGATTCTTACTAAGTTGTTCAAGTTAGCCTTGAACACACTCTCTGGAAAGGCTGAGAACATGGCCAGCAGTACTGATTCTGTCCATCATGGGATGGAAGGATTGCAGGGACATTCTGGACATAGTCACACTTAAGATGATTCTTGAAGGATGGTGAGGGACAATTGTTTAGATAGGGCGTTCTGATATGCTCTGGTTTGCTGGGGAGTGGATGTGATCTGGTGTAGCAGGTTAGGTTTGTGTCCTTCTAAGCACCACAGCGCCTGTGTAAGCATCCAGTAATACAAAGTGCACAGGTTGCTTGTGTGTGTGTGGGTTCCCAGACACTGGTAGGCAAAAAAGATGAGGTTTGGAATATATACCCTCTGGAATCTGCATGGCCCTGGGACTGGAGAATCAAGGATGGAAAATTGGAAGACATGGAATCAGGAGAGAGGTGGCTGCTGTTAGGATGTGTACTGTCCATAAGCTACAATCTCTCTGGAGAACGTTTCCAAAATGAGTTGAGGGGGCTAGGCTTCACTATGGCATTTCATTCTTCAATGTTGGTGCATTTTCTTCTGAAATGAAAAGAATTCAATTATTTTTTCTGAAATAATCAAAAAGGTTAACCTCCCAGCATCCTATTTACCTTTGGTTTGGGCAGACGTAGATACTGTTTTGTATATACGCATAGTGAACCAAAGTGGCAGCTTCAGTGCCTGCGTTTCGCTAATGCTCACTCTGCCGCCAACCTCCCTCCTACCTTTTGTGGAAAAAAAAAAGAGCCAGTAAACCTCAACTTCATCTGCAGCTCTGAAATACTATTGCTTTACCTAATGATCTCTGTCTGGAACGGCTTTTCTCTGTGTATATCCATCTCCTTCTACCAGAAAAATTAGCTATTTGCTAGAACCCCCAGTCATAAGGTCACTATAAGATACAAGCTTGCTCTTGAAGAAAATGGGGATGAGTCAATACATTTGTCCCTCCCCTAGGCCCTTGAAGGTTTGATAGAAAATCCAGTAATAAGAAAACTTTCATTTATAAGATGTCTGGCCCACAAAATCATTTATATTGAACTCTCAAGAGAATGTTTAATCTTATCAGGTTTTAGACTTACTCCAGTCTGTTATGGTAGTAAAATCTCTACAGGCACATCATTCTGCCTCATACTTGGATGGGAATGTGCTCAGCAAGTCTGTGGTGTAGATTGTTATAGTGTTGAAAGAAGTGTGTGTGCTCGCAAAAATACTACTGACTTGAAGTGCTTAGAGTATATATTCTAACTCACATCCTTTGTTTGTCTCTGGATTATTTCATCATATGTTTATTTTTTGAAACATCATGGAGCACCACCATATGCCAAGCACCGAGCCAGACTGAGGGAGACACACAACACTACCCTGCATGGAACTTAACAGCCACAAAGGAGATCAGAATAACAAAATCAAACTAATCACTTACAGAATTTCTTTCTGATTCTAGAACTAGAACTGATATCTAGTGATTTAATCATCTTAATATGCCAATTTTTGTCTAATTGTGACTTCTGGTATCACAGATAATTTTTTTGAAGAATGTGTAGAAGAAGAAAGTTACAAAGAATAGGCTGTGGAACTTGGCTTTCTTCCCAGTTTAAAAATCTCATCATGCATTTAGGCATGGTAACTCACACATTTAATTCCAGCACTTAGGATGTAGAGGCAGGTGTATCTCTGTGAGTACAAGTTCAGCCTGGTCTACATAGCGAGTTATAGGACAGCCAGGGATACATAGTGATACCATGTCTCAAAAAATTGTCTTCACGTGGAATATTTTGAACATCTTTTATGTTTATGACAGACTCTACCTCTCTCTAGGAGGAGTGCAATTCTAAGGAACAAAATATACAGTATATGGCCATTAAAAGATTATAATTTTAGGTAATATAGGTCTTCTGTGTAAAGATCTGATCTCCTGATGCCAAGCATGGAGCAAAGTCTTAACCCAAAGTGCCAATAAAGTGTGTAATAATGAGACAAATGATGCTACAGGAGGGGAGATTTGCGTTTTGCTTGAAAATGGCAAGACCAACTGCAGCAGACAATGCAGTGCGGAGTTGAGTGGAAATCACCAAGAGTCACGTGAATAGAGCAACCATTATGTTTAACAAGAGAATGCTAGGACTGACTTCGGTAAGGGGGAGACTGGCTTCAACTCTAGAGTCATAATCAGGATGTGCAATTGGGGCCTCTGGAGTCTGGATGCAGAGGGAAGATCACATAGAGGCCCTGTTTATCCTTTAGGGTTGGATAGTGAGAAGGAGCAAGACATCAAAAAACTATGTCTGCCCTTTGGGGATACCCAACATCTGTGATTATCCAGCAGCCTTACTTGCGAAAGGAGATCATTTACACTGTGTCAGGCATCTGCTGTATACTCTTCACCATATTTCACACTGGCTCGTTTTATAAGGAATTTATTACATTTATTTCCCTTTCTTCCCTCAAAAGCCTCCAATATACTCCCCTTTGCTCTCTTTCAAATCCATGACCTCTTTTTCAATTGTTGTTACCTATGTGAATGAACACAACTTGTTCAGGCTGTTTAATGTTACTTGTATGTATATGGTTTTAGGGTTGACCATTATTGGATAATTGATTAGTGTACTCTTTCCTGGGGAAGACTATCTCTCTTTCTCTCAGCATTCCTGTGTAGGCTTTGTGTGGATGGGCTTTCTCCAGCTGTGTTTGGATGTCTTTTGGAGCTGTTCTTGTTCAGCTCATGCTTTGGCAGCCACACTGGTAAGATTTCATGGGTGTAGCCTCTGGCATTTCTAGGAGACACGATCTTATAACAAACTCCCTCTCTGTCTCTTATAGTCTGTCTCCTCTTCCACAGTGATCCATGGGTATAAGGTACAGAAGTTGTGTTATAGGTATATCAGTTGGGATTGGGCTGCACGATTCTGCATGTTGACCTGTTATGTTTTTCTGTAATGGTCACTGTCTATTGCAAAGAGCTTTGCTTGGTGATGGATGAAGATTAAAGTTATCTGTGGGTATAAGGACAAAGAGTTAGAATGTAATTAGGAATCATCCTAGTTTAATAGAATGGCAGTTGTAGGTTCTCCTCCAAGACCCATGATTTCACTGGCACTGGGTAGTTGGCTAGGTTTCCCCTATGGTCGTCTTAAAGTGACACTGGAGAGAAATAGCCTCTCAGTTCTGAGATCTTGGCCTTTCATTATGTGGACGCCAAGTTCTATCAATGGCCATGCTTCTTTTTGACACAACTTAATTTGGCTTTGGCTTTGTGTCCATCTAGTGCAGGAATAGATTTCCTATAAGGGTCCCTTTCTGTCCAAATTCTGGTTCCATTACAAGCTCTTCCTGTGTTTTCCATTTCATACATCCTACCTTTTCCTTCCTTTGCCTTTGTGTGACTGGGCTCCACAATGACACCTCCTCTGCTGCACTTTACTTTTGGATCAATAAAGAAGGTGATTGAAGGAGGGATGGCCTTCTTAAGAGCTTAATGTGAAAAATAGCAGTTCAAGTACAGAAATGAAACCACAAAATGGTTAGCCTTGAGGTTTAGTGGCAGCAATCTTGGGCAAGGTTCCATGACCCTAGGGTGAATTGTTTCCTTGCCTGGGCTTTCTGTTCCTTTCTGTTTGTTTTTGTGAGGGAAAGAGACATCACCTTCAAAGGATTTTTCCAAACTCTTGATTCTGATGTCACTAAGAACTTGTGGAGATTAACAGGAAGCAGCTGTTCCAGCCAATAGTGACTTCATATTTTATGTCTATGGCAAAACTCCTGGCACAAGCAAGCTGATTTCCCTCTTGTACTGGGATTCTGTGACCCACTTTCCTTCTTACTCATAGTCGAGGGTGTGACCTGCTCAACTCACCATGCTCTGTGAACTTTGTTTACTTTCACCCTGGGCTTCGATGCCTCTCAAAAGGACATCATGGTTTAGAGAATCCTGTGGACTTCTATCAACCAGCTGCAGTCATCTGTCCACCCACCACTTTCTCAATGGCCTTCTGATACTTTTCTCTTTGTACCTGAGTAAGAATTCATCTATTAACTTGTTGGGATGAAGATCATAAGAAATTGCACTAACCCATCAGCCTTTGTGTATAGCTATCTAACTTGATCATTCTATCTCCTTGGCAGGTCACTTATCTTACTGAGTCTCTGCTTCAATTACGTTTTATATGTATTAGGAGAAATACTGCATGGAGTCAAGATTTTGTGACTTTATTTCACCCATAAAACCCATTGCTCACTTTCTCACTTGTATCTTATCTTAAATCTAAGTTTGAAATGAGTTAATTTCTGCAAATTTAAGCTGTGAACCTCTTGTGTGCCTGTACCCTGGACATCTTCAAGGACACTAATAAATGTTTTTGTCTTCTCTCATGCTACCCTTACATCTTTGTTCCACCATTGCCTTTGTTTTGGTGCCTAATGATGTTCGGAGCCCAGTTTCTTCTCTCTTCTTGCAGTTTGATCTTACAAATGTCTCCCCTTCTCCTGTCTTAGCTCTTGGCCATGGATTGATGCCTCCTACAGGGTAAGGTTTTATTTTCTGAGTGATGGTTTCTTTTGCAGTTCCACTGTGGTGAATCCAGATTCCAGTGTGATTGATATGTCCCAGGAAAATACGAAGACTCCAACTATGTCTCTGCCCAAGGTAGGTTGAGCCCAGACAGTTAAAATCTCATTATCGGCAGGAGTGCCAATTTTCTCATCATGTCAAAGCAAAACAAAATACAGAGACTCCTGTAATTCATTGTGTGTACCAGGTGTATATAATTTGGGTATTTAGTTTAAGAAGTCACTCCTGTGGTGGATAAAGTTGATAATTATTATGTTTGTGTTGCTAAAGGCCCAGCTTTCTTTCTGTCCTCAAGAGTTAAACAGTTGAAGGGCAGAAGGGATAGTTGGCCTCAGTGCTGAAGAGAGTTCACTGTTGATGTGGAGGACATGAGTTTCTTAACTGGCTGTAACTCCAGCTCCAGAGATCCAATGCTTCTGGCCTCTGTGGGCACCTGCATGCTCACATATCCCCCAGCATATATACATAATTAAGCCTTAAACTTGTTTTTAAAAGAGTCAGGTGGTGACCCATCATTTAATCCCAGGCCTTGGGATGAGTAGAGGGACAGACACAGTAGGATCTCTGTGAGTTCCAGGCCAGCTCAGTCTAGATAGCTAGTTCCAGGCTAGCCAGGGAAGTATAGTGAGACTCGGTAAAAAGTAAAACATTAAATAAAATCCTGTATGGTATTGCTGTTCTTAGGCTCTGGAATGTGGCTTATCAGTTCTATCATGGTCCTTATTTTTAGGCATAGTTTCTCAAATGTCTATTAGAGGTCTGTTTCCAGGGGGAACTGACTGTTTTTAAAACTACAAACAGTAATCATTTATAGTCAGTTGTATTAATATGAAAAATCAGAGGCAGGAATATTGTGAAGCCTAAGCCGTTGTATACTCTGTTTAGGAATGCCCTGTCTCAAAACAGCAACAAACCCAGTCTGTATACACTTAAGCCTTTACTGTCAGTGGTGCCCATAACAATGACTGTGAAACACTTCAAGGTGACTGAAGTCATCGTGCAAGTAAATATCAAAGAGCTATTGTCTCATATAGTAAGCCATGGTAGGAAGGGCCCTGATGGGAATCTGACCTGATTTGAAACCTAGGATTTCCTTGCCCTTGACCAGGTCTTTGCTATCAGTCAGGGTCATTCTTACCAATAAAATGTGCTCCTGATGTACTCAAAGGTCTTTGGCAAGGCATATACTTTATATAATTGTATCTATGTTTTTGTATGATGTATAGTAATTTTATGCTAACCAAACTAAGCAGTTGCCCTAGGCCCAAACATGCCTAGATTGAGCTGGTTAAAGCTATTAAATATGTGTGCTCATAAGCAGTTGCTAGTGCTGGGATGCTGTTATGACATTTAAACCAAGTTTAATAAACACTGTTTTCCCCCAGCAAAGGAAGAATCCATTTAACAGCCCCAAGCTGCCAGAAGATCACTCATCGCAACAAACCAAAACCGAGCAGTCAAAAACTGGAAAAGCTGGTTTATTTCAGATTTCAAAAGAGGGTAAATATTATTTTCCTGACCTAGCTATTTTTATCTTTGTTATCTGTGGACAGGGGGAAATGCTCAGAGTTCCTTTCACTAAAATAACTCCCTGGAGAAAGTGAGAAGTCTTGATGGTTTTCTTCTGCTGCTGTCCATTGTCTAGATATTAGGAACTGAATGTCTGCACATTCCAGACCTGGGCTCGCCACTTGTTCTGTGAACTCCATGCTTTGAGTTTCCTCAGCAGTGACATGGGAAAGTTTTGGACTAGAAACATGAAGTCTCTCACATAATAGTATTTCTTGCATGCCTACCATGTGCCGACACTGTTGTCTGTTTAAAAGAAGTTGACAAAAATTTAAAGTTGTCCCAGGAGGAAGTGATAAGGCTTTCTGCTCAGGATCATTTGATCAAGTGTATGGTTTGACTGAGTTAAGTTTGTCGCTTATGGAAGTTTACATGACAGGAAGAGGAAATTCTATCCCTTCAAAAGTAACTGAAAGACAATATCACTCACTAAAAATTTAGTCAAAGATAAGAAACAGTTGGACAGTAACCTAGAGCCTTTAATTAGCCTGTCTTAATATGTTTCCCATTGGGTACACTTTATAAGACACAAATATCATGTAGGAAAAACGCTATTGGAACATGTTAGCTGTTTTAAAACTTTTTTTGATAAGACATTAGTTTTAGGTATTGGGATTTTTATTTTAAATATTGAGTTACTTTTTATGATTTTAATATATGATTTTAAAAGATGGTGTTTGCATTTTTCTTTCAACATCCTTTGAAAAATTAAAAAAAATAAAAAATTATTTTATGCATGCTTGGTGCCCTCAGAGTTCAGAAGAGGGCATTGGATTCCCTGGGAGCTGGAGTTACAAATGGTTGTGAGCCACCATGTAGATGCTGGGAATTAATCCAGGGTCCTCTGTAAAAGCAACAAGTGCTCTTAACCACTGAGACATCTTTCTAACCCCTTCAAACTCTATTTTAAAAGTTTTTATAATCAGTATAAAGTATCACAAATCAAATAAAACACAGCAATATTTTCAATAATTTTTACATACACGATAATACAAAACAAAATAATCTTATTATGATACTTTACACGTATATCTCACTGTATCTTGCTTGCATTAATCCCCAATGCCTTCCTCTATCCCTCCCATCTCCAACTTGCTGGAAATAAACCCCCTTCAGCCTTCATGTCACACACACACACTCACACACACACCTTGATTTCACATAAGAAAAATATGTGGTTCTTTGCGTCTCTATATAGTTTTGTTTTGTTTCTCTCCTTTCTCTTTAATCCTCTCTTTATATGTTCATAGTGCCTCTTCTACTTTCATCCTGTATGTGCACACATATAGAGGTCGGATAGCAACCTTGTGGACTTGGTTCTCTCTGTCTACTTTTTGTGGATTTCATGGGATTAAGTTCAGTTTGCCAAACTTAAATGGAAAATGCCTTTAACCTCTGAATCATCTTACCAGCTTTTGTATATCAATTTTAAGAGAAGACTTTGTTTACAATAGTACTAAACAGAATGTATATACAATACCTATATATGCCCTATTCCCATACATGGAGATTCTCCTTCATGGTTAGTATCTGCTACCAGAGTAATATGTTTTTTTTTAACTATCAAAGGATGGTTATTTTTTTTTTTTTTTTTTTTTTTTTTTTTTTTTATTGGATGATTTATTTACATTTCCTATGTTGTCCCCTTACCCCATCCCCCACCACCCCCTCGGAACCTCCAATCCCCTCGCCCCTCCTCCTTCTTCTCTGTGGATGTAACCTCTATCTACACCCCCCCCCACTCCCACCTCCCCACCCTCAAAATTCCCACCCCCTGGGGCATCCAGCCTTCATGAGGTCAAGGTTCTCTTCTTCCACCTATGCCCAGCAGGGCCCTCCACTTTTACATATTCAGCTGAAGCCCTGGATCCCCCCCTAAGTGCTCCCAGGCTGGTGGTTTAGACCCTGGGAGCTGTGGTTGGTTGGTATTGTTGCTCTCCTCATGGTGCCACAAACCCTTTCAGCTCCTTCAGTCTTCACTCTAACTCCTCCATTGAGAACCCCATGATCAGTTCAATGGCTAGTTGTGAGCATCTGCCTCTGAATATGTCTGACTCTTGAAGGCCTCTGAGGAGATATCCATATCAGGCTCTTATCAGCATGCACTTCCTGTCTTCCACATCAGCATCTACCTTTGGTGATTGCACATGGGATAGATACTCAGGTGGGGTGGTCTTGAGACGGCCCCTCCTTCAGTTTCTGTCCCTCACTTTGTCTCCATATTTGCTCCCTTGAGTATTTTGTTGCTCCTTCTAAGAAGGACCGAATCACCCTCACTTGGTCTTCCTTCTTTATGGGCTTCATGTGGCCTGTGAGTTGCATCTTGGGCATTTCAAGGTTCTAGGCTAATATCCAATAATCAGTGAGTGAATACCATGTGTCTTCTTTTGTGATTGGCTTACCTCACTCAGGATGATAATTTCTAGTTCCATCCATTTACCTAGGAACCTCTCGAATTCATTGTTTTTAATAGCTGAGTAATACTCCATTGTGTAAATATACCACATTTTTTGAATCCATTCCTCAGTTGAAGGACATCTGGGTTCTTTCCAGCTCCTGGCTATTATAAATAAGGCTGCTATGAACATAGTTGAGCATATGTCCTTGTTATATGTTCGAGCATCTTCTGGGTATATGCCTAGGAGTGGTATAGCTGGATCCTCGGGTAATGCTATGTCCAATTTTCTGAGGAACCGCCAGACTGATTTCCAAAGTGGTTGCACCATCTTGCAGTCCCACCAACAATGGAGGAGTGTTCCTCTTTCTCCACACCCTCGCCAGCATCTACTATCACCTGAGTTTTTAATCTTAGCCATTCTGACTGGTGTGAGATGGAATCTCAGGGTTGTTTTGATTTGCATTTCCCTGACGACTAAGGATGCTGAACATTTCTTTAGATGCTTCTCGGCCATTCGAGTTTCTTCCGTTGAAAATTCTTTGTTAAGCTCTATACCCCATTTTTTAATAGGGTAATTTGGTTGTCTGGAGTCTAATTTCTTGAGTTCTTTGTATATATTGGATATTAGCCCTCTATCAGATGAAGGATTGGTAAAGATCTTTTCCCAATTTGTTGGTTGTCGTTTTGTCCTATTGACAGTGTCCTTTGCCTTACAGAAACTTTGCAATTTTATGAAGTCCCATTTGTCAATTCTCGATCTTAGAGCATATGCCATTGGAGTTCTGTTCAGGAACTTTTCCCCTGTGCCCAAGTATTCGAGGCTTTTCCCCACCTTCTCTTCTATTAGTTTCAGTGTATCTGGTTTTATGTGGAGGTCCTTTATCCACATAGACTTGAGCTTTGTACAAGGAGATAAGAATGGATCAATTTTCATTCTTCTACATGTTGTCTTCCAGTTGAACCAGCACCATTTGTTGAAAATGCTGTCCTTTTTCCACTGGACAGTTTTAGCTCCTTTGTCAAAGATCAAGTGACCATAGGAGTGTGGGTTCATTTCTGGGTCTTCAATTCTATTCCATTGATCTTCCTGCCTGTCTCTGTACCAATACCAGGTAGTTTTTATCACTATTGCTCTGTAGTACAGCTTGAGGTCAGGGATGGTAATTCCTCCAGAAGTTCTTTTATTGTTGAGAATAGTTTTCGCTATCCTGGGTTTTTTGTTATTCCATATGAATTTGAGAATTTCCTTTTCTAACTCTGTGAAGAATTGAGTTGGGATTTTAATGGGGATTGCATTGAATCTGTAGATTGCTTTTGGCAAGATGGCCATTTTTATTATATTAATCCTGCCAATCCATGAGCATGGGAGATCTTTCCATCTTCTGAGATCTTCTTCAATTTCTTTCTTCAGAGACTTGAAGTTCTTGTCATACAGGTCTTTCACTTGCTTGGTTAGATTCACACCAAGGTATTTTATATTATTTGCAACTATTGTGAAGGGTGTCATTTCCCTAATTTCTTTTTCAGTCTGTTTATCTTTCATGTAGAGGAAGGCTACTGATTTGTTTGAGTTGATTTTATAACCAGCCACTTTGCTGAAGTTGTTTATCAGGTTTAGGAGTTCTCTGGTGGAAGTTTGGGGGTCACTTAAGTATACTATCATATCATCTGCAAATAGCGATATTTTGACTTCTTCCTTTCCTATTTGTATCCCTTTGACTTCTTTTTGCTGTCTAATTGCTCTGGCTAAGACTTCCAGTACTATATTGAATAGGTAGGGGGAGAGTGGGCAACCTTGTCTAGTCCCTGATCTTAGTGGGATTGCTTCAAGTTTCTCTCCATTTAGCTTGATGTTGGCTACTGGTTTGCTGTAAATTGCTTTTACTATGTTTAGGTAGGGGCCTTGAATTCCTGATCTTTCCAAGACTTTTATCATGAAGGGATGTTGAATTTTGTCAAATGCTTTCTCAGCATCTAGTGAGATGATCATGTGGTTTTTTTCTTTAAGTTTGTTTATATAGTGGATTACATTGATGGATTTCCGAATATTGAACCATCCCTGCATTCCTGGGATAAAACCTACTTGATCATGATGGATGATTGTTTTGATGTGGTCTTGGATTCGGTTTGCTAGAATTTTATTGAGTATTTTTGCATCGATGTTCATAAGGGAGATTGGTCTGAAGTTCTCTTTCTTTGTCGGGTCCTTGTGGGGTTTAGGTATGAGTGTAATTGTAGCTTCATAGAACGAATTGGGTAGTGTTCCTTCTGTTTCTATTTTGTGGAATAGTTTGAAGAGAATTGGTATTAGGTCTTCCTTGAAGGTCTGATAGAATTCAGCACTAAAACCATCTGGTCCTGGGCTTTTTTTAGTGGGGAGGCTTTTGATGACTGCTGCTATTTCCTGAGGGGTTATGGGACTATTTAGATGGTTTATCTGCTCCTGGTTTAACTTCGGTACCTGGTATCTGTCTAGGAAATTGTCCATTTCATCCAGGTTTTCCAGTTTTGTTGAGTATAGGCCTTTGTAGTAGGATCTGATGATTTTTTGAATTTCTTCAGTTTCTGTTGTTATGTCTCCCTTTTCAGTTCTGATTTTATTAATTTGGATACTGTCTCTGTGCCCTCTGGTTAATCTGGCTAAGGGTTTATCTATCTTGTTGATTTTCTCAAAGAACCAACTCCTGGTTTTATTGATATTTTGTATTGTTCTTTCTGTTTCTATTTGGTTGATTTCAGCCCTGAGTTTGATTATTTCCTGCCTTCTACTCCTCCTGGGTGTATTTGCTTCTTTTTGTTCTAGAGCTTTTAGTTGTGCAGTCAACTTGTTAGTGTGTGCTCTTTCCAGTTTCTTTTTGTAGGCACTTAGAGCTATGAGCTTTCCTCTTAGCACTGCCTTCATGGAGTCCCACAAGTTTTGGTATGATGTGTCCTCATTTTCATTGAATTCTAAAAAGTCTTTTATTTCTTTCTTTATTTCTTCCTTGACCAAGTCATCATTGAGTAGAGAGTTGTTCAGTTTCCATGTGTACGTGGGTTTTCCATTGTTTTTGTCATTATTAAAGACCAGTCTTAGTCCGTGGTGATCTGATAAGATGCAAGGGATTATTTCAATCTTTTTGTATCTGTAGAGGCTTGTTTTGTGACCAATTATATGGTCTATTTTGGAGAAGGTACCATGAGGTGCTGAGAAAAAGGTATATTCTTTTGTTTTAGGATGAAATGTTCTATAGATGTCTGTTAAGTCCATTTGGTTCATAACTTCTGTTAATTTCAAAGTGTCTCTGTTTAGTTTCTGTTTCCATGATCTGTCCATTGCTGACAATGGGGTGTTGAAATCCCCCACTATTATTGTGTGAGGTGTAATGTGTGTTTTGAGCTTTAGTAAAGTTTCTTTTATGTATGTAGGTGCCCTTGCATTTGGAGCATAGATGTTCAGAATTGAGAGTTCACCTTGGTAGATTTTTCCTTTGATGAGTATGAAGTGTCCTTCCTTATCTTTTTTGATTAATTTTGGATGAAAGTCGATTTTATTTGATATTAGAATGGCTACTCCAGCTTGTTTCTTGGGACCATTGGCTTGAAAAATTGTTTTCCACCCTTTTATTCTGAGGTAGTGTCTGTCTTTGTCACTGAGGTGCGTTTCTTGTATGCAGCAAAATTCTGGGTCTTGTTTGTGTATCCAGTCTGATAGTCTGCGTCTTTTTATTGGGGAATTGAGACCATTGATGTTAAGAGATATTAAGGAAAAATGATTGTTGCTTCCTGTTATTTTTTTTATTAGAGGTAAAGTTATGTTTGTATCTTTTTTGGGGGTTGTTGGAAGATTACTTACTTGCTTTTCCTAGGTTGTAGTTTCCCTCCTTGTGTTGGCATTTTCCATCAATTATCCTTTGAAGTGCTGGGTTTGTGGGAAGATATTGTGCAAATTTGGTTTTGTCATGGAATATCTTGGTTTCACCATCTATAGTGATTGAGAGTTTTGCTGGGTATAGTAATCTGGGCTGGCAATTGTGTTCTCTTAGTGTCTGTATGATGTCAGTCCAGGCTCTTCTGGCTTTTATAGTCTCTGGTGAGAAGTCTGGTGTAATTCTTATAGGTCTGCCTTTATATGTTACTTGACCTTTTTCCCTTACTGCTTTTAGTATTTTTTCTTTGTTTTGTGCATCTGATGTTTTGATTATTATGTGACGGGAGGTATTTCTTTTCTGGTCTAGTCTATTTGGTGTTCTGTAGGCTTCTTGTATGTTTATGGGCATCTTGTTCTTTAGGTTAGGGAAGTTTTCCTCAATAATTTTGTTGAAGATATTTACTGGCCCTTTAAGTTGAGAATCTTCATTCTCATCTATACCTATTATCCTTAGGTTTGGTCTTCTCATTGTGTCCTGGATTTCCTGGATGTTTTGAGTTAGGAGTTTTTTGC
>NW_021604648.1:10551072-10676086 GCF_004785775.1 Grammomys surdaster | reverse complement strand
TCTGGGGTTTAGGGAGTGAGATGGAGTTCTTACCAGCTGCTCTGAGTGCAGTGGCTCCTGGATGACTCAGGATTCAGTTTCTCCACAGGACGGGAGCAGACCTACTCTGTGTCTGCTCCAGCCGGGAGGAGCAGGCAGGGGCAGAAGGGAAGTGGAATTCCGGAGGGGCGGGGTTTGGGTAGCTGCTGTGCCCTGGATGTCCCTGGCTCCCCGATCTATCTCTGGGGTTTAGGGAGTGAGATGGAGTTCTTACCAGCTGCTCTGAGTGCAATGGCTCCTGGATGACTCAGGATTCAGTTTCTCCACAGGACAGGAGCAGACCAACTCTGTGTCTGATCCAGCCCAGAGGACCAGGCAGGGGCAGAAGGGGATGGTTAGTTTTCTATTGCTGTGAAAAGATGCCATGACCAGGGCAACTTATAAAAGAAACCATCTAATTTGGAGGCTTGCTTACAGTTACAGAGGGTGAGTTCATGACATCATGGTAGGAGCATGGCAGCAGACATGGTGTTGACACAGTAGTTGGGAGCTATGCCTTATTGGAAAGTAGAGGAGAGAGAGAGAGAGAGAGAGAGAGAGAGAGAGAGAGAGAGAGAGACAGAGACAGAGAGAGAGACAGAGAGAGAGACAGAGACAGAGACAGAGAGAGAGACAGAGACAGAGACAGAGGAAGCTAACTGAGAATGGATGGACTTTTGAAATTTCAAAGCCTATTTCCAGTCACACATCTCTTCCAGCAAGGTTGTACCTCCCAATCTTTCCCAAACAGTTTTACCAAGTAGGCAGAAAACATTCAAATATATGAGCCTGTGCAGGC
This sequence comes from Grammomys surdaster, assembly GCF_004785775.1. NCBI lineage: Eukaryota > Metazoa > Chordata > Mammalia > Rodentia > Muridae > Grammomys > Grammomys surdaster. The sequence goes on along the minus strand of NW_021604648.1, from coordinate 10,675,269 downwards.
CACTCTCATTCTAAACACTACACACAGACAAGCTACCTGGAAACATCTTTGTCATCTAGAATCAGTAATCTACATCAAAGATTCACCCTTGGTATTCTACATTCTATGGCTTTGGGCAAATTTTTAATGCCATTTATTGCCATTGTAGTATCATAGAATAATGTTTTTATTGTAAAGGTCATCTGTGTACTAATATACAGGTCTGTAAGTGCTTTCCCTATTAGGTCTGCATTTACACAAGTCACTTACTGTCTTTAATATTTTCATAGTGCTTCATAGATGCAGACTAAACAAGTCTCCTTTAAATTGTAGAGTTTCTCTCCACTTAATATATCACCTAATATGTTTTAATTTTCAGGTGAATTGTCAGAATCAAAAGAAAAGCCATCTATCCCAGATATGTCATGCCAAAAATTACAGAGACCAAAGCAACCTGTATCCATGGAGCCTGAAAATGCATCTCATACCAAAGCTCCAGTTCCCAAAGCCAGAAAACTGATCTACAAGTCAAATGGCTTAAAGAAAGTTGATGACCAGTCTTTTCCTGGACAAAGGAGGGACTCCCTGAATGCTAGAGGGGCTCCAAGAGGAATCCTAAAGCGCAACTCCAGCTCCAGTAGCACAGACTCAGAGACTCTCCGATTAAATTCCAACCTTGATCCAAAAAGCAAAATCATATCACCTGGTCTAACCATCCACGAGAGAATTTCTGAAAAGGAACATTCTTTAGAAGATGACTCTTCCACAAACTCACTGGAGCCATTAAAGCATGTGAGATTCTCTGCAGTGAAGGATGAACTTCCCCAGAGTCCTAGACCTGTCCTTGGCCAGGAAGTAGGAGAGTTTACTGTTTTAGAATCTGACAGGTTGCAAAATGGAACTGAAGATGCAGGGGGCATAGATGACTTTCAGGATCACCCAGAACTCTCCCACAAAAATACTTTGTTTTATCAGTCAGTGTCAAGCCCAAGCATTTCAGAAAGGGAAACAGCACAGCCGATATCTTCTGGGTCTGTCCCAAGAGATGAGATTCCTTGTCATTCAGACACTCTACCCACAAGACCTCAGTGTGTTGACAGTTCATCCATCATCAACGAACAAGATAAATCATCACATTTTACAAAGCTTCCGTCAGAATTGTCCAAAAACCCTGCAGGTGAGAGTTGTCATTGCAGGTTACAAAAGCTGACCTTACCATATATGCTGGTGAAATGACCAGGTCAGCCATCCCTGTAGAAAATTAAGATTTTGTTTTAAGCATCCCAGCTACACTTAAAATAGTTGCCATTTGGTGACTTTCCTAAATTATCACCATTGCCAAAAGAATCGGGATAGCACAGTGTCTAGCTTGTGTTTAATATGAGTTCCCTTATAGTTGATCTTAAAAATACAAAATAAAAAATAAATGAAGTCAGCTGTGTTGACACAAGCCTTTAGTCCCACCACCACTTGGGAAGCAAAGGCAGGAGGATCTCTGTGAGGTCAAAGCCAGTCTGGTCTCCATAGAGAGTTCAGGAAATCCAGAGCTGCATAATAGAAAGACTCTGCTTCAAAAAGAACAACAAAAAGCAAAAGAAAAGAAAAAAAAAGAAATTGTATGTACAAATAACAATGTTTTGAGTTAAATAAAAATTAGTATAGAGAGTAGGTATTAAATAAACTCAGAAATGTTCGCATAGAGTAAGCACATCATTGTTTACTAGTGTAAGGCTGTAAAACTAGAGTACTTATGAGGGAGTGACCCTCAAACTACCTTCTCATGTTCCCTCTAGGTTTTTTACATTATTCTTGGACCTTGAAAAACATAAATTGAAAATATAATATTTTATACTTTCTCCCATCTTAATTATATTTTCATCTAATCCTGTGATTTTTTAAAAAAAGTCATAAGATTTTAAAATAGCCATAATCAAGTTACCTCTTTTCTTGTTAGCATTAGGTTAATACTAAACAACTTTAGTTTAGCCCCATAGCTCCGGACATGTCTGAGTCAGTCCAGTCATTAAGAGACAAGGGTCCTTTGCTCTTTGCACATTTGAATATAATAGAACTTCTTTTTTAAAAAAAATAATATAACAAGTGCTTCTTCAAGTAATCAGATAATTTATGTGAGAAGAAATTACTATTGATTGACCAAACATTTGCAAATAGTCATATGGCATTTAATTAAACCAGTGGTTCTCAAGTTTCCTAATGCTGTGACCTTTTAATACAGTTCCTCATGTTGTGGTGACTCCCAACCACAAAATTATTTTGTTGCTACTTTGTAACTGTAATTTTGTTACTATTATGAATTGTAATGCAAATATCTGACACGTAGGGTATGGGTCATGACCCACAGGTGAAGAACTACTGACCTAGATGTTTATCTTAAGAATGAAAAAAGTCCAGGGATAATATTTTCCTTTGTTATAACTTACAAAGAGAAAAGACTTCCTTGTTCTGAAATTTCACCTTCTTCCTTACAGGCTGTTCTTATCATTTTGTATTTAGTTATTTGTTTTGTCAGATTTTACAATCATGGTTGACAATTTTCATTTTTGGAAGAAAAGACTGTCAACAAAGCTCTTTTTGATAGGCTAATCGCCTTCCTAGTCTCAGAGAGTGCCTATATACAAAGGTATGCCCACCAAGAGCCCTTTTCACTGTCTGATTATTAAAATAATATATGCAAGGTACTAGGACATTTAAACTCCCTGTAAATATGTGACTCCTAAGGGCTTGGCTTTAGTTACAAGCTTTAGTGCAATCAAGACTCAGCTTATGTTCACAGTGAAAAACAACACAGAAGAATTCTTCAGAGAGAAGAAAATACTATTACTGTAGAGTTTTTAAAGAAATATTCTTATTTTTAATGTAACAACTTTATATGTAAACTATCACACACATACACAATTTAAAAAATTCTCATCTGTGATATTGCTGTTCAACAATAACTTTTGCTAACTTGTAGTTATACACTTGCCAAAAATTTTAGGTACATATATAATTCATAAATTGTATTTTTAATACCCTGACTTTTTAAGATTTACCTTTAATTATGTATAAGATTATTTTGCCTGCTTCTGTGCCCATTTACCATGATCTGCAGGCCAAAAGAGGATGTTGAATCTCTGGACTGGAGTTACAGATGGCTTTGAGCCACCATGTACATGCTTTGAATCGAACCCAGATTCTCTGGAAGAACAGCCAGTGCCCTTAACCACTGAGCCATCTCTAACCCCTACCTGCAAGACTTTGTTATTTTAGCCAAGGGTTTATCACAAATGTTTTCCTCATTATTAATTAGTCTGTAAATAGACATATAATTCTTTAAGACTTTCACAATTATTGTCAAATATTTAATGATACAATGTGTACATAAGTAAGAAAGCTGATACCTACTATGTATAAGTATTGTGCAAGTCTCTTACAGTTTTGCATTTAGTCAGAGTTGATTAAAATTAAAGACTGAATTTTATAAACTGATATGTTTTTATTGATCTGAAAATGTGGCTGACTGTAAAACATTCAGCTCACCTTATGTTAGGAATGACCCCCTCCGTGTACTGTGTAGCTTAGCATTTTAAAGAAACTTCCTAAAGCATATGAGCCTTTACTACTAGCTTAAGTAAATGCCTAGCTTGTAATTAAGGCTCAAAAAGAATCTAAACACCCTTCTTTAGACCCCTAGGTTGCTAAGCTGACAACAAGCAACCAGTTCAGTTGATTTGGCTTACAGAACTAACTTCAGACTCACGAATAGTAGAAAGGAGACAAGAAGCAATGGAGGAGGCTGCTCTGATTAGAGGTCTAAAACTCCAGCACACAGACCAATCACCAGGACAGCTGTTAGTCAAGATTCCTAGGCCCTGGCTTTGGAGATTTTGATTTAATACATCAGGAGTTAGGCCCAGGAATGCAAAGATTCTCATTTTCTTATCCAAGAGTTCTGGAAAGAATTCATTGTTTAGTCTTACTTGAAAGTTGTTTTTCTAACTCCTGAAATTACTTCAATTTGTGCTTCTCAAAGCTTCCCCTATGGCTTATGACAGTCTCCTTTTGGATGAGTTTTATGGAATAGTTGAGAAGATTAATACTTAAGATATAATGTGGGGCAGAATACGAAGCTCACATGATATTTAAAACATAGGCCATGGACTCCAGTGAAAATTAAGTACCTCTCCACATTACTTGAAGGGGTCTACATTTGTCTTCCTTTCCTGTTACAAGGTATTTTTTTTTAATATCTTATACTAAACTCCCTGAAAGATGTTGGTATGGGCAGCTAATACTATCGAAAGTGCCATTTTTAGAACATAGACTGAAAAATAGCCCTGTAAACATTATCTTATTTAGAAAAGCCTTTCTGTGTTGCAGATGAACTGACACACTGTGTTGAGCCTGAGCCATCACAGACATCAGACCAGAGTTTTAGAGACCATCAGCAAGGTAAGCCCCTTCTCATGGCTGTCACTGATCAGACATCCTCACACGTGGGTCCATGTGCTACAGAGATAAGGAAGACAACTGACGATTCCATATCTAAAGTCCTAGACTGGTTTAACCGAAGTTCTTATACAGAGGACAGTATGTCATCTCTCCAACATCTCCAAGGAATAGATCTCAGACAACAGACAGACTCAAAAGCACAGATTAGCCATGCCTTGATGGCAGATAACACCTGTCTGAAAGAAGATGACTCAAAGGTCCCAATGTCCACTAAAATGAAGTTGAAGCCTATGAGGACTGACTCGGCAGTCCAAGAAGAGGGAGATATGCTGGTTTTTGAAACTTGCCAAGACAGTGATGAACGTCTCAAGTCTAACTCTGAGAATTTGTCCCAACAAGGCACTCTCAAGGAAGGTCCAGATACACTGCAACAATTTGAAAGCTACAGATTCCCAAGTCACAGGAATGAAATCATGAATGATAGCCAAGGTTCAGAGAGTACAGGAGGAGGAGTTGGGACCCTTCCTGTAGACAGTGACTACCTGCTCAGGGCTCTGAAAAGATCTGATTCAGAATCCCAAGTCCTGTGGAGCGCTAAGCATCCTGGCAGCTTAGATAAAGAGGAAACTAAATTCCATGCGCCTCAAAAAAGTAAAGGGAGCACACATCTAAATGCTGACTCTTCAGTAATTGTCCTAGGTTCTATTTTAAAAGATGATGCAGAGAGGCAAAGCAAAACCAGAAGTACTTCCCTCCTAAAACCTTCCCTAGAAAAAGAGAATAGTACATTGTCCCTTGGAGCTGCCAACAGTAGATCTTGGAAGAAGCCTGAGGATCAAGAAGAAGCCAGTGAAGATCCCAAGAACCAAGTGCTGAGAGAGAAATACAAGCGAGTGAGTGACAGAATATCTTTTTGGGAAGGAGGCAAAGCTGGTGCTAAAATAAGGGCACCACAACTTACATCTTGCAGTCAGGAGCCATCTTCTGCTAAAGCACACCAGCCCATGAAGTCACAGGTCATGTCCCTGGGCAGTTTATCTTCAGGCCAGAGTGAATATAGTCAAGTCACAGCTAAACTTGTGGTCTTTGAAGGAGATGACCAAACACTCCATCTCTCCTGTTCTTATTCCTCAAATAAATCTGAAACAACCACATCCCCAATATCAGGTCTATCCAAAAACCATCCTTCAGATCCTTCAGGTAACCAGTCCAATAAAGTAACTCTACTTCAATCTATGGGGAATGAAATGCATCCTTCTTTGGAGAAAGACAGATTTGTGATTGATGATATATCAAAGGGCAACTTCCAAGTTTTTTCCCTAAGAGAAAGAATAAATGAACCCAATACAGAACAAGTCTATAATCACTCCCAATTTGAGAATCTGAGAAAGTTTTGGGGTCTGGGAGCGAATGGAAACAGTAAACACAATAATGGAAATAATACTGCAACAAACAAACAAACTTCTGGGCCATTGAACAGTCAGAAATCCAAGGAGTTTGATGCCATGAAATTATCAAGAGAAAAGACCCATGAAGTAGAAGGAAGACATTTAAGGCAGGGAAATCTTGTAGCTGCAGATGAGATGGAGAAACTAAACTTTAAGTGCATGCTTCAAACACCAGCAGATGAAACCATATTTTCAAAAAAATCACCCCAAAAGTTCACTTATCATTTGGAAGGAAATGGGCCTTCAAAGGAAAGTGTAGGTAAAACTAAGGAGCACTTTGTTACTCCGGTGGTTAAAGAGGCTTGCTCAGGTCAAGAGGCTCAAGAACCCACAGTGAAAGCAAGCATCCTGCCGAAAGTCTCTAAAGACACATTCAATGACACATTACAGAAGTTGCTGGCAGAAGTGACATCACCAGCAAGCCAGACTTCTAGCAAGAAAGTTTATGAACAGCAAGAACTCAAAGTAGGTGTTTCTGAAAATAGGGCATGGCCTCAAAAGAAAAGTTTTGCCAAGGATGAGGAAGAAGTCACAGGGTTCAGGAAGAGCCCCCAAGAGCCCCAAAGAAGAAATCAACAGAACTGTAGTGTAGACAAACTCCAGAAAGAAGCAACTAGAACTTCATTGACTCCCTTGCAGTCCCCTCAGGAACCTGTTACTACTAGACCTGTCTCTCCACCTAAAGATGACCTATTGTTTGAAAAGTGGATAAAAGAGAATCACAGTCCTTCAGCAGATCAGAGAGAGATAACAGCTCCTTTCCCACAGGGTGTTGAAACTTTGGCAGGTACAGATCTCACCTCAACGGCCAAACATTGTAACACAGAAGGTATGATTCAGCTGGTTGCAGAAGAGTCTCCTCCATTGGCTCAGTCTTCCCGTTCTTTTGAGGGAGTTTCCAGTTCTCCAGCAGATATGTCTTTATCTTGGGATGCTCATCTTCGATCCCAGGATGGGAAGTTACCTTCTCAGAGGGAAATTTCAGAGGCTATAGAGAAAGTTGTTCTTCCTTCCAAACCAGCAATGACTGATGTAAATGCTGTGCTACAGAAGCTACTTAGAGAAGCTGGAGATGTGGACAGCAAACTCCCTGAAAGAGAGCAAACAGCAGATAGACCCTCAAGTCCTCAGAGAGTGAGTCCCGTATGGGCTGCTCCAGTCCCTGCTGTTCCAAATAAGGACTCTCATTCCTTTTGCATGGTACCTGATACAACTCATGAAGGTAGATCTCACTTATCTGACAGAATGTCACCATCAGCACATGCCACTATGTCACTCACTTCTACTGTAACTCAGTATGGCCAGGAGCAACTTCAGGATGTGGCAGAAACAGTGAGGGAAACAGTTATTCAGCCCAAGTCAGAGTGCCCTGAATTCAGGGATGGCTTGGAAAAACTACTGAAGGAAACACTACAAACTTCCCTGTCAAAATGTGAAGAGGATACAGTGACTATTTCTCCATCAGCCTTAACAGGTAGTTGTGAGATGTCCCATCAACTTGCTTCTGAACTCCATCCTACAGAAATACAAGAAACTGTAGAGAAGGCTGAGGCTCCATCAGTAACTGAGAGTAGTTTTGATGTTGGTCTTGAGAAACTTCTTAAAGAGATCTCTGAAGGGCCTTGTCAGCTGCAGGTGTCAGAGAAAAGAGACACTTTGGAGAAGCAGCCATCACAGGCAGAGCAAGCGGGGCTCATGGGGGAAATAACCCATCTCTTTTTGGATGGCTCAGGAGCCTCTAAAATGAAGGTTGCATGTAGTGCTTTGGAATCTCAAATCAGCCAGTGTGATAAACAGTTAGGAAGAGATAAAGCTGTGACTGGTCCATTGACAGATGTCCAGGGTTACACAAGTGGGTTTGGGCTCCCTGAATGCTCACAACTCTATGAAGACCATAAAATAGAAACCATTGAAACTGTTCCACTTGTAGAGGACGGAGGCAGAGAGAAGGTTATTGCAGGAGGAACATGGGCTCCGCAGAATCCAGGCTTTGAAGAAGCTCCTAAAGAAATGAGGGTGTCCAGAAATAAGTACTCCATTGTTTTCCTGGAAACAAAAGGAAAGGCTACAGAAGCGAGTGAAGTTAAATTGGTACTAGCAACACCATATAAGAGACGAGAGAAAAAGCAAGGACCAGACGCATGCTCTGAATCTGAGTTTTCAGACGGGAATGCCAGCTCTAACAGGGAGAGCTGGAGAAATACCTCCAGTGAGTGTTTGGGAATTTTTACTCCATGAAGAGTCTGCTTAATAAGATGCATGTGTAAAGGGTGACTTTTTAAAGAGTGGGGTAATTTGGATAATTTGAATGAAAACAGCTTTTCTCACAAGGCTGTGTTTTAGAATCATCTCATAGAATCTAAAAAACAGATTCTGGCATTATTTTTAAATAACTATTTATTTATTTTTTGGTTAGCAAGATCCTTTACAACACATAAACCAGTTGTTTTCTTAAAAACAATTAAAATTTCTCAACTGGCACTCCTCACAGACATCTCTAGTAAAAGTCACAGTGAGAAAGCACCACAAATGGACATAAACTCAGCATGTAGCGTCCATGCCTTAGCTGATGTCCAGGGCCAAGCAGAAGGCAGCAACTTCCCTTCCCTCTGATACTTTGTGCTGTGTGTCCCCCACCTCCACCCAATATTTCTTTTCCTCTCTTTCCATTTTCCTGCAAGAACATTTTCCCCTTCTCAAATATGCTTATAGCCCGATGAGGTCACCTGATCGTAACTAAGGGTATTGCCTGGCCCTGCTGCCTTGGCTAAATTTTGAAAGCTTTTACCCGATGGCTCCACTCTTCTCAGAGCACTGGGGGTTCTGTTTTCAGCCCAGCCATAAAACACAGGGCTTGGCTCGGACTGATGTTGATCAATTCTTGGGCATTTTGGCAGGAAAACCCCAGAGCAAATAGGAATCAGAAGTTACCTGGTGGGAGCAATGAGGCAGAGGAGGAGACTCTCTGACTGGGGCACTGGAACAGAAGCTGCTTAACTGTAGCTGATCATCTTCTTTGTGGTTTGATAGTGTCCATGGAACCAGATGAGCTTTACTATGTGGCTGACTCATGAGGGGTCAGGTTTTTTGTTTGTTTGTTTGTTTTTTGTTTTTGTTTTTTTTGGCAAGCAGCTATAGCGTCTTTTCTTGGTCACTGACCAAAGGATCCATGTGGGATCCCAATCAACCACGTTTAAGCTCTTGTAGCAAATGCTGCTGATTAAAATAAATAAATAAACAAGAAAAGTGAAATGTTTTCTAAAACTAAACATACACAAGAGTAAAACTAACCCGGTGGAGCTGTTCTTTTACAAAACTGCCCGTTGAGTTAGGAGAGAAAACTGGCCCGTATTAATCTGCACTTAGTAAGATACTGGTATACTGCATGAGTGGCTACACACATTGCCATTTTGTTGGTAACTTTCCTGAATCTTTGAGATCTAGAAAACCTACATCTGTTTATCTGGAGAACTCACCAGCTGAGCGCTCAACCGTACACAGATGTTACACATTTGAATCCGTCTTCTGTGGTTTTCTGCTGACTTCTTTTTTTAATGGCCCCAGAATTATTTCATGGCTGTCTTCAAAAAACCAGAATGTTAAGTGTGAAGATTAAAAGTGCGACTCAATAAATTATGAGCCTAAAATAGAAGTGTAGATGATGCAGAGAGTGTGAATACTTCTGCGTGTCTGTATTAACGTGTTCACCTCGGTACTATTGGTTTATGTTCACAAATAACCAGGAAAATTATTTTTGAAGAGCATTTGGTAGTAGAGATATTGCCATTACTTTTTTTTAAGTATTTAGAGGGAATCAGGGGGGTGCTACTTTCTCTTTTCTGCCTATGGTTTCATTGCTTTCTGCTGACTGGGGGACCTTTTGCTTTGGTAGTGTGCAGTGTTCATCCGTTTTGTCTTGTGACAGGTTCAGAAGAAGAGCACAGCCCTGTTTTGAAAACTTTGGAAAGGAAAGCTGCTAGGAAAGTGCCTTCCAAAAGTCTAGAAGACATTCCATCAGACTCATCAAGTGAGAATAAAGTTTGTCCCATGGTCTATGCCTCCCCTAAGCTTAAAAACGCTTGTGTGCTTGTGTTCTTCTACGGTCTCACTGCATGCTGGCATGCACCGGAGCCTCCAATGCAGCTGTTACAGAGGAGACGAGCCTTCTCCCCGTGTGCTCAGGCAGCTTGCTCTTCAGTGTCCGCAACGTGGCTTTAAAAATAACTCATGATATTTAATGATGAGAAAACTAGATTTTCTTTTATTGTTATATCCCAGTTTGAGTGTTTACAAATACATAGGGCTGGGGAGGTAGCTTCGTGGATAAAGTACTTGAAGTAGAAGAATGACTACTATAGTTTGTATTCCCAGGACCAAGAAAAAAGCTGAGTAGGAATGACAACATGTCTGTAATCCCAGCAATGGATAGGCAGAGACAAGGGAGCCCCAGGGCAAGCTCACTAGCTTGACAAGCCATGTCGTAAGACCATGTCAGGATCAGACAAAGACCAGACCTCAATAAATAAGGTAGAGAGTGATCAAGGAAGACAGCCCATATCAACCTCTGGCATCCATAGGTATGTGTACACCTCGTGTGTGCACACCTACTTACATATACATATGTGAATATTCATACACACAAAAACTCTCAATAAAAATACAAGTAGAGTTTTAAAGAATCACAGCACTAGTGGTGCTAGTGAGGTTTGTACTAAGAGCATCTACTGAATATCATGTTCAACAAATTGTCTAAGAATTTTTTCACGAGTACCTGCCCATGAGAGATGAATTGTTATCTCTATTTTATAACTGAGGAAACTGGAATTCAAGTGGTAAAAATACCTTTAGTATAGACCCAAAGCTCACAAAAGACTACTGCAAACAGTATTTATAAAGTGACCATATCACATATGATAGTAAATGTCCCATGATATATATTTAATTAGTTCCTGACTTCAGGAGCTTTTCTTTCTCATTTGTCACTCTTTTTCTATTCACACGCTTCTTTTGGCCCTGGCCAAAGACTCACACAAAGTACTCTATCAGTACTATTTCGTACAGGCTGTTGCTTTAACTGCTAAAGGAAGGGAGGGGTCTTTAGATAAGGCAGAATGTCTACTGGGACTTATCTGCCAGACTAGTGGATTTAGAAGTCATGGCCTCTGGAGTTTTGTTCCAACTGTTTCGAAGTTATGATCTGTCTTGGGGGTCTTAGATAGCCAAAGAAAATTTGTTAAATAAAATTTAACCACTGCCAAACTCAACTGATTGCTGACATTGTCCAGTTTAGAATAAGTTTTAGGTATTCTCAGTTTGAGATTTTTTAAACAAAAGTTGGGGTTTAAACAGAAAGGAAGAAAAACTCCTTCGCCAAAACAATTCATACATTTCAGAGATTCCCAGGGTGTGGAAGAGAATATTCCCAATTCAGAATGCAGCTCTAACTCTCCCAAGGATCTTGGAATTTCAGGGTTGGAAAGGACCCTGAAGGTCACTCATTTTGACTTTTCTCAGTGTCAGAATTCCCTCTAAAGCCTCCTCAACAGGTGGCCAACCCCCATATCTGCCTGAATGCTTCCAGAAAAGGCATGTCCAGTCCTTTGTTGGACAGCTCTGATTGTCCTTCCTTTTTGTTAGTGATGGGCACTGAGGGATAAAGAAGAAAAAGACAACAATTATCCTTTTTAGTAAAAAGCAAAAGCAAAACAAAACCCTCTTGTCTGAGAAGTACAGAGTTATTTCCATGGTGCAGCTTTAAAGTACTCAGGAATGTATAGGGTTAAAAAAAAAAGTCACAGTCAGCTGACGGGTATTCTTGCACTCTCTCTTCCAAATACCGATACCCACTCTCACACTAGCCTGCCAAGATTCCACTTAGCAGCTGGTCCCCAGTTACATCTCTTAAGTTGGCTTCCCAAGCAAGCCTCCCGGAGGCATATGCAAACCATGATGCACATACACAAATATTTGTTAATGACCATAGGTTTGGGAAGGTGTTAGTCATGGCCAGAGTCTTACCCTCTGCAGAAGAATAGAAGGCTGCTTCAGCCCTGTGCTTTCCCCTGTTGTCAGCGGATTGCTTGCTCTGAGCTAACCCTCTAACCCTTGGGAGTCAGTGCACAGCAGTTTGCTGATGTGAGCCGCATCGGGCTGAAATGGAAGCGCCTGCTAAGACACTGGCTCAAGTAGCTAATCTAAAGAGAAAGTATTTGGGGGAAGACATCTTGGTTGCACCCCTCACTGCATCTTGACTAATTGCTTCCAACTCCTCCGGGAGCTTCCAGGGACAATCTCCTTGTTCTCGTCTCATCAGGGGTCAGCCCCATTAACCATTTGTTAATTTCTCCTGAACAGATCAAGCAAAAGTAGATTATCTGCCTGAAGAATTAGTACGTAGTGCTGAAGATGGTAAATATCTTTATGTATTTGCATGTCTGTTTGTGTATTAAGTTCTGGGGTGATTTGGGCAGTCACTGGCATGCAGCTGTTGGGTAAATAGAAGACCGTCATTTGCCAGTATGTAGCAGATAGTGCCTAAGTTATAAAAACATTCTGGCATGGTACATTTAATACTGCCTATATTCTTAAAGCTTCTGCTGATGATAACATGAGGATCTCATCAGAGAGACTCAGGAAGCAAGGGTTTCTATAAATAGGAAATTATATTTCTGTGGGTATGAGCTAATTTGTGTTAACTTTGACTTGCAGAACTCTCCGAAAGAGTGGGATCTTGGGTTAAATTGTTCTTGTGTTTGATTCTCAAATCTCAGCATTTAGCACAACTAACAGAGTCTTTACTTCAAAGAAAAGGGCCCCAGGACTAGGGAAGATGAACCTGCCTATGATTATATAAATGAGTATGGAATGATGGTGAGATTAATTGATTTCAAATATTAAGGCAACAGAAGCTCTTGAAGCATGTCAATGGATTACATATTACTTTTGCTATAAAATTAACTGTGTAATAGAGCCTTGGTGGGGGAAGGGTAGGAATGAGTCTTATTCTTATAGTTCAGCACTTAAAAGTGAATGATTTATATTTGCTGACAGCACTTAATTTTTGTAAGCTGTTCTTGCAATAACCATAAAAATGTGTACTTACTATGCAAAGTGCAGCAGAAGATCTCAGAGGTAATTTTTTTTTTTTACATTATGTTAGGTTTTCTTGTTTTATATTTACAACCACCTTGTTGAAACAAGTGAGAAAATAATTTTAGCCTGTATTTTGAAGATTAAAAAATACTGCTCAGAAAAATGAGGTGTTCTTTTTGCAATCATGTAGCTCATCGGTCAGCGAGAGAGCAGGGTGCAACAACTTGGATGCCCCTGGTCCAGTTGTTTCTTCCTGTGTCCCTGCTGTGCTTGAGGCTTACAGGAAAGAAAACTCAGGTCTCCTACCCTGGGTCTTAGATTTTTAATTAAACAAGAGGCTTTAAAGAGAGGCTAATGAAGGATCCCACTGAGACACGAAAAGCTGAAAATCTGTCAGATGGATTCTGTAACTTCAGTCTTAAAACTAGCATTTGAGTTTAACTTTCATGTCTGTTTAATCCTTAATTGAAATGGTATTCATTCTCAATGTTACTCTTCTGGGTAGATCAAAAAGCAGACCAGGAACCAGATACAAATGAATGTATACCAGGAAGTGAGTAGCAGGACATTTCCCATAAATGACTAAACATTTCATTCTATATAACATCAAATATGCTAATGAACTAATCTATTAATACCATAATACTTATTATTACTATATCTCCGAAGCTTGCAAAAAGAAAAAACTATTTCATTCTGATAAGGGCATATTAAAAACAGTTTACTATGCTGAAAGAATGTATTTTCACTAAAGGAGATTTGTTTATCTTAAGTTTACGTATATTGTTATTGATGCTATCAACTTCTCTTACTCTGATATTGGAATCTTTGCTCAAAATCAAATGGGCATATTTTTTCTTTTTTTTTATTTATTTATTTTTATTTTTTATTTTATTTATTTATTTTTTTTATTTTTTTATTTTTTTAAATGGGCACATTTTTATTGTAGTTCACCTTTGTGCTGCATTATGCTGTGCACTTCAGGGCCCTTTAGCTTTTATGTAACAGTAGTCAGAAAGCAATTTATTACTGATTTGGATCCCCCAAAAGAACTATGCTTTGACAGTTCACAAACAGTATAGTTAGCTATACCTCCCTGCATATCTATAAAAGTAAATTTTTGTTGTGTTCAGGGATTAAATTCTGAGGTTCTAAAACTGGCTTCAAACAGTAAATATCAAATCTTTTTTTTTTTAAATTAACATTTGAATCTAAACAAAATAAACACTTTTGCTACTAGTGTCCATCAAGTAATTTATATCCAACAGAAGACAAAGATAATGTTAGTTCCCAGTTTTTAGTATTAAGACTATTCTACATAGGTAGGACCACTGTCTTAAAGGCAAATTATATATTTAAAGTGGCTCTCTGGGGCCTGACAAAGTATGCATATATGCCTGCATGATTGTTAACTCCGCTCTTTCATAAATGTAGACACTGGTGGTATGAAGCAATTGCTACCCATGCCTGCTTTCAGGTCCACAGTATTTTGTGTAATAACCCTCAAAAGGCTTTGAATATGCTAATGGGCTTCCTGAGGAGAGCTTCTCAGTGGAGGAGCCAGCAGATAGAGGAAATAATGTGCTGATGCTGGGAGTCTCTAATGTCTAGCTTGAAATCCGAGACTGCTCATGAGGTCTTCCTCAAGGCCCTGAGCTTTGGCACATGACTTGACAAATTCTTAAGAGCTGCCTAGGAGAGAAGGCAATTCAGGCCTGGCTCTGTGAGCATGCCACTGTCTGGCTACTGCAGACAAAACAAGCTTCTACCCTGGAGACGTTTATGGACAAAGAGACTTTTCCTGTGGCCTTCGAACTAGGACGTGCTAAAGTTTGGACACCTGGTTTTATGTTGCTGTTTAACATTTTGTTTGAGACGTAAAAACAAGACACAGATGGACATCTTTCTATTCCTCTGTCTTCATACATATTGGTCTAATAGATCAATTATGTGCTGTAGTGTAGGTAAATTCATTTCTTTAGCAATTAAACAAAAGATTCTTACTGTCTTTTCATTAGGAAATACCATTCTTACTATAAGACAAAATATGTGTGATTAAAAACAAGTAACTGAAGGTCATAAATGTGAAACTGATTACATTTGAGTAATGAGTGTAATTGAATTTGACCTATTTACATCATCCAACAATATACATTGTTGCAATGATGCAACAAAAAGGCTTTTACAATCTTATTGAAACACACATGGGATATGACTTAATCTTGAGTTGTTTCCACTATAACTCACCCAAAAGTACACATGTATGCACACACAAATGTATACATGTGTGCACATGCACATACACACGCACACATACATACATGCACACATTCACACATGTATACATCCATACACAAATACAGACATATGCACACATATACACATACTTTAAATGCATGGGAAATGATAAAGTGGGTATTCTAGTGAGACACTGTGAAGGAATTTGCTGTATGTTTTTGTGTATGTGCTTTGTCAGCCTCAGGCTAGGTGAGAACGGACATAGAATAAGCAAAAATTTAACATAGGTGGCTCAGTTTCGTTTTTCACTCCTTAGATTTATTTTAACTAAAGATGAAATCAGCTAATGTTTAAGGCTAAATGTGTGTTTTTAAGTTATGAAGAGAAAGGCAATTTGATTTGTATGTATTTCCTAATGGCATTTTTAAGGATAAAACCAAATCAATATATTTGTATTGTATTTAAGACATAACTTGAAGAAGATATATCAGAAATGTTTGTATCTTTAAAAGTACCTAGTATACACCAGGCAGGGCAACATGCCTTGAAATAGAAACTCTTTCATTATAAGAGCTACTACTCACCTTAATAAAAGCTTTCCCACTGTGATTCATGTACAAAAGAAGAAAATAATTTTTGAACTGCATGTATGCAAATTATGACTCAAGCCCACTCTCTGACTAGGCCTTCTTTACATATATTATTGTATTAGAAAGAAGTCATGTGCTATCTTTTCTTAATCAATTACTTGGGTCTATTAATTTGAAATGTTTAAACCTGACCTTGATATATTGAAACTTCTTGGAGCCAAATGGTATCTAAATATATTCTTTAAATTATTTTTTTAATACAGGGTCTTTCAATGTAGCCCTAGCTGGCCTGTAACTTGTTATGTAGCCTAAGCTATTCTCAAACTGGCAAAAAAAAATCCTCCTGCCTCTAAATTTCAAGGGCTAGGATAAAAGGCATGCACTACCTCACTGGCTAAAACAATTACTTTAAAAATTATAATCTTTCATAATTCTGAGTGAGTAACAACCACCATGAGATCCATGGCACCACCTCTCTCTTTCTTTCACACACACACACACACACACACACACACACACACACACACACACTAGAGAAAGATAGAGAGAGTGTTCCCTAAACAGGAATTTTCCTAACCACTAAATAAACAAACCTGGTCTTAGGCATTCCATAGCCAAGTGTGAACAAAAATCCTAAGTGTACAAATGAAATAGTTTTTCAGCCTGCAGCATGTTGAAATGTGATGGATCTTGTTGTGGTGAGGTGGGGAGATGAACCAATACATTATAGCACTTGGGGTTCAGAGCTCTGATGTGGACAAAAATAAGTAAAATCAATTCACATTGACAAGTGAGGGTCCTTTTGAGACCATGTCTGTCTCCTTTTGTATCCTTGACTGTCCTGGTGTCACTATGTAGCCCAGGATGGCTTCAAGCCTACAGCAGTACTCTTACCTCAACCTCAGCGTGTTGCTGGGATTATAGACCCGAGCTATCATATCTGGTACATAATACAATGTAAGACCAACACAAATAAGAGCAAGTGGTTTTGTTTGCTTGCTTGTTTTCAATTCATTTTCATTTGGTTCAACTCCCTGTGAGTTCTCTTTCTGAATATGACTTATATAAACTGCTTGTCACTTACCTCATGATCCTATGCATGCCAACTACTACACCTTTAACCTTTATACAGAACGGTATTCATAAATGAAAACACAGTGTATTCTCAATGTGTGCCTGATGTCTGATGGTTGTGGATAATCTTGAAATCTAAATGCTGCTTTCTAGTTTCCACAGTGCCTGCACTGCCTGATAATCAGTTTTCCCACCCTGACAAACTCAAAAGGATGAGCAAGTCTGTGCCAGCATTTCTTCAAGATGAGGCAAGTTCATGTTTTGAACCTTTGGGAAAATGGAGCCTGTTTTGCTCTGCCACCAATGGGCCATCTGCACTTGAGTGTGGCCCAAACCAAGGATGTCAATAGGGATGGCTCTTGCCTCCCAAGTCAATGCAGGCAGTGTTGTTGATCCAGGGACAGGGCAAAGGAGGCATGTCTCATTTCACTCAAATAGTAGTTATTCTGGTCAGTAAAGTTGGATTGAACATATCTAGGAATGTGAAACTTTTGCTTCAAAGTAGGTACAAATTAAGAAATCTGGGAAGGAATATGTTGTGTAATTTTACTGTATCTATATCTAAGAGCTAGTTTGTAAGACCATAGGAGGTATGACTATTTCTAAAGCACTTGTTAAAATAATTGGCTGCCTTAATTCTCCAGTGACCATGGAAGCTATGCACCACCATTATTCCCAAATATTACAGGTGAAAAAAAATAAAGCCTATGGAATTAAAATATCTTCACACAGCTGTATTGTGGACTGGCATCCAGATCTGATTTTCCTGCTGGTAACCACTGTGCCATAACCATGTAGGAACATGGCTGTGCTCCACAATTTACTGAGTACAGGCTATGAACCAGGAACTCAATACTCCAGTTAGTTTCCAAACACCCAGAAACCACTACAAAGTGGATCTAACACTTTGCTTAATGGCTTTTGACTTAGTAAGATCTCAGTTTCTTGCTGTCACATGATTAGAAGCCTATGGTGTACAGTAAGATATTTTCAGTTCTGGTTATAAAGCTAGATTGTTGTATTACCAGGAACAAATAAATTATTTACTTCCAGTGAGACAGGTTTTTGACTATGTACTGTATGACGTTGTTGGTACCAAATGACCTAATGCAAAGAAAACACATAACACAGTGCTTGGAACATAGTGAACACTCAGTAAGTGTTAGGATCTGTGATTCTAGGTTTTGCCATGGTTTCTGAAGGGGAAATGGAAGGCTTTAATACTTAGGCCAATCTTCTTAGAAGATAGGATGTGAATAAAGTTCTGAGCAAAATGTAAATTGCACTCTACTCCCGTCCTGAATGCCATTCTGTCTGTTAGGAACTTTGGGTGAACAACATCTGCAAATATTTGGTCCTTACAGATGTTTAAGAGCCCTACACTAGTTTGGAAATAAATCACCCATTCTGTGAGGGAAACTAACTCATTAGCTGGATGCCAGCCAGCATAAAGTCCATGCAACTTCTGTCATTTAGACCTTTGGAGATTTGCTCTGGTCTTGGGTAGTCATAGGAATAAAACATAATTTGAGAGGTGAGTTGTACTAGTATATATTTGTTAAGTTTCTCCTTCCGTTTAAACCTGCTGTCTCAGATCTTAATGGGACATTTGGCTTTGTGTATCAGAGGCATCGGAATGAAACTGTATCACTTTACCTTTCTAAGCATGTAGACTTGAACTGGGGAGTAAAGGATTCAGTGATGAAATCAGCCCTTGCTCCTTTGTCAGCTGTCCCTTTGAAACTTAGTCACATTTATTAAGTGCTAGCTATGTAAAAATGCTGTAGCAGTCCAACAAGACAAAGTCCCATCCTCCCATCACTTATTAATGATCCAGTATACTAGTAGAGTAGATAATGTGTTCTGAGAGAGGGGAATAGATTGTCTAGTGTATGGGAATGGAATGTAATATCAAAGATACTTAAATGGTATGGATTTTTGAAAAATCCTCAGACAAGAGTATTTTCTCTTCCATGTAAGTCATTAATTGTTTTTCTTTAACTCCTTCATTAATCTGCATTATAATTGGCATCTATGATATTGATATATAATTGCATGATCCTGGAATATGCTGGCATGAACTAACTATTCTTCCACAACCCTGGAGCCATTGTGTTGTTCCGTAGGGCCTGCAATCCCCAAATAAAATTGTTATGAATATTGAACCTTATAAGGAAACATTCAACAAACTTTAAGTATAAATGCAATTGAATTTGTCACTGCTGTTTTTCCTCCTTGTTCTAAATAGATGTTCCTTGGGATGTATTTATAATAAGTATCCTATTGCTTTTTTATTTTTAAAGCAATATGTTGAAAGCTAGTGAATGGATAATTGAACAGACTTAAGGAACAAAAGGATGAAGACAACAACACTGTAGGTTACATAGGGGTGTTTTACATTTTAAAAATATAAAATGTAATTGAAGCTCATCAGACTAGTTCTTATTATTCCTAGTTTAACAGTATCTTTAGCAAAAGATTTTCATTTTTAAGAAAGCTGAAGCTAAAACATTAAGAATGGAAAGACTTAAGCATGGTATTTTATACTTTGATAGGATTTCATAGATGATATGTATATATACACACACACACACACACACACACACACACACATATATGTATATATACTCTAGGGAATGCAGATATATTAAAAGACTGACAAGAAAGCTCACAGTGGTACTGTCTTCCATAGGTCATGGGGTCGCACTGTGGTGAAATATCACTCCCTCATCCTCTTTGCACACTGCTCTCTTAGGTGAGGTCCACTGTAGACCACCACTCCATGCAGAATCCCCAGCAATTAGCCCTAGCCTCCATTGCCTTTGGAAACTGTCACAGATCAGTGTGTAATAAGATGCCATCCTCGCCTGGACATAGAATCTAATGTTGACTCATTCCAAACTTACAATATTCTGACCTTGACTCGTTCCAAATATAAACACTGCATATGTGATGTGATGTCTTGTAGAACGATGACAGAGAAACAGACACAGCATCAGAGAGCAGCTACCAGCTCAGGAGATACAAGAAGAGCCCCAGCTCATTAACCAATCTTAGCAGCTCCTCTGGCATGACGTCCTTGTCCTCTGTATGTAAACAAAGGCTCCATCTTAATCTCTCTCTGCTGCTCTAAACTTTGCTCTTCTATGCCCCTGCTCACTGTAAAGTAGCCTTTTGTCTTAGCTCTAAAACTCAATGTCGTTTCCTTTAATTTTTAATTACCTTCCAGCTAGCTATATATTCCAATTCTCATAGAATGAGGGGTCTAATGTATGTTATAATAAAAACCGTTTTGATGTGCTTTAAAATTCTAAATTGGCAGCAATATGAACCATTCAATTTTTTTTTTTTTTGGTGTGGAACAAACAGATTACAGAACCTGCCTATCTCAGACATGACTTTATATACAACTTGCAGACACACCATTGTACCTGTCTTCTAAATAAGCCCCTTCAAACTTAGATCGAGTCTTGTGAAGAATGGGATAGTACTTTGTTGCCTTCTGGAAGGAACCAGAGCATGCTTTTACATGGCAAGCTCCCAAAGCACAGTTGCTCAGATTTGATGGAAGTGAATGTGATTATATGAAACTTCTCCCATAAATGAAGGTAGCTCATGTAGTGTCTGTATAGAAATACACATATGAAATGACATTGGCATATATTTGTTTAAATATTTTTCTACTATCCATACACATTCATATAGCTCACCAGGTATGCTAGACAAATGACACCATGCTTAAATTCTTACTAGCCTTGTATTTCTGAAGCTCTTTTTAAAAAATCTATTTAAATTGATTTTTCCACCCTGATAATCTATGTATGCCTTGGGAAGGCTCTAAGTTCCCTCCATCAATCATATATAGTCTACCCTTCCTGAACTCTGAAAGTGCAAGGCTCAGCAAGCATTTTCCTAGATTCAGAGGATAAGAAACATGGTAAAATTCCTTTGTAGTGCCATGGAATTTTAAGCAATGTGTCACCGTGATTTGTGTGCCTGAAGTTTCTCGTATCCTTTTCCTTTAGCATTTAAACACTAAGCATGGCTAACAGAGAGTGCGACCTAGCGTTTTGAGATGAACTCGAATCTCAGTAACTTGCACTATTATCTGCCATTTAGGAACAACTTAAACTCTGGTCATATATATCATGTCAGAACACCTGCATTGGTGTTACCTTATGCCATATTAACTGATTTTATATGCAAGCTGGAAGCTTAATAGCAAGCAGGGACTGTGTGAGAGCCACTTGCACTGGGGTG
Source organism: Grammomys surdaster (assembly GCF_004785775.1). Taxonomy (NCBI): domain Eukaryota; kingdom Metazoa; phylum Chordata; class Mammalia; order Rodentia; family Muridae; genus Grammomys; species Grammomys surdaster. The sequence continues at coordinate 10,654,136 of NW_021604648.1, read as the reverse complement.
TCAGGAAGATGACATGAACACTGCCTGTTTCTGATGCACCCAGGCGAGTGGCAGTGTGATGAGCATTTACAGTGGAGACTTTGGCAACCTAGAAGTGAAAGGAAGCGTGCAATTTGCAATCGACTATGTGGAGTCCCTGAAAGAGCTGCATGTGTTTGTGGCCCAGTGTAAGGACTTAGCAGCAGCAGATGTTAAGAAACAGCGCTCAGACCCGTAAGTACAGACCTGGCGGGGGTGGGGGGGATCGCCTATTTTTTCTTAGTTCTCAGTCAATTTGGTAGAGATCAAAGAATCAAAGCCATCAAAGACAGAGTCTGTGTGTGCTTGTGTTTAAAAGGGCCTTTGAAAAGTTGGTTACTTTATAAATCCATATACCAAACATTAGATTATTAAAAAACAAACAAACAAACAAAGATACAGAGACACTATTGCAGTTTGAGGACCTTGGGGGCATCACTTGAGACAAGGATTAGAGACAAATATTCCATAAAGATGAATTCAGGAGCAGCAAAATCCAGAATAAAATCAGAACCCTGTTCATCCTGACAGACTTTCAAAACTTTTCTAAAATCAGAGACACAAGAAGCAGACTTCATAATGTTCATTGCCATGAAAATATCGTCTTAATAATAAAGTAATTCCCATATTTAAATTATGTCTTACAAAGTCAAGAGTGGTGGCACACATCTGTAACCCCAGCACTCAGAGGTAGAGGATGGAGGATAGTAAGTTAGAAGCAAGCTTCTGCCATATAGGAAGATCCCTGTCTCAAAAGAAATGAATAATGAATGCAGTTAAGTCTTACATCAGAGCTTTAGGAAAAATTGCTAGGTCATCTTTTAAATCAAGGGAGTGAGTGCATTTCAGTTTGTTTGAAGGTTGACCTTTGAAGAAGTCTTGATTTGTGACCATTTTTCTGGGACATTCCCAGTTGGCTTTTGTTTTTATTTCATTTCAAAGAGCAATGTACTGTTTTATTTCAGAGTAGAGTGAACAACCATATTTATTCTAAATATAACTCACTAAAAGTTAGAAGGTGCTTCTATACATCAAATAGTGAAAAGTTCCCTTTTTGTATTTTTAGACATGTAATTTTACTTTTAATTGAGTGCTTTGCTTGCATGTATGTGTATGAACCAAATGAGAGCCTGGAACTTACAGAGGCCAGAAAGAGAATCGGAGCCACTAGAACTCAAGTTAAACGTGGTTGTGAGCTGCATGTTGGTGCTGGGAGCCAGCCCGGATCCTCTGAGACAGTGAAAGTGCTCTGAACCACTGAGCCATTTCTCCAACCCCATTTCTTCTTTTTAAAAACAATTTTTATTGACTCTTTGAGACTTTCATACATGTATATAATACATTTTGATCTTATTCTCTCCTCTCCATCCCCTTCTTGTGTCCCTTTCCCACTCCTTGTGGAACTTTTCTTTATCCCAACATGTTCCCTTCCTGCTCTCAGGTATTTCTATAAAAAACAAAACACAAGCTCAATTAAGGTTGCTTGCATGATTATGAATATGGATTTTTATCATAACCATGGTTATTTTATCATGGGTAACTTATCATTGGTAATTTTATCATGGCTACACCCTGAAGAAAAATAACTCTTACTTTCCCATCAACCATCAATTGCTAATAGCTCCTCATCTAGGGGTGGGACCTCATGTATTCCTTCCCCCATGCATCCTGGAATGTTAGTGTTCTCCGTCTTGTATAGGTACTCACAGCTGCCATGAGCTCATGAGTGTTATCCTGTGTCATGTCCAGAAACGTGGTTAGTTAGCGGCACTCTTCTTCATCCTCCAGCTCTTTTATTCTTTCTGCCCTTCTTCCTCCCGTGTGCCCTGAGCTTTGGGGGAGGGGTGAGAAAATTGATAGAGATGACCCACTTAGGGATGAGCACTCCAAGGTATTGTTCTCAGCATTTTGACCGGTTATGAGTCTCTGCACTACAAAGTTCCACTGCAAGAGGCAGCTTCTCTGACCAAGGCCAAGGACTGTACTGATCTACGGCTCTAAACGCAAACATTTAGAAGGCAGTTGATAAACATGTTCATTTAGCAAAATAACGAGAATAGGTTCCTTCATGACCACCGTCATGGAATTTTGACCAAGTTTACAATACCCAGGTATGAGTTATGGCTTATAGAGCAGACCTCAACTCCAATCAGAAAGTAGTTGGCTACCCCTATAACATCTATATTACTGTTGTATTAGTGAGCTTGTCTTGCCTGGTAGGTCAGTACTGTAGCATACAGGGTACACTGTTGGTATGATAGCTGATTACTTTTCTCTCCTGGTGGCTTAGATAGAGAACCTTGCAATACTGTGAAAGCTAGCCAGTGAAGTAAATTTCCAGGTCAGTTTCAGCTTTGTTACTCTTGCCCTGCCACCAAAGTGGGTGGCGTATTTAGGCACTTAGGTCTTAATATACAGTTCTAGTGGCCAATCGAAACCAATGGCAGTAGCCCATACTATTCAGAGGTTCAGCTCTGGGACCTCTCTGACCAACAATTGAGACAATTAACATCTGGCAGTAGGATTTTTTTTCATTTAATAACCCGCGACTTCTAGGGAGTAAGGTATCATTGATCCATGCAGGAGGCCTTCATTCAAACTCCCTTTAAAAGTTTTTCTAAAAAATAATTTTACAAAATAGCAGATATTCTTAAGGCTATTCATATCCATAAGACTTTCCATACGTCCCTAGTTTTGGTGAACCCTCTTCACACCCTGACCTCTCCCCCTACCCCAGTGTGTGTGTTGTGTGTGGATGTGTGTTGTGTGTGGATGTGTGTTGTATGTGGATGTGTGTGAGTGATGTGGATGTGGGTGTAGATGCACTAATCCCACATGTCATAGCACATATGGGGTGGTCAGAGGGCAATCCCGTAACTTTCAGGAATCAGTTCTCTGCTTCCACCCTATTTTGAGGCAGAGTCTATCTTGTGGATTCTGCTGCTTCACCTCACACTCCATGGAAAGTGAGCTATGAGTTTCTGGGGGATTCTCCTGTCTCTCCCTCCCATGTCATTGAAAAGGACTGGGATTACAGGCTCACAGTGCCCTATTCAGCTTTTAGGTAAGTTCTGGAGAGCCAAATTCATGTCACCAGGTTTGTGTGGCAAGTCCCCCCTTCCCCACTGAATACCGTCCCTGGACCTCTTTTTTTCTCTCTTTCTTTCTTTCTTTCTTTCTTTCTTTCTTTCTTTCTTTCTTTCTTTCTTTCTTTTGTTCTTTCTTTCTTTCTTTCTTTCTTTCTTTCTTTCTTTCTTTCTTTTTCACAGAATAGCTTCCTTGGCATCCTTCATTGGTTTTATATCAAATATGGATGGACCAAGCAGATGTGTGCTAAAATTAATCTGTTCATAAGATGGAAACAAAGTCATAGCATACAAATCCCACAATCACCAAAGCCTTTTCTCAGCAGGAAACAGACCAAAAGAAGTAAACATTATACTAAAAGTCTGTTGCCTATTTTTCTTTATGTACCATATTAGAAAAGCCAGTGGAAAATAATGAATTCAAGACTAGTCGTGGTGGCTCACACCTATAATACAAGCACTTAAGACGTTGAAACAGGAGAATCGTGAGTTTGAGGCCTGCCTTAGCAACATTAAGAAACACAATTTTTTTTAAAAAAGGAAATTTCCATTTAACAATCTAAAAACAACATTAAATGATCCATTCTACTGAGATCTCTTAATTCATTTAAATATTTTAAAATAAAAAGGTGTGGACAGGAACGTTTCTTTCTTACTGTGTTTAGCAGCAACACAGGGTAATTGCTGCTCCCAGTTTTCAATGTGTTGCAAAAGGTAGATGTGAACATACCACTGTATCTTCTCTGACTGTCACATCTCTCCATGTTTCTTTTTCAGATATGTAAAGACCTATCTGCTACCAGACAAAGGCAAAATGGGCAAGAAGAAGACACTTGTAGTGAAGAAGACCTTGAATCCTGTATACAACGAGATTTTGCGGGTATTTCTAAATTCTGTCCACAGATGAAGCTTTTATGATAACCTGGACATTGAAATAGTCATGTCTGCTTAGATGGTGTCTCTTATCTTTGTTCCAATCACAGTGTGCTCCTTTCTGTAATGCAGCAGAAGTTCGTCTTCTTCACACTGCCACATTTTCTGTTCCTTCAGGCTGGAATAAACTTCCTCTCAAACCTTTTTTAATTGTACCTTAAGCTACTCTTAAATATTTCTACCTTAGCAACCATAATTCCTCTGATGACCACTGACTCCATAACCTTGCTTATGACGGCCTGTGTCAACATTCAGTACTTTAACCTTGACACTAAGGGTTAAGTTCCACAAGGGCAAGAACTAATCTGTGATAGTAATAGACTGTGTATAACAGCATTCCTGCACCTCAGTGTGTAGGTATGTATAACACTCCTGCACCTTAGAGCTCAGAAATGAGGGAATGGTCATTTCTGTATCTGCAAAGGGGGAAGTAATGATATTCACTTACCCACTTCAGGAATCACAGACTAGACATTAAGTGAGTTAATGCCCACATTAGACATTTAACGCACACTGATTCACAGCACAGTGTTTAGGGTAGAGAACACCACAAAAATGTTTATTGGAAAGATGGATAGGTGGGCTGTAAGTGGAAAGTTGCCGAGCTCACACACATTCTTTTTCTCCCTACATGGGATGTCATGTGATATGTTATGATTGACAAATCACTTAAATAATAGGTGTTGTTCATTCTCTGTTTTGGAAAACTTCAAGTATTTGCTAATCCTCCAGGAAAAGGGGAAGAAACAGTTAAGTGATGGTGTCAGTCATTCGTGGCTGAATTAGCCATGTGTGGATTTATGCAGCAAGTTTGTAATTACTGTTTGACTGTGACATATCCCAGGACCCCAGCTATTTCTGGGTCAGCTGCTTCAACCCTATACTCAGGAAAAGCCAGCTTATTAAACAGTAAATTCAGGGAATGGTAGGTCTGATATAACCAAAATGGACCTTCAAGTACTATGTCCCAAAGCCAAATGGAGATTATTTTTAGATTGGAAGTACTCTTATTCCTTCCATGATTACATATCATCAAGGAGGAGTGACTTAGTTTGAGATGAGAAACTGTTAGGACACCAAGTCTTTTCTACCTAACCATGTGAGGCTGGAAAAAAATCAAATTTACTTTTTTAAGAAAAAAAAATGTTTTTTAATCTGATAATGTGAGAGGTCTGTTTGTAGTGGCAGATGGTATATGGGGAGTCATACCTTGTGTTTAAGTTTTCTATGTATCCAAAGCTGTTTTAAATACTGAAGTCTAGCTGGGGATGGTAGTGCACACCTATAATCTGAGAACACAGAGAGGAGGTAAGGGGATTGCAGTGTTATCCTCAGCTACACAGCAATCCCTACATCGTGCAGCAGACCTTAAATGAGACCTCTCAAAAAAAAAAAAAAAAAAAGGGAAAAAGTCTAAGAAAAGATCTTGTCTTTAGGTAGAAAAACAGAACTAGATTTGATTTGAATTGTATTTTTAGATTGAACCTGATTTATGATAGATCTCTTGTAAAAGCATCCAACAAAGGTTGAATAATTGACTTTTGTTTTTAGAAAGCTATTTCCAGCTATGATATTTGAGCCATGGTTTGCCTTTTCCAGCAGAGGGGAAAACATCCGCATTCGTGAAAGATGGGGCTTTAGCTCTTTGAAATCAGACACGTGGAGTAAGATGCCTCCACAAGCCTTCTGAGGCCGGAAAGCAAACAGATGAGGCATTTAGACGCCCACAGATGAGCTTTCATCTCGGTGTCATAACTTTGGCACAAGGTGATGCTAGTCATCATTTTCATTTTCTTTTCTTCGCTGCAGTATAAAATTGAAAGGCAATTCTTAAAGACGCAGAAGTTGAACCTGTCTGTTTGGCATCGGGATACATTTAAGCGGAACAGCTTCCTGGGGGAGGTGGAGCTCGACCTGGAATCATGGGATTGGGACAACAAGCAGAACAAACAGCTGAAGTGGTACCCGCTGAAGAGGAAGGTGGGTTCAGCTTCCCTTCTTTGTGTGGTGGGTTGGTGTGCGATCTGGTGTGCAGGGAAGAGCCCAGTAGCATCTACCTCACAGTGCCAGTGTGGAATTTGGGACCATTTGAAGCTAGGATTGAACTTAACATTGTGCATTTGGTAAAGAAAGAGTTTTTACAAATACATGGAGAATTTACATCATTCAATGCTAATGTCTGACTTCAGTCTTCAAGAAGGTCATTTAAATGTTCCAATCCCTTAAAACCTGAGATAGACTTTGAGCCTAGCATATGGTGAGATTGTCCCTTGAGAAGAATGTGGCTTGTTTTGTTTAGTTTCAGGGTCTTATTGCATAGCCCATGCTTGCTTGGCACTTGCCCATTAGCCTAAGGTAGCCTCAGACTCATGGTCTTCCCAGTTTAGCCCCCAGTTACTATCATTATGGGCTTACTCCTCTGGACAAGGCCGCTTGGGAGGTGGAACTCCAGGAGTTCTTAGGGAAGCTCCAAGACACTGCTCCAGCGGTAGGAAAGTGCAGTCTGAAATGGGGGGTGGAGGGAGGGGGGAGGTTCCAGGGCCTATGATGAGGCTGGGGCTGAGAGGGGGATTCTCTGACTCTTGGACATCCAGGCATTGCTGTGAGTCTCAGAAGAGCCAAGATCGGAGTCTGGGGGCCTGAAGGCTGGGGACAGTGTTCTCGCTCTGGGCTAGGGGAAGGGGAAGCTCTGGCCTGTCCCAGGGGTGATTGATTGTCTTTAGCTTGACAGAGTTAGTCTGGAAGCATAGGTGGGCCTTCCGTGGGAGTGTTGTACTGCCGGTCTGTAGACAAAAGCCTTCCCCAGGTTTCTCACGGCCGGTCTTGATGAAAGAGACAAATTCATGTTTAACCATATCATTTATTAGCTGTTCATGGCGGAAAATGGATGCGTAACTATACCGTACCTGAGATTAAATACCTTTCACAGGGAGTAGTGTCTGGGAAGGAAAGCTGACTGGATAAGTCCGCCTCTCATTAGAATGGAGAACTCTGTTGTGGGCCTCCGTGACCACAGGTCACATTTCCTTATGTGAGGAGTGTGGCACATGTTCCAGCCCAGGAGTCTGGCAGGGTCACCTAAGTCTCAGGTGTGTGTCCGCTGAGTCTCCGGGTCTCCACCTGCTCTACCTTACTAAGCTTCCCGACATGGTTTTACCATCCAACAGTAACATGTTTTCTTAGTTATAAAAATAACTTGGGGGGCTGGAGAGATGGCTCAGTGGTTAAGAGCACTGACTACACTTCCAGAGGTCCTGAGTTCAAATCCCAGCAACCACATGGTGGCTCACAACCATCTGTAATGAGATCTGATGCCCTCTTCTGGTGTGTCTAAAGACAGCTACAGTGTATTCATATATAATAAATATATAAATCTTTTAAAAAAAAAGCTTTAAAAAATAACTTGGATGCAGAGGAAAAACTAAATTTGGAGCAAACAAATTATCCATATCTCAGAAATGGGACAGACATGGTCCTGTAACACAGTATTCACTAACAGGATAGAAAAACATCTGTTCCTTACACCTCCTGTCATTCCTTTGTTTGTTTGTTTGTTTGTTTGTTTGTTTCAGACAGCACCAGTTGCCCTTGAGACAGAAAACAGAGGTGAAATGAAGCTAGCTCTCCAGTATGTTCCAGAGCCAAGCCCTGGTATGCAATGACTTTATCTTCACATCCAAACCCTTCACTTACCTCTTTGCTCTCCAGATAACTTGGGTTCGGTTACGTTTTCAAAGATGAATTCCTGAGCACACATACTAAGTTAATAATTATGTAGACCAAAGGAGTCGACCCACAGTTGTAAACTAGAAAAGTCTTATTATTTCTCTTACAGTAAGAAATACAGACTCCTTACCATCTTCAGCATTTAGCTCGCTGATATGAGCTATGCTGACCTTGCTGTGGAACAGATTCCCAGAACCTTTTCATCGCCCCACTGAACAGCACTATACCCTTTAAACAGCAGCTCCCCTTCGCCCTTTCTCAGAGTGTAGGAGATATCAATTTACTTCCCATTTCTATGAGGAAATTCTTTGTTCTGTCTTTTCCAGTCCGCTAGGTAGTCCTTGTTTTGACTTCTCCTTGGTTCCTGAAAGTGTCCGTGTTTGTAGAACAGGCTTTCCTGCAGTGAGAATCTAGGCCTATTGACAGAGCTGTGATAAGGGGATGTGAGCCGAAAGGATTCATAGAAAGTGCCTAGGAAATTAGAGCTCCTTGATCTTCCCTTCTTCAACTCATTAGGAGATAAAGCTTTCTGTCTTGATTACTGATTGTAGCCTGGGCACTGGGGCCTCAGATCTCCAGCCATTTCAACAAGTCCAAAAAACTGGCAGGAAATGAATGCCAGATCCCGCCAACAACTAATTTCTCAGGCAGAGTGTCCCTAAAAGCTATAGAAATGTCTTAGTTGAAGTCAGGAGCTGTGTAACTCATGTGTTCAGTAATCAAGCCATAAAGCTACTGAGGAAAGGAATAGTGGCTGGTGAAAGCACAGGTTGAATTAGAAAAAGGCATTCTGCACTTAAAAGAAGAAAAAAAAGAAGAGGAGAAAGAAAGGGAAGAAGAGGAGGAAGAGGAAGGAGGAGAAGGAAGAGAAAGAGAAGGGGAAGAGGAAGAGGAAGAAATTTTTAAGCTAAATTATGGCCCAACCATTATAACTTCTGGATCTTTTCACATATGACTTGAGGTCAATCTGCACAGAACTGCCATTTCTAAGTTTCCTCACTGACTTGGTGGTGAGGGCTGAGGGAATTGTGTATTGCGTTGTTCTTTCCCTTGTCTGAGTTTTTACTTTGTAAGTGCTTCTCTCTGCATTTTCCTTCCCTTCTTCAACCTACCTAAGTCTCAGACGGAGTCTCAGCTCCACAAAGCTTTTCCTGACTCAGTTAGTACTCATTAAGCACATCATTTTCTAAAGCATTGTGGAAATAGCTGGACATTTCACACCATGTTTCATTTTTGTGCTTTTATTCGCATTAATTTTATTTAAATTGACTTCTCCTGTATAGCCACAAAAATTTCCAGGGGGCATAAACTATTTATAGTATTTATAATGTATATGTATGTTTGTATTAACATACACGCATGTGCGTGCACACATGAGCATGCGCACATGTGCACACACACAAGCACTTTATAGCTGTAGATCAATGAGTATGGTTTAGTTGACTAGACTAAACCACACAGAAAAATCGAATAATGTTCCTCTGTTTACATGCAAGCAGAAGTAGCACTTCAGGCTAATCCAGCTTCTTAGTAATTATCTATGATACTAACACTTACACTTGTACACTCAATAGCCTTATTATATATGTAAGGGTGTTTAACAAGGGGAGAAGGGGTGATTTTAAAAAAAGCATCTATTTTTGGTTACTTTACACTCAAATCTGCATTTAAAATGTCTTCCATTTAAAATATAAACTACCAGTTCACACTGGCAATGGTATTTGAAGGGGCTGTGCATTGTCTTGAGATATTTTGAATATAATTGTAAACAGATGATCCATACCCCTAATGTCTGATGTTGCTGAGCCAATTGAAACCCCAAAAGAAGGACAAATGTCCTGTTCTTAGAAGCAATATGAATGTTTCCACTGTCCAGAATTGTTTTCCTCATTTTTATTAGTTCTTTGAATTTTATGGAATATATTTGATCATATTCGCCTCCCTTCCAACTCCTCCCAAATCCACATTTCTTTACCAATGGAACTTTGAGTCCTCTCCTACCCCCAACCTCAAGTACGACAAACCAGAGGTGCATCCTTAAAGAAAAGTTACTCTCCCCCTCACCTCAAAGCACCTATCTGTTGACAGTAGCTCCTATTTTTATAGAGCTAGGTGACCTCAGGACATTCAGACTAAGAAGCATACAGCTGAATGTCCATAAGCTTAATCAACTTAATACCGTCAAATATTAGCTTGTTTCCTTGTGCTATCTCAAATGCAAGCTGATATCTTTTCCAAAAAGAAATGACAACACATTTTGTTTTTCTTGTTCAACTACAGGCAAAAAGGTTCCTACAACTGGAGAAGTCCACATCTGGGTGAAGGAATGCCTTGACCTCCCACTGCTAAGGGGGAGTCACCTAAATTCTTTTGTTAAGTGGTAAGGATATTGATAACTCCACTTTCCTTAGCTCTTCTGCAGCCTTGTCTTTGCTGGCTGGTATCAATTCTCTGTATCAGTGATGCTAACACCCATCACTTACAGATTATCAGAGACATCAAACTATAAGCGTCTATGGCATCAGCTCCCAAAGCTTTAATTGGTTTATAAAATCAAACCTAAGAGATCATATCTACAAATGAAACGAGATATTTGAAACACCATTGCTGAGGGCAGTTCTTACTACAAAGTAGCTGTCTTAGTTAGGGTTTCTGTTGCTGTAACAAAACACCATGGCAAAAAATCAGGTTGGGGAGAAAAGGTTTGTTTGGCTTATACTTCCATCATCCCAGGAAGTTGTGAGGGTAAAAATTAAAAACAACTTGGCAAGGACCGCAGGACGGCTTGCTGAGCTTGCTGAGAATAGCCATAATAAAAATATCAAGCCCCTCTAGGGTGACCAAAAATGTAGAAACAACCAAAGACATATCTTGACCAGTCTAAACATGCCCAAGTGAGTAATGGGCCACCTGGTGTTTATCCTAGAAGGTCTGAGGATTCATGGTCAAAAATAGTGGGCCATCCAGCCTGTCAAAATGATTGCTTAAGCAAAGTGCTGATGTTTGAAATACCCAATTATATGTAACCGCGCCAGAATGTCCCGATTTTCCCCCTTGTGCCTCCCCCTATAAACTAAAAGACCCCTATAAACTTCCTGGGGTCTTCATCGAAATTCTCTCCCCTGCGTGGGATGAGTTTCGATCCAAGGGCCCTTGTTAGTAAACTGCCTTTTGCCATTTGCATCGAGTCAGTCTCTCGTGTCTCCTTGGGTGCACGCTGATCGGGACTTGAGTCAGGGGTCCTCTTCTTGGGTCCTTACAAAGTAAGGACAGGAAGCAGAGCAGGAATCTAGAGGCAGGAGCTGATGCAGAGACCACCTGAGAGATGCTGCTTACTGACTTGCTCTCCATGGCTTGCTCAGCCTGCTTTCTTATAGAACCCAGGACCACTAGCCCAGAAATGGCCCCACCCACAATGGGCAGTGCCCTCTCTCTTCAATCACTCATTAAGAAAATGCCCTACAACTGGAACTTGTGGAGGCATTTTCTTAGTTGAGGTTCCCTCCTTTCAGATGAGTCTAGCTTGTGTCAAGTTGACACAAGACCAGCCAGCATGCCAGCTTAGCAAAATGTTAATGCTGAATGTCACTCTATTTGTCTTCTTAGTGAACAAGGGAGGATTTCTCTTGTTTCCTATGTTCTGTTTACCAAGGTTTTATTTTGGTCCTTCCTTCCTTCCTTCATTCCTTCCTTCCTTCCTCCCTTCTTCTCTCTTTCTCTCTCTTCTCTTTCTTACCTATTTGCATCAGATTGCAAATATTTTGAGAGTGATTTTCCAATCAAGTCCCAAGCAGGAGTTAGCACATAAGATACTTTGAGTTTTCAGACAGTAAACTTTCCTCTCTGTTATACATACAAAATGACGGCGTCTAGTAAACACTGTTGAGTAGATATTGGTGTGGCCTTCTAGCTCCAGTTTTATCCCTAGAGATGGATGCTACTAGAAGATAAGTTGTACTATGTAGGCATATATGATGTAGACTTTTGTGTGTATATGATATGGCCTTGTTTGTTAAACACATAGTACTTTGCCTAGGTTTTCTGACAAGGTAACAGTTCAGGTCAGTCTCCCACTTTCAGACTTTCTTGTCTTTATGAGAAGCATGACAAGTTAATGTTCATTTAGTTATTATCATAAATGAATCACATGTGATTACAAAATTGTCAAATTATGTATTCTAAAAATCAAACCTAGCCTGTTGGAGAGATTTCTCTCTCTCTCTCTCTTTTTTTTTTTTTATTTTGTATGACATTAATTCCTTAGATTGACAATCAGGAATACGCAGAAGTTCTCAATTGTTAAATTATTGGTTTCAAGAAACATTAACTAGTAAGTCTCAAATTATGACAAAATTTCTAACATATAAAACTTATATGAAGTTTACTGTTGTGATCATATGACACATTTTATATATTTAATCCATTTATTTTCTTGCCAATATTTATTTCACTGATACACATTAATCTGTACAAATTATCTTTATAGGGTATACTAGGATTTTTTATTACATTTTAATCAATGCTTTATTATGAGATCAAAAGGACAATGTGATGGGAAGAAGCCCATGCCCACTACAAACGGATAAAAAGCCTTTGTGAGCTTGAAAGTGTTTTTATGTTTTAATCAATCAGTTGACTAATCCCCATTGACATATATTCATTATACATAGTGGTAGATTATAAAAAGACATAGATCATATAAAAAAACATTTCAAAGTACACAATGTGATTTGAGTATTTCTGCCCTTCCGGCCTTCTCAACTCCTCCCCCAACCCGACCCCCACTGTTTATCCCCTTTGTTTCCTTTCTAGACAATTCTGCCTTTACTTTCCTCCTCCTCACCCCCACTCCCTCTCTCTCTTTCACACACACACACACACACACACACACACACACTACATAATTTTTGTGTGTCTTTCTGACAGTTGAGTTCACATGACTATCAGCTCATCTGTGCTAAACTCTAAGAGAAGCCTCTCGCAGCTCCCACACATTACGTCATCACGTCACTATTGACTGAGCCGCGTACGCTGCGTGCTACTTAGTTCTGTTACGCCCCCAAAGTCAGCATCACCATTCCAACAGCTTCATACTGAGGAAGCGAGTTTCCTAGGAGCCGAACGATGTTCCTGGAATCCATAGTCAGTAAGGCTCCGAGTCTGGCTTCAAACCCAGTTTGGCTGATTCTGTGCGTAATCTTTCCAGCACGATGCATCTTCCCCTGACTTTTACAAAACTGGCAGTAGGATCTCTCCAACATGTGCTCTCTTTGGTGTGTGCGTGTGTGTGTAAAAGCCAGAGGAAACCTTGAGTATCATTCTCAGGAATGGAATCCACTTTCTTTGAGTCTGGGTCTCTCACTGGCCTGCCTCTTACCAATTAGGCTATTCTGCATGGCTACAGAGACTCAGGAATTCTTCCATTATTATTCAATTCCCAGTACTGGGATTAAACAGGCATACTACCCTGCTCAGGTTTTGGTACGGGTTCCAGATTCTGGTGATAGAACTCATGTCATCATGCTTGCCAAACCACTCCACTAACAGCTATCTCCTCAGCTTTCTTTTGTTTTGTTTTTAAGACTCACTTCAATCTTCCTACCTCAGCCTGATGGATCCTGGGAGTCTAGTTATGAGCCACCCACTTGGCTTCCATGCTTTCTTCTTCCATTGCCTGTCTGATAGCTGTGCCGAGGGGCACTGACAACATAAATGTTCACTTTTTGTTGTTGTTGTTGTTGTTTTTGATTATTCTTTATTGGATATTTATTTACATTTCAGATGTTATCCCCTTTCCCCATTTCCTCCCACCCAGAAACCCCCTATCCCATCCCCCTTCCTCCTGCTTCTATGAGGATGTGCCCCCCCACCTTCCCACTCCCTCCTCCCCAGCTTCATTGTCTCTCATTTAGTGTCAAATGTTTCTAAAAATAGGATGGAAAATAAAGGTCAAGACATCAATCTATTTGAAGGTGAAAGTCTAGTGACTTTAAAGGTCAAGGGAATTAAATTTAAAATTAAGTTTACTGGCTTTTGCTACTTCCTGCCCAAGTTTATTTCCAGGTTAATCTCAGCTAGAGTTATTACCTGGCTAGAATTAGGATTCTTTCAGCAAGTGAATTCTAGAAATCTTTCACTGAAAATGTTTGAGTCCTACGGGGCCTTAGAAGTTGAATTTTTTTATATTCTCTCAATACAATGCCCCCACACTGGAGCATCCAGCCTTCATGGGACCAAGGACTTCCTCTCTCACCTATGCCCAATAAGGCCATCCTCCCCTACATATACAGCTGGAGCCATGGGTCCCTCCCTATGTGCTCCCAGGCTGGTGGCTTAGGTCCTGGGAGCTCTGGTTGGTTGGTATGTTGCTTTCCCCATGGGGCCCACAAACCCCTTCAGCTCCTTCAGTCTTCTCTCTAACTTCTCATTGGGAATCCTGTGCTCAGTCCAATGGTTAGCTATGAGCATCCACATCTGAATATGTCAAACTCTGGCAGACCTCTAAGGACACAGCTTTATCAGGCTCCTGTCAGCATGCACTTCCTGACATCCACATCAGTGTCTACCTTTGGTGACTGCATATGGGATGGATACCCAGGTGGAGTAGTCTCTGGACAGCCCCTCCTTCAGTTTCTGTCCCACACTTTGTCTCTATATTTGCTCCCTTGAGTATTTTATTACTGCTTTTAAGAAGAACCAAAACACCCCACACACGTTAGTAAATGTTCACTTTCTTAAGTAAAATGTCTTCATGTCACTTTCTCTTTTTATAGTACCATCCTTCCAGATACCAGTAGGAAAAGTCGCCAGAAGACAAGAGCTGTAGGAAAAACCACCAACCCTGTCTTCAACCATACCATGGTATATGATGGGTTCAGGCCTGAAGATCTGATGGAAGCCTGTGTAGAACTCACAGTCTGGGACCATTATAAACTAACCAACCAGTTTCTGGGAGGTCTCCGGATTGGCTTTGGAACAGGTAACATTTGTTACAAGTGTAATTCCCTATGAGGCAAATGCTCCAGGACATGCTAAAGTCCTAATTGTAATGAAACCATTGGGTGAAGAGTCATCGGGAATCCAAGGATTCTTGGTTAAGAGGGTCTGAAGGGTCCAACATCTGTCCTTTCAGAACCTAAGTTATTGTTGGCAGGTTCCAAAATCAGAGCTCTACAGTTCTGACTTTGTGGACAAATATCCTTACCTGGTGCCACTAATGAGTACTACACAGCATGTCCAAGTCAATGTACATGCATTTCTTTAATTCAATGGCTCATGAAAGTTAAACAATGACAAGAAGTATGCCCAAGAAGACAGGTACTGCCAACACTCAAGGAGATGAGTGAACAAGCTAAGCCTGCTCTGAACAATTAGAGACTACCATTTCATCAGTGTGTTAGGTGTTCCATTTACATTGTGACATTTATTTCACAGTTCCAGGAGGCAGTTAGTAATAGTGCCAAAGGAACCAATACTCCACAGTAAAATAATAATGATGATGATGATTAATACACAGTTTATTTCTGTGGCAAATTATGAAACTGAGTCTTCAAGGCAAAACGCCTTCGCCAATATTCCCAAGGCATCATCCAGTCTTCTCTACCTCAGGACATAATCCTCCCAATTCTCCTATGCCCTGAAAAATTATCATCCAGTTTTCACATTCACATTCAGATGAAGATCAATCATCTGGGGGCCATGAGGATTAAAATAAGGAAGCTACTAAAATAGTAAGCTGGTTCTTCCTTATGCCCAGATGTGTTCTCCAGGTGTGTGTAAACTCTTCCTTGTCTTCCCTGCCCCCCAGCGGGAACGTAAATGAAAATGTTAAACTATCTTTCAGGAAAAAGCTATGGGACTGAAGTGGATTGGATGGATTCGACTTCTGAGGAAGTTGCCCTCTGGGAGAAGATGGTAAATGCTCCCAACACTTGGGTGGAAGCCGTGCTGCCCCTCAGGATGCTTCTGATTGCCAAGATTTCCAAGTAATCCTCGTCAGCCGATCCCGCCATCAAAAACTCCTCCCCAGGGGGATCTGAACTTGAGATATGACTTCATGGACAAATATCCTCCCCCTTTGTCACTAATGACTACCATAAAGCACGCCCAACTTAATCTGCATGCATTTCTTTGGCTACGTGACTCAAGGGAGTTAAACTATGACAAGATGTACAGCCCAGAAAAATTGTGGTGTGATGCAGACATTCAAGGAGACAGCTGAGCAAGCTAGGAAAACTGAGCTGTTGCTTCCACACCGAAGAAAAAGTTAGCTTTATGTGTTTCGTACCACAATCTATGTTGCAGTTCAGGCCTGCCATTTGGTTATTAAATGCTTGCTGGGCCTGTAAATAGGAGGGTTATGGGCAAAGCGACGACGAGGATACTCCTGGGATGAGGCAGAGAGAGGAAGGACAGCGGTGATGACAACGACCTACATAATATGACGACGATTTTCTTAGTAACCTTTAATGAAACATTGAATTCCATCTTAGGGCAGTAAGACTGACTTCACTGCTCGTAAATCTGCCTTGAGAAACCACACACACACCCCGGACTCCTGTAACCTCACCTTCTCAATCTCAAATGGACTTTGGTGCCACCTACTGGCTGCATATGGAATTCAGCTCTTGGCTTATTTTGGCTTAATTTTTGCTAAAATGGGTGGCAAGTCTGTATTTTATAAGACTATGCTAAAATATTGCATATAATTGATGGTTTTTCTTATAATTTAACTATACGAAAACAGCATAAAGAGTAGTCACAGATATGCTTTGCTACAAAGTTTTAATCAGAATATAAATTGCTCAACTGTAATGTACTTCCTATGTATAATTTTCATAAGGTATTTTGTAAAAACCCTTAGAATAAATTATCGTGATTTAAATTGTGCTGGTAGTTTAGGCTGACTTCTTATATTTAAAAAAAATATGTTGCATTAGGGATCCTAAAATATAAATTCTCTAGTATGGCTAATTTCTCTGGCGTCTTCTATGCAACTCTCAGCATTGTCTCATCTATCTGAGCTCTCCGGTTGTTATAAAAGGCAGAATTTTTACTTAATTCTTCTTAAATTTTTCCACAGAGATTTCTTTGGACCATTTTGATGCAGGAAACATCACTCCACCTTAAGACCTCAGCTAGTTTTAATTTCTAAAAGCAAGCTCTGACTTAACGTAAATTTAAGGAAGTCTGGATAATTCCTGAATGTGAAATCTTATAAAGATGTTTTATAGATATTAGCAAAGCCACATGGCTCTTGCCTATAAGCCCTGACCTAGAAGACTGAGGCAGGCTAGCTTGGGCTACATAGTGAGAGTGGTCTAAAAACAAACACAAACCAAACAACACTAAATAAGTAAATAAATAAATAAATAAATAAATAGGCAAGCCTACTAGATTATTTGCCTTTTCACGAAAACAAAGACTGCAGCCTTGAATCCACTGGGTGCCGCATTAATAGAGGCCCCCTGAAGTTGGGTGCCGCGTTAATAGAGGCCCCCCTGAAGTTGGGTGCCGCGTTAATAGAGGCTCCCCTGAAGTTGGGTGCCGCGTTAATAGAGGCCCCCCTGAAGTTGGGTGCCGCGTTAATAGAGGCCCCCCTGAAGTTGTGCTGGAACACAGTGCGATCATCTCCCAGCATGCATGCATCCCAGAAGCACTACAGAAATCAGTTGCCCTCCTCCAACCCCAGCCAGGACTACCTGCCTCCTCTCACCCCACACCTCTTACCTTCAAGATACCAACAGGGCAGTAAAGCTACCACCCTCCCCAAAGAAACGCAGAAGGATGAGATTTGCTTCGTTTTGTTTGTGCCTGGGTGACTTTTAGGCATGGACCTTCCTGAAGCTTCAAAGCGTATTTCTAGAGTCCCGTTGCAAAGGCTTGTTGAATATACCAAAGAATATTTCTGTGGTTTTCTCAAGTGTTGCACTAGGATTTTAAAACGTGTATCCTCACTCCTTACTTAGTCAAGTGCTCATCTAGTTCATTTGGCTCTTACATTAATGGTGTGCAGAGTAGGAATGATAAGGTCCACCACAGGCATTTCTCGATGAATCAAAGTCTAGATAGGTAAGCAAGGTTTCCCCCAGGGGTAAAAATCAGGATAAAAGGTTAGCTAGTGTCCTGAGACTCCATCTCTTTGTTCACCTACTTTTCTTTTGTGTTGGATTCATTCTTTTTAAGTATACTTTATTTTTTGATGTCATATCTGTATATAATATATTTTGATCAAACTCACCCCTTTCTGTCCATCCAGCTCCTTCCAGATCCCCCTGACCTGCCACTTCTCCATTTCACCTTCTTCTTTCTATGGAATCACTCAGTCTAGTTGGTACTGCCAGTTCGTGAATAAGTGTAGGGCCATCAGCTGGAGAAAGGGCAACCTACCCAGGGTAGCATCTCTGAAGAAAACTGGTGCTTCCTCCCCCAGTGGCCATCAACTGCCAACAGTTTCTCAATTATGGGTGGGGCTCCACTCCCATTCTGTTGTGTGACAAAACTTTCCCTGAGGAGATGCAACACACACATCTCCTTTCCCCAGAAACGGATTCCACGACAAGCCAAAGTATGATACCATCAGCAAACCACTGAGTTTTATTGGAGTTACTTACCAGAGTATGGTGAGGGTTACTTACAGGAGCAGAAATGACTCAAAAAAGATGCCTGCATCACCAAAGCCCACCCAAGCATGGGTGACAGCTCCCGAAAGCTGGGAACCTGGAGCACACTGCACAGCCTGCAGGCTACTCTATAGGTTGGAGAATGTCCTTTCCATGTGCCTCAGTTGGTCTAAACCTAGTCCAGGCAGCTTGACTGTTTTCTGTTTCTTCCAGGCAGCTGGTCTGGTCTTTGCAGTTTAGCTCAGTCAGGCTGTCAGCATTTATCATTTATGCCAGCAGGGAGGGGCCTGGTAGATCTGATCAGGCTCAGGGACTTCCTAAAGCTATTTTGAGTTGTTTACCTTCCTGCTTAAAGAGCTTCCCTGCAGAGTGGTATATTTGAGGAGACTGTTACACAACATACTCCTGTGGAAATTTTGACTGGCTTGATCCTGTGAGGGTCTCGTGAATATGCTTATGACTGCATGAGTTCACACCCCGAAAGCACCCTTTGGTGTCCAGGTGACACACTGGTTTGAAGCTGTCAAATCTCTACATCTTTTTACCCCGTCTTCTGTGATGACCCGTGAGCTCTCGGGGGCACAGGGAGCTGGTGGTACAGATGGTGCATTTAGAGGTGAGCACTCTAGTCCTTTATTCTTCATATCTACTGCAAAAATAAAGCTTCTCTGCTAAGTGCTGAGGGCTGCAGTCATTTATAGCTAGAATGGTGTTTAGAAGGATGTTCTATCTATGTCCAACAACACAATAGTAATAAATTCTTTCCTTAGTCCTCTAACCTACCAAGCCATGGGTTCTTTCTTGTCCCAGTTAACAGTGCCAAGTGTGAATTCCACCTTGAGAAATAGGCCTTAAGTTGAATTACATTCATGTCATCTTTGCACCAAGGAGCACATCTTGCTGAGCTGATCCTTATTGTAGGGTGCAGGGTTCACAGCCGGGTAAGACTGTTGATGTCCTTCCCTACAGCAAGCGTACAGAACTCCTTCCAGCACTATGAAAGCTAGCCAAAAGGAAGACACCTTCAGGTCCGTATCAGCTTGATTTTCCATAGTCTGTGACAAATGCATGTGTGTCTTCAGTAATAGGTTCTTACTATCAAGTCCTGGTGGGCAACCAAGAAAAATGAAGATAGCCTGTGTAGTTTTAGGAGTCTCTGGGATTCTTGTGGTCGACAACTTGAAGGCGAATGTCTTGTTCCTGACACTTGGCTTTTTGTTTGGTGATCTATGGCTTCTGGGGAGAATTCTGTCCCCTGTGTAAGGTATCTCCAATTAAATATATATACATATACATGTATATATATTCTAATATTTATATTTGGAAAGCTTATAAAATAGGTTTCCTCAAACTTTTTCAAACATCCCATGTGTTAGTATCCCTCCTCCTGCCTCTTCAATAAATCTTTTCTTCACTTTGATTTTAAAAAATCTATGGATTTGATGTTACAGAAGTTAATTTGTACTTAACAAAATACATTTTTAAATGTGGAAAAACTATTCAACAGACAAAGATGCCTGAATATCTGTTATGTGTGTGGCACTTAGGTAGGTACTGAGGAAGACTTATCCCATCCTGGAGAATCAACTGCTGCTAATATTTTGAGAGTTTTTCCGATTCTTAGAAAATATATTTTGTAATTTCAGTTTGTTATGTCGCATAACTATATAAGGCAATCAACAAATACAATGTTCACTATATATAAAACAAGAAGTGAGACATTCTAATTTTCTGGTCACTTGTCTCCACTGTACAAGTTCTAGTTCATGCACTGTAGCTTGAGATTTAAGGAAGAGGTGTAAAAATGAGAGAAAAAAATTACAATACGTTTGTTTACATTTTTGGTATTTTCTCTTTTCACTCTTTTGGGTAAAATTTCTCTGACAAGTTCAGAGAACTATATAATCCATCTTAATAACTCTCACTCCCACCTTCACTTATTTCCTTCCCATTGATGATGCCCCACCCCCTTCCTTACAAATCTTTCCCCCAGATTCCTATCCTTTCGTTTTGCTTTCTTTTGTTTTGTGACCTGCTGATTTTTAGCCAGGGTAGTCTATGTGACCACATTTGGAACTATCCACAGTAGTCATACATTTTTAAAGTCTTTCATATTCATTTGTACAAAACTTCAGTATTTGTTAAAATTTCAGTTTAGCAGACCAAACCAATACAGAGTTTAAGGGTGGTAACTCAGTAGTGGCTGTTGCATAAACAGCCTGCAGCTAGTTGACTAAAGAAACGGTAACTAGTTGACTGGCTTATTGGCAAGGCTGGAGCCAATGAAGTTGTTTTCTGTTTCTTGCCAAGGTTTGTTGTATAAAATACAACAGTCCAGCCACCCTGTCTGTGGCACCTTTTCTTGAAGAACAACTGTTATGGGCAGGCCCAGCTCACTGAATGACAACGCAGGCTGAGCAAGCCAGTAAGCAGCCGTCCTCCGTTGTTTCTGCTCTGGTTCCTGCCTTGAACTGTTGTCCTGGTTTTCCTAAGGGATGGACTATAATCTGAAATAAATCCTTCCCTCAACAAGCAGTGTTTGATTTATCACAGCAGCAAAAAAGTGAATTAGGACTGGTACTAAGTTACGGTTTGTAGTGGTTTGCAAATGCTTAGCTCAGGGAGCGGCACTATTAGAAGGTATGATCTTGTTAGAGGAAGTGTATCACTGTGGGTGTGGGCTTTGAGACCCCCACCCCCAAGCTGCCTGGAGACAGTCTGCTCCTGGCTTCCTTTTGATGAAGTTGTAGAACTCTCAGTTCCTCCAGTGCCATGCCTGCCTGGATACTGCCATGTTTCTGGCCATGATGATAATGGACTGAACCTCAGAACCAGTAAGCCAGTGCCAATTAAATGTCCTTTATAAGAATTGCCTTGGTCATGGTGCCTCTTTACACCAATAGAAACCCTAACTAAGACACTGTTAAATGTAGTTAGGAGCAAGAAGTTCTGCTATTTCTGCCAAATAATAGAGTGAATGCAGGGAACTCACAGAATGTATATTGCAAAGGGCAGAAGAAAGAAAGGGAGAAAAAAGGAAGAAGGAAGGAGAGAGGGAGGGAAAAGGAAAGAAGAAGTGATAAAGAAAAAGTATGAAGAGACATATTTATATCTGATTGGAAGTGTGTGTGTGTATTACAGTACCCTGTTGTTATGTATAACATGTATGCCTTTATCATACACTTGAAAAGTTTTAAAAGTGTAAAACATCCAGTTTAGGAAAAGTTCCTAGCCCTCAACCTTGCTATCCCTGCACAGACAAGAAATTTGTGATCTTAGAAACAATCGCAAATAGTTGAGACAAAAGGGACCATCTCACCCTTTTGTCTAGTGTTTTGTTCTCGATGAATGAGGAAGCATTTAAACATTCCTACAACAGTTTTAATGATTCATAGACTTCTTTGTCACCACATGGGTATATGTGAAATCTAACTCTCCAACATGGACATTACACAAAGAGCCAACTAGTTCTCTGTTCTAAAGTTTCACACTACCAAGCTTATTTTTGATCATCAAGTTTTGTACCTTCCAGCCGGGTGGTGGTGGCGCACGCCTTTAATCCCAGCGCTTGGGAGGCAGAGGCAGGTGGATTTCTGAGTTCGAGGCCAGCCTAGTCTACAGAGTGAGTTCCAGGACAGCCAGCACTACACAGAGAAACCCTGTCTCGAAGAAAAAAAAAAAAGTTTTGTACCTTCCCTTTTTTCAGTTATTTTTCTAATGTAAGTATTTTCTGTGCTGTGAAAATTTCCCTTTAGCCAGGCAATGGTGGTGCATGCCTTATAATCCCAGCACTTGGGAGGCAGAGGCAGGCAGATTTCTGAGTTCGAGACCAGCCTGGTCTACAGAGTGAGTTCCAGGACAGCCGGGGCTACACAGAGAAACCCTGTCTCGAAAAACAAAACAAAACAAAAAATTTCCCTTTAAACATGATAATGCTCAATTAGCTGTTTCCTTTGGATATTTACATTACAAGCTTCTTAATTATTATGAGACAGATGGCAGAAGCTTTGCACAAGGTTCTTTCCTTTTTTCAGATTATTTCAAACAAAGAGCTTCACACAAGGGCAATTACCAGCTCAGAATACAGTTAAAGCACTTTAGTTAGCATAGACACTCTTAACTGACTTTCACCCATAATATAAAGGGCTTCTTTCACCATCCCTTACAAGTCCTGGAAATCATAAATAATAAAGAGAACTTTATTTATTTATTTTTACAGGGTTTTGGTGGATGAAATACCATCTAATTTTTACTTGCATTTGTTCGATCATTCTTGAGGCTCAGCTGTTTCCGTATCCTTGTTTTTTAAATATATTTATTAATTTCTCTTTTAACATGATGCTCTATTAATGCCTCTAAGCTTTGTATTAATGTGTCAATCTTATCTGACACTTTTATACATATTTGATTATCACCTTTGGCGTCTTGAACAGACTTGTATCTCTGTCTCTCCATTGTGCATGGCACAAGTGTAATCATCACGGGGCTTTTTGCATTTTGTTTCTGATTTGATCTCACCTGTATTGTTCATTGTGTTTCTGTGTGTTAATTTATTTTCCCAATAGATAAACAGAAGGGTTGAGTGTCTAACTAAAGGTATCCATTCCCAGAGGTAAGGTCAGTGTTAAGAGAAACAAAAGAAATTTCACTTAGAGTAGCTGAGCTAAGACTTGGGTCCAGACTCTCCTTTGTGTGCACCCATGGCAACTATGTTTCTATAGACAGTAGTTTCTTTTCAGAACAAAGAGGAGAATAAGTCTCTGTAAGCTTGCTTTGTTTACTGATATGAGAAATCAGGATTTGTCCCCTATTGTAAAGAGGAAGCTGACTTTGTGGATGGCTTATAGCTATGCGGGACAGGCGGGACAGTGATAGTGAACTGAGAGCTGTGATTGGTTCAAAAGACAGGCGTAGCCTGACTAGATTGGCTCTGAACTCCCCCTATTACCTCACTGCATTCTACAGGTCTGTCCACCAATTACAGGATTCCTTACTGGAAAAACCAACTGCTGGGAATGCAAAGCGTCCGTAGCAACGCCGTTTTGAACTCAGAAGGGGGAAAAGGCTGAAGTCAGTTTTTTCGCGGAGCGTCTATGCCGCAGGAGGAGAAGACGCTTAGGATGGATACCCCACCCCCGGACGAGATCCTAGGAAAACAAAACGAAAACCTGCAAAACCAGGATGACGAATTGGGGTTTAAGGAAATGGACGGTCTGAGAGAAGCTTTGGCCAACCTTAGGGGACTGTCTGAGGAGGAGAAGGGCGAGAAGGCAATGCTCCGCTCCCGCATCCAAGAGCAATCCCAGCTCATCTGCATCCTGAAACGCAGATCCGATGAGGCCCTGGAACGCTGCCAGATCCTAGAACTGCTCAACTCGGAGCTGGAGGAGAAGAGGATGCAGGAGATGGAGAAGATGAAGGTCCAGAGTGAGCACGCCCAAAAGCTGGAGAGTCGCTTTATGACTCTGGCAGCCAACCACGAGATGATGATCCGCTTCAAGGACGAGCACAAGAGTGAAAACATCAAGTTGAAGGAAGAGAATGAGAAGCTGAGGCAGGAGAATAGCAGCCTCTTCAGCCAGGCTCTGAAAGACCAGGAGGCCAAGGTACTGCAGCTCACTACCCACAATAAGGCCCTGGTGGAGGAACTGGAGGTCTTGAAACAGAGATGCGCTCATGAAGCCAGCCAGGCTCAGGCCCGAGAGAAGGAGCTGCTGGGTCTGCAGAACCAGCAAGCCTGTGACCATGCCAAGGAGATGGAGGAGCTGCGTAGCGAGCTACAGAGCATCAAGCAGCAACACCTGCAGGCCGCGGAACAGATGGGGAAGGACCAAGAGGCTAATATCAACCTGAACCAGGAGCTGCAGGCCAAGCTGCAGACTATCATGCGTGAGAAAGAGGAGCTGCTGCAGCTCTCCATGGAGAGGGGCAAGGTGCTTCAGAACAAACAGGCTGAGATCCGCCAGCTTGAGGAGAAGCTGGAGACAGCAGCCATGGCCAGGAAGCATGCACTAGAACGCTTTGAGCAAGAGGCGGTGGCCGTTGATAGCAACTTGAGAGTTCGCGAGCTTCAGCGCAAGGTAGATGGGATCCAAAAAGCTTACGATGAGCTGCGTCTCCAATCAGAAGCCTTCAAAAAGCACAGCCTGGATCTCTTAAGCAAAGAGAGAGAACTTAATGCCAAACTCCGCCATCTCTTTCCATAAGAAAAATTGTGCTTCCTGCTGTCTCCAGTTAATACTTCAAGTATATGTGCCTTAGATTTATGGCAAAAACAAAGATAACTCATTTACTATACTTTTAAGTACAAAAAACACTTTACTATGACGTTGTTGTTGTTACTGTTGCAAAATTAATGTTAATTTTCAGTTCTACCCCCTAGAATACATTTAAGATTAACCAGAGTCCCCGCTGTGCCTTCAAAGATTTCTTAAGATTATCCGTATCTTCTACCTCATAACTCACTCATTCTCAGCCTCAGACATCTTTCTATAGCTTGAAAAGATGTATGATTTGATGGATCCTAAGATGACCGTGCTGTTGTGAAAAGGGAAGACACAGCCCCATTATCCATTGCAGAACAATAGGCTTACAACACTGTAGTTGGGCATACAGATGTCAGCATGGCAGAGCAAACACTTCTCAGCAAAAAGAGTCTGATTGGATCAGCTTTGTATTAGCTTAACTAGGCAAAAGTTTGATCATTCACTTGTGTGTCAAAGTATAAAAGCCAGTTCTGTTCCGTTCATTCTATTGAGCATTAAGATTCCAGTTCCTTAAGTCAACCAACTCTAGTATTTCCTGCAAGTTTATCTTCCACTTTCTTGGTTTTCTCCTTAATAACTGAGAGGATTTAGACGTTCTCTATTGAGACTCTCAATGGTTTCATTTTCTATTTTGCAATACGCCAATAGGCAAAAAACAAAACAAAACAAAACAAAACAAAACAAAAAACCCTCAATTTAGGATAACCACTCATAGCAGATTAGGTTTGATTTTGGTAGCAGCTCATATATTGCTTTCTGTTTCTGTCAGTACACTTTTGTGTAATTAACTTTTGTGTTTTAAAAGTCCAAGCTGAATGTGTATATGTATATTTATGACATTCTTTGTAGAAATAATTCAGTTTTGTAAAAAGCAGCCATTTAACATAGTTAAATGTAGATTAATGTAAACTTCTTAAGGAAGTTTTCAAGTTAATTACCAGAATATAATTTATTTTCTTATTTCTCCTATATTTAGTCATTGTTTTATATGCAATTATGAATACCTATAAGATAGATTATAGCATAGTAATTTCCTCATTCATTTGATACCAGGAACGCCAAAAGTTACATAGCAAGTTTGATTTACTTAAAAAAAAAAAAAAGAACTATTGCTTGGGGACTTTCTTTGCTTGTTGTTGTCTGTTTTGTGAGAAAGAGAAACTTATACAGCCCAGGTTGCCCTTGAGTTTACTACATAGACAATGTCATGATATAAATGAAGAAGGAAGACTAGAGAATGTGATTGTTGTATATCAAGTACTTTTAATGTTTTGTTTTTAGACTGTGTGTGAGTGCTTTGCCTGCACACATGTATGCATCATGTGTGTACCCAAGAAGCATAGAAGACGGCACCAGATTCCCTGGAACTAGAGTCATAGATGATTGTGAGCCACCACGTGGGTGCTGGGAACTGAGCCAGGGTCCATAGCAAGAGCAACAAGTGCTCATAGCCACTGAGTCGTGTCTCCGGGGGCCCCCCCCCCCCCCCCGCTGAGGCCTGTCTCCACCCACCCCCACCCCGCCCCTGTTGAGTCCTGTCTCCGCCCACCCCCACCCCCACCCCCGCTGAGTCAAACACTTTTCACACTCAGACAACTCGGGAGAGGATGTGTTGTCACCATTTTATAGATGAGACAGTGAGACTCTAAGAGGGTGGCTTGTCTAAAGCCATGAAGACTTAGAGAGGCTGAGAGAGATCTAAATTGAGGGCTTTTAGGCAGGGTGCCAGGAGACTCCCTGGCTTGCTTTAATCCTTATTATTGTCATGAAATTAGTGTTTTAACAAAGGGCATCTACTTTTATTCTTGTGTATGACACTGCCAATTAAGTAAGCAAATCTGATTCTGGCTCTAAAATCCATGCTTCCTCCCGGTATATAAACTACCTTTGAAACACAAACACGCACATGGCGGTGGCGGGGGATGCAGTATTATTTGTGTGGGACAGCCCTTTGTGTTTAATCTCTGACCATTCAAGAATAAGCAATCAGGGTACTTCCTACCTCTATAAGTAATATTTATCATTGGAACAACTTGACAACATGTAAATTGGCTTACTCTAAACCATTATCTTTAAAGGGAAAAATTAAAAGGCAAAACAACAAAACCCTTTTCTAAAGCAGACCTAATTTTTTTTCAATACTTACAAGCAATAACCCTAATATGAAAAGCAACAGAATAGAGAGACTAAACTTAAAAACACCGTGTCTGCTGTGATGCCGAACTAAGCATGATCTCTTGGAAAAGCACACACACACACACACACACACACACACACGTCCTTGGTGTACCCTGAAGGATGACTCAAAGTTCTAAAGACCTGTAAGACTTTTCAAAGAGAAGCGTTGATGAACTGCTGTGTTTTCAGAGCACTGCCCCTGTATCAGTGGGTGAAATGAGTTTAGGTTAGTTCTTAGGAAAGGACGTGTGAAAAACCCAGGTCTCCACAGCTCCATTCTATTGAAGTTAAGAAAAATGTTTAAGGTCTTGGAAGGAGCCCTGGCACCAGTACCTATTACTTTACAAAACCCTCTCTCACCAAGATACCAATGGAGTAGCAGTGGCTGAATCAGGACTCCACCAAGTGAATCTACCTTCCCCACTAAGAGACTGAGCAGATCTTTAAGATCTAACCACTGGGGCACAAGGAAAAAGGGCTGTAACTCTTCTCTCCCTAATGGCTACCCTACCCAACCAGTTGGTGTGTCTTCCAGCATCCATTTTCCCAAACCAGGCCATCTGGAAATGCTTCAGCCAAGCGTTTTCAGAGGGCATGTTGCCATGATTAATTCAGGTGAATCAGGTTGTCCCACTGTGATGGGGATGAAGCTAATGTATGCTACGTCATGGGGAGAGCTAGAATGATGGGAGATGAGTGTTTAATGGACCACTAACAGTCTGCTGTACTGTATCCACTTAAGTTCCCAAGTCCATGGCAGCCAGGGAGTACTTTTTAAAGAAATGTAATCATAAATCTTGGAAACAGCTATCAGAAAGTGGAGCACTGGCTAAGAATAGGCTTTTGTAATTATTTTCCATCTTCCTAAGAACACACTGATGTTATCTTCTAAATGCTACAGACATCTTAAGCCTAATGGCCTGGGCTGTGCAGTTGTACATCGGTGCTTGACGAGCATCTCTCCTGGAAAAAGTCAAGAACCAAGCATTTTCCACCTGTAAAACAAATTAAGAAAAACTTCCCCTTGAAAAACCTGCCTTGCCAGGCGGTGGTGGCGCATGCCTTTAATCCCAGCACTTGGGAGGCAGATGCAGGAGGATTTCTGAGTTCGAGGCCAGCCTGGTCTACAGAGTGAGTTCCAGGACAGCCCGAGATATACAGAGAAACCCTGTCTCGAAAAACCAAAAAAAAAAAAAAAAAAAAGAAAAGAAAAGAAAAACGAAAAGAAAAACCTGCCCGGTCATTCACTGCACATCTAATTGACTATGATATCCCACAAGTCCCAACTCCCCAGGCCCACAGTGGGACTCTGACATTTGCTAGTTGCCAGATTGTTCTCATCTACATTCTGACCCACTCTTCCGTGGTCTCATCTAAAATAATGTTCTCTTTCCTATTGAAGGCTTAATACAGTTTGGATCTTAAATATCCACATGCTCATGTGCAAAAGGCTTGGTCCCCAGAGGGAGCACCATTGGGAAGTGGGACTTGGAGCTTAACAGAAGATCTTTCGGTCACTTGCTACTGGGGGGGGGGGGCGCGCGACTCTGAGACCCTGATCCTTTCCTCTTTCTTTGCTCCCTGACCATGAGGTGGGTGGCCTTGCTCTGCTGTGTGCTCCAGACATGATACACTGCTGGGCCCCACAGCAGGGGGGCTAAGTAATCATGGACTAAAATTGTAAAACTAAGTGAATCTAAACCTCTCCCTCTCATCAGCCAACTGTTTCAGTATTTTTCATACTGATGGAATGCTAACATGAAATTATAGATTCATTACATCGTTATAGTAGTAAACAATTAGAAATAGCTTATTCAGCATTAAAGAACAAGCAGTTAACTTTACCTTTTTTAATTCAACACAACTGTGGTGAAATTTTTTTTTAAAAAACGCTCCTTGTTAAATAAATATGTTCAGGATACATTTGAGCAGTTGAAACAATATAATATATACTATCTCTTGTGTCCTGTGGAGAAGATAGGAGACTATGAATATAATGTATTTCTATACATACAAATAAATATTGAAAACATACCAATGAAAGTGGTCATTAACGGTGTAACAAGCCATAGAGAATGAATTTGTCAGAAATAAGATTTAGAATGAAGCTTCTAGGTATGAACAATTTTTTATGTCATTTGGTTTTTGAACCATACACCACCTTACCTATTCAAAAGATAGTAACATTTGAAAATAAATAAACTTAAATTTGACTTAAAATGAAAGAATCTTCTACATGTCTGCTTAATTTCCAGTAGGCTCCATTTCTATGTGAATTATTTAAGGCCTGCAGAATTTTCTTTCCCCAACTAGGCAGGCAAGGTCTATTTTGGAACAAGCCACGCATGGCATGACAGATCTGGGTCAGGTCACTGAGCTGGAAGCAGCAACTCTTCAGAAATGTTCAATAGCATATGGAAAATCACAATATCTTTTTATACACCAAAGAGTGCCTTCTAGTATCTAGCATCTCTCTCTTAAATTTAGAGATTTGAATGTTAGTACCTTTTCTCATGGATTTTCACATTTTTGAAAACTTAGATTTTTTTATATTTATTTTCATTGGTGTGCATCCATTGTACATGATAATGTATTCCAAGGACTGCTTTCATGCAGGTATACAGTCTTCTTTGAGCCTATTTCTCATCTTCCCACCCTACTTCTGTTGGTCCCCACTGTCCTCCTAGACATTTTCACTTCTACTTTTGTGGCACAGGTATGTTTGTAAGTAAGGTATGCATATAATGTATATAACTGTATGTATCTGTATGAAATCTAGAAATGACAAATGAGAGAAAACATACAATATTTGTCTTTCTGAAACCAGCATACTTTGCATAATATGATTACCCTCAGTTGTTTCTAATGTCTTATATAACACACCTTTGTTGTTCTTTACGGCTTCATTCTGTTTATATATGTAACTTTTTGTTCATTCCTATACTGATGGGTACCCTGATTGGATCTATAATATAGCTATTGTGAATTGTGCTACAAAAAGCATAGTTATAAAAATATTCCCATGATATACTGACTTGGAGTCCTTTGAGATATACAGAAATAGCTAGGTTATAAGATACACCTACTTTAAATTTTAGGAAAAACTTCATACAGATGAATTCCATGGTGAATGGACCAGTGTAGATCCCCACAGTGCATGCGTGCTTTCCACTGTCCACATACTTACTAGCATTAATGTTATTTTAATGCCAGTTTTCCTGACTAGAGTGAGGTGCAATTTCAGTGTAGATTAATTTGCGTTTCTCTGAAGGACAATAATACTGGACATACTTCAATATGTTTATTGGACATTTGTACTCCACCTCTTAGTTGTTTGATTTCTTACCTAGTTTTATGAGTTCTTCAAATGTTCTAGATGCTAATTCTATGCCATATATATAACTAACAAAGATTTCCCTACAATTCTGTATGCTTTCTTCACCCAATTGTTTCTTTTGCTGGGAAGAATAATTTTAATTTCATGTGATTCCATTTTCCAGTTGCTAGCATCATTCCTGAACAACTGGGGTCCTATCCAGAAAGGCCTTCCCTATATCTTGAAATGTTTCTCTTGCTTTTCTCTCTAATGGTTCAGAGTTTCAGGTTTTACTTTGAGACTTTTGATCTATTTCCAGCTGATTTTTGCACACAGTGAGGGATAAAGATTTAGTTTCATTCTTTTGCAGGTAGATATCTGGTTTTCTCAGCACCATTCTTTTCAGAAGAGGTTATCAGTTTTATAATGTATATTTATGGCATGTTTGTCAAAATTCAGATGACTGTGGCTGCATGGGTTTATATTGTATGTCTTCTATCCTGTTATAACCTTGGATTTTAGGTATGCATTTTTTCATATGCTCAGTCTTTTAGATTTTGGATAGTGGTTTTTGCTTTTGCTCTAACAGAGGGATGTTGGCAGAGTCAGGACAAGCCAAGTCATTATAGTCTTTCAGTCTTACTACATTTAATATATTGCATTCATCCAATAGATTGCTTCTTGTAATCTATTCTAGGCCAGGTACTATGTTAAGTCCTGGGATACAATGCAAATAAGACCTTATTCTCTTTGGATTTGCTGTCAACAGATAAGAAAGAATGCTCAATAAAGGGATGAATAGGAAAACACATAGAGTCTCCAAACCTAATCTAGAAGAAATGAGAAAAGGCTTTTCCTAGAAGTGTATCATGTAATAACATCCTAGAAGTAGAATATACTGTAATTGTCTAAGACAGTGATTCTCAACCTTCCTAATGCTGTGACCTTTTAATATTGTTCCTTATGCTGTGCTTACTCCCAACCATAAAATCACTTTTATTGCTACTTCATAGCTGAAATTTTGCTAGTTATTAATCATAATGCACATACCTGATATGCAGGACATTTGATATGTGACTGCTGTGAAAGGGCAGCTCAACTCATAAAGGGGTTGTGACCCACAGGTTGAGAACCTCTGGTCTAAGAGACGAATACAACATGTGAGCGTTAAAAATGTTAGAAGGCCTAGGACCTTCTGTTCCTGGGTATGGAAACCATCTCCCTTCATTCAGCCCTGCCCACTCCCCTTGAGTGATCTTAATGAAAGTATATCTGGGTAGGAAGAAAACAAGAGAACTAAAGTCCTGAGTAACAGAGATATGAACAGAACCTGGCATGAATTTTACATAGGTGTAACTATGGAGAGAGATGAATTCTCCTAACAACTCTAGAAATAGTATTTTAAATGGATGTTCTTAATGAAACATATTTTAATGAAAATGGAACTTCAAGATCGTTGCCAGTTGTATTCATTAGTACTAGTGGTTAGCTGTAATGCTAAACTAATTATACATATTTCAGTTAAAGCAAAAAATATGTTAATGTTATTAAGGAACAAAATTTTTAGTGTCTGAAGGCAGATATAAAAGACGTTTAAGCCTTTGGGCTGGAGCAGACACAGAGTCGGTCTGCTCCTGTCCTGTGGAGAAACTGAATCCTGACTCATCTAGGAGCCACTGCACTCAGAGCAGAAGGATTTCCAGATCCAAGAGGTGGCCTGAGTCCCAGGAGTTCTTCCACCCAGGAGATTAGGAGCATAAGACCACAGAGACCTCTGGACTCCGAGGAGCTCTGCAATAAGCAAGATAACTGGAAATACAGACTCCAGTCTTACACAGTGAGGGCAGGTACCACTAGAGTTAACCAGATGGTGAAAGGCAAGTGCAAGAACATAAGCAACAGAAACCAAAGTTTCTTGGCATCATCAGTGCCCAGTTCTCCCAATATAGCAAGCCCTGAACACCCAATCACACCTGAAAATCAGGATTCAGAATTAAAATCAGTTCTCATGATGATGATAGAGGATTACAAGAAGGACATAAGTAACTCCCTTAAAGAAATACAGGAGAGTACAAGTAAACAGATAGAAGCCCTTAAAGAGGAATCACAGAAATCCCTTAAAGAAATGCAAGAAAACACAAAGAAGGAATTAAACAAAAACATTCAGGATCTGAAACTGGAAATAGAAACAATAAAGAAAGTTCAAAGGGAGACAACCATGGAGATAGAAAACCTAAGAAAGAGATCAGGAGTCACAGACGCAAGCATCACCAACCGAATACAAGAGATAGAAGAGAGAATCTCAAATGCAGAAGATATGGTGGAAAATATTGACACAGTTGTCAAAGAAAATGAAAAACGCAAAAAACTCCTAACTCAAAACATCCAGGAAATCCAGGACACAATGAGAAGACCAAACCTAAGGATAATAGGTATAGATGAGAATGAAGATTCCCAACTTAAAGGGCCAGTAAATATCTTCAACAAAATTATTGAGGAAAACTTCCCTAACCTGAAGAACAAGATGCCCATAAACATACAAGAAGCCTACAGAACACCAAATAGACTAGACCAGAAAAGAAATACCTCCCATCACATAATAATCAAAACATCAGATGCACAAAACAAAGAAAAAATACTAAAAGCAGTAAGGGAAAAAGGTCAAGTAACATATAAAGGCAGACCTATAAGAATTACACCAGACTTCTCACCAGAGACTATAAAAGCCAGAAGAGCCTGGACTGACATCATACAGACCCTAAGAGAACACAATTGCCAGCCCAGATTACTATACCCAGCAAAACTCTCAATCACTATAGATGGTGAAACCAAGATATTCCATGACAAAACCAAATTTGCACAATATCTTCCCACAAACCCAGCACTTCAAAGGATAATTGATGGAAAACGCCAACACAAGGAGGGAAACTACAACCTAGAAAAAGCAAGGAAGTAATCTTCCAACAACCCCAAAAGAAGATAACTATACAAACATAACTTTACCTCTAATAACAAAAATAACAGGAAGCCACAGTCATTTTTCCTTAATATCTCTTAATATCAATGGTCTCAATTCCCCAATAAAAAGACGCAGACTAGCAAACTAGATACACAAACAAGACCCAGAATTTTGCTGCACACAAGAAACGCACCTCAGTGACAAAGACAGACACTACCTCAGAATAAATGGGTGGAAAACAATTTTCCAAGCCAATGGTCCCAAGAAACAAGCCGGAGTAGCCATTCTAATATCAAATAAAATCGACATTCATCCAAAATTAATCAAAAAAGATAAGGAAGGACACTTCATACTCATCAAAGGAAAAATCTACCAAGGTGAACTCTCAATTCTGAACATCTATGCTCCAAATGCAAGGGCACCTACATACATAAAAGAAACTTTACTAAAGCTCAAAACACACATTACACCTCACACAATAATAGTGGGGGATTTCAACACCCCACTGTCAGCAATGGACAGATCATGGAAACAGAAACTAAACAGAGACACTTTGAAATTAACAGAAGTTATGAACCAAATGGACTTAACAGACATCTATAGAACATTTCATCCTAAAACAAAAGAATATACCTTTTTCTCAGCACCTCATGGTACCTTCTCCAAAATAGACCATATAATTGGTCACAAAACAAGCCTCTACAGATACAAAAAGATTGAAATAATCCCTTGCATCTTATCAGATCACCACGGACTAAGACTGGTCTTTGATAATGACAAAACCAATGGAAAACCCACGTGCACATGGAAACTGAACAACTCTCTACTCAATGATGACTTGGTCAAGGAAGAAATAAAGAAAGAAATAAAAGACTTTTTAGAATTCAATGAAAATGAGGACACATCATACCAAAACTTGTGGGACTCCATGAAGGCAGTGATAAGAGGAAAACTCATAGCTCTAAGTTCCTACAAAAAGAAACTGGAAAGAGCACACACTAACAAGTTGACTGCACAACTAAAAGCTCTAGAACAAAAAGAAGCAAATACACCCAGGAGGAGTAGAAGGCAGGAAATAATCAAACTCAGGGCTGAAATCAACCAAATAGAAACAGAAAGAACAATACAAAATATCAATAAAACCAGGAGCTGGTTCTTTGAGAAAATCAACAAGATAGATAAACCGTTAGCCAGAATCACCAGAGGGCACAGAGACAGTACCCAAATTAATAAAATCAGAACTGAAAAGGGAGACAATAACAACAGAAACGGAAGAAATTCAAAAAATCATCAGATCCTACTACAAAGGCCTATACTCAACAAAACTGGAAAATCTGGATGAAATGGACAATTTCCTAGACAGATACCAGGTACTGAAGTTAAACCAGGAGCAGATAAACCATCTAAATAGTCCCATAACCCCTCAGGAAATAGCAGTAGTCATTAAAAGTCTCCCCACTCAAAAAAGCCCAGGATCAGATGGTTTAAGTGCTGAATTCTATCAGACCTTCAAGGAAGACCTAATACCAATTCTCTTCAAACTATTCCACAAAATAGAGACAGAAGGAACACTACCCAATTCGTTCTATGAAGCTACAATTACACTCATACCCAAACCCCACAAGGACCCGACAAAGAAAGAGAACTTCAGAGCAATCTCCCTTATGAACATCGATGCAAAAATACTCAATAAAATTCTAGCAAACCGAATCCAAGAACACATCACAACAATCATCCATCGTGATCAAGTAGGTTTTATCCCAGGAATGCAGGGATGGTTCAATATTCGGAAATCCATCAATGTAATCCAGTATATAAACAAACTTAAAGAAAAAAAACCACATGATCATCTCACTAGATGCTGAGAGAGCATTTGACAAAATTCAACATCCCTTCATGATAAAAGTCTTGGAAAGATCAGGAATTCAAGGCCCCTACCTAAACATAGTAAAAGCAATTTACAGCAAACCAGTAGCCAACATCAAGCTAAATGGAGAGAAACTTGAAGCAATCCCACTAAGATCAGGGACTAGACAAGGCTGCCCACTCTCCCCCTAAATATTCAATATAGTACTGGAAGTCTTAGCCAGAGCAATTAGACAACAAAAAGAAGTCAAAGGGATACAAATAGGAAAGGAAGAAGTCAAAATATCACTATTTGCAGATGATATGATAGTATACTTAAGTGACCCCCAAACTTCCACCAGAGAACTCCTAAACCTGATAAACAACTTCAGCAAAGTGGTTGGTTATAAAATCAACTCAAACAAATCAGTAGCCTTCCTCTACATGAAAGATAAACAGACTGAAAAAGAAATTAGGGAAATGACACCCTTCACAATAGTTGCAAATAATATAAAATACCTTGGTGTGACTCTAACCAAGCAAGTGAAAGACCTGTATGACAAGAACTTCAAGTCTCTGAAGAAAGAAATTGGAGAAGATCTCAGAAGATGGAAAGATCTCCCATGCTCATGGATTGGCAGGATTAATATAATAAAAATGGCCATCTTGCCAAAAGCAATCTACAGATTCAATGCAATCCCCATTAAAATCCCAACTCAATTCTTCACAGAGTTAGAAAAGGAAATTCTCAAATTCATATGGAATAACAAAAAACCCAGGATAGTGAAAACTATTCTCAACAATAAAAGAACTTCGGGAGGAATCACCATCCCTGACCTCAAGCTGTACTATAGAGCAATAGTGATAAAAACTACCTGGTATTGGTACAGAGACAGGCAGGAAGGTCAATGGAATAGAATTGAAGACCCAGAAATGAACCCACACTCCTACGGTCACTTGATCTTTGACAAAGGAGCTAAAACTGTCCAGTGGAAAAAGGACAGCATTTTCAACAAATGGTGCTGGTTCAACTGGAGGACAACATGTAGAAGAATGAAAATTGATCCATTCTTATCCCCTTGTACAAAGCTCAAGTCTAAGTGGATAAAGGACCTCCACATAAAACCAGATACACTGAAACTAATAGAAGAGAAGGTGGGGAAAAGCCTCGAATACTTGGGCACAGGGGAAAAGTTCCTGAACAGAACTCCAATGGCATATGCTCTAAGATCGAGAATTGACAAATGAGACTTCATAAAATTGCAAAGTTTCTGTAAGGCAAAGGACACTGTCAATAGGACAAAATGACAAGCAACAAATTGGGAAAAGATCTTTACCAATCCTTCATCTGATAAAGGGCTAATATCCAATATATACAAAGAACTCAAGAAATTAGACTCCAGACAACCAAATTACCCTATTAAAAAATGGGGTATAGAGTTTAACAAAGAATTTTCAACAGAAGAAACTCGAATGGCCGAGAAGCACCTAAAGAAATGTTCAGCATCCTTAGTCGTCAGGGAAATGCAAATCAAAACAACCCTGAGATTCCATCTCACACCAGTCAGAATGGCTAAGATTAAAAACTCAGGTGATAGTAGATGCTGGCGAGGGTGTGGAGAAAGAGGAACACTCCTCCATTGTTGGTGGGACTGCAAGATGGTGCAACCACTTTGGAAATCAGTCTGGCGGTTCCTCAGAAAATTGGACATAGCATTACCCGAGGATCCAGCTATACCACTCCTAGGCATATACCCAGAAGATGCTCGAACATATAATAAGGACATATGCTCAACTATGTTCATAGCAGCTTTATTTATAATAGCCAGGAGCTGGAAAGAACCCAGATGTCCTTCAACTGAGGAATGGATTCAAAAAATGTGGTATATTTACACAATGGAGTATTACTCAGCTATTAAAAACAATGAATTTGAGAGGTTCCTAGGTAAATGGATGGAACTAGAAATTATCATACTGAGTGAGGTAAGCCAATCACAAAAGAACACACATGGTATTCACTCACTGATTATTGGATATTAGCCCAGAACCTTAAAATGCCCAAGATGCAACTCACAGGCCACATGAAGTCCATAAAGAATGAAGACCAAGTGGGGGTGATTCGGTCCTTCTTAGAAGGAGCAACAAAATACTCAAGGGAGCAAATATGGAGACAAAGCGAGGGACAAAAACTGAAGGAGGGGCCGTCTGAAGACCTTTCCACCTGAGTATCCATCCCATGTGCAGTCACCAAAGGTAGATGCTGATGTGGAAGTCAGGAAGTG
This sequence comes from Grammomys surdaster, assembly GCF_004785775.1. Taxonomy (NCBI): domain Eukaryota; kingdom Metazoa; phylum Chordata; class Mammalia; order Rodentia; family Muridae; genus Grammomys; species Grammomys surdaster. The sequence continues at coordinate 10,616,905 of NW_021604648.1, read as the reverse complement.
CATGCTGATAAGAGCCTGATATGGATGTCTCCTCAGAGGTCTTCAAGAGTCTGACATATTCAGAGGCAGATGCTCACAACTAGCCATTGAAGTGATCATGGGGTTCTCAATGGAGGAGTTAGAGTGAAGACTGAAGGAGCTGAAAGGATTTGTGGCCCCATGAGGAGAGCAACAATACCAACCAACCACAGCTCCCAGGGTCTAAACCACCAGCCTGGGAGCACTTATGGAGGGATCCAGGGCCTTAGCTGAATATATAAGAGTGGAGGGCCCTGCTGGGCATAGGTGGAAGAAGAGAACCTTGACCTCATGAAGGCTGGATGCCCCAGGGGGTGGGAATTTTGAGGGTGGTGAGGTGGGAGTGGGGGGGTAGATAGAGGTTACATCCACAGAGAAGAAGGAGGAGGGGTGAGGGGATTGGGGGTTCCGGGGTGGGTGGGGGATGGGGTAAGGGGACAACATAGGAAATGTAAATAAAACATCCAATTAAAAAAAAAGAAAAAAAAGAAAAAAAGAAGAAAAAAATAAAATAAAAAAAATAAATGATGAAAGAATGAAAAAAAAGACGTTTAAAAATCTTTTCATCTTAAATTCAAATAAGTAGTATTCTAAGTTTACAATATCTTTCTTTTACTAATACTTATGTCTTAGCTTCATCAACTGAATGGCTGAAAGCAAAGGCACCCTAGTGCTATGAACATCCTGAAGGCCATGTTGGTGACCACTAAAAATTATTTCTACTTAATATCTCTTCATAGAAGAGAAACTGATGCTGTGGCTAAACTAGATAAAGAGCATGATGACCCTGAACCATTTAATTATAGTAGAAACAGACACTAATGTTGTTTTGTCAAAAAGTGAAGACCTAAGTTGGAGGGGATTCTCAATGGCCACAGAGTAATTTGATTATCAAAATAATAATATTGAGTGAAATATAAGCATGTTTTTGCAAGTCTGAATTCATCAGAGTAGATAGAGGAAGGCAGAAAACCAGAGTCAAACATTAACAGAGGCAAAATATATAAAATACTCATTGGTCTCTTAATTTATTTCTCTGAAAATTGACTGTTAAAGGAAATTGAGTGGACATTTAGTCTACTTTTCCTGGTCCCTGTATTTCAAGGAATAAAACAGCTCATCTATGATGAGACAAAGGAGTGTTCAATAGAACATAGAGATAATATGTGTAAAAAATCAATACCTTACAACTTGTAGAGACATAATCTGACACTGAATAAGGATTAATACACTGAACATGATGCCATGTGCTTATACTCAGCCCCAAGATTTAGATTTGGGACACAAAGGCATGACAATCACAAGACTGAGTTCATTCTATTCTGCCTAGTGAATTCTAGGCTAGCCTGGGCTCCAGAGCATGATCCTGTAAAGAGAGATGAGAAGAGAGAGAGGAGGAGGAAGAAAAGGGAGAAAAGAGAGGATGTAAGTGGAGAATTTATAACCCGACCATTAACTATCATTAGAAAACACTGACCAGAAAACAGTAAGCATTATGTGCTCCCGATATGTGCAGTGTGGAGAGCCGTGGTGGGCAGAGATGGCGCTGGCATCCGATGCTCTCCTAAGTTTTAAGATTTACTGCCTTTGTGCAAGGGAAAATTTGCGCCAAGTCACAGCCCATCCCGGGGCATATATGCACTTATGGGCAAACAACCAACCAGAAATGTACACGCCGCTCCAGGGGGTATAAAAACAGTGCCTTCTCGGGGCCCGGGGTCTTTCCTCTACATCGTAATAAAAGAACTGCAGAAGGACCTGGTGTGTTGCCGTGTCTTCCTTGCTGGCGAGGTGGGCGCACGTGACAGTGCAGCCCACATAGCAGAGCAACACTACCTAGAACATATTCCAAGGATTCTGAATCTTCAGAAAATGATCTGGCCAGGCAACTAACTTCCTGTTTCCTGCAAAGATGGATGGGAGGTAGGGGTGGTGGTGGTGGTGGTGAGGGGAATGGATAGAGGGAGAAGTAAAGTGATTCCACAAGCAAGCATATCTAAATATAATACATATACAATATAAGCACAGGTAAAATATAATATTTTATAATACATATTGGACAAGGCTATGCACCTGGTTCCAAACAAGTGGCATTGGGAAAAATGGGAGAAGTGCTGCTCTGGGTTAAAAGAAACTTAAGACATAACTAAATGGGCTGATGTTTGGAATTGTACGCCTTGATTCAGACAAGTTAGCTGCAATGCAGTTGAAAAGGGATGGAGTTTAAATATCAAGAAATCAAAGAGGCCTGGGTGTAACTCAGTGATAGAGCGTTGGCTTAGCATACATAAAGGCCCCTAGTACCAGAATAAGGTCCATAATGATTTTATTAGTTATAATCATGGTATCGTGGTTACAGAACTAAAATAGTCTTATAATGATGTGTCCAGTAGTACATGTAGGGGTGGACTGGCATGGTACCTATGATTTATTCTAAAATATCTCAATAAAACGAGCAATAGGGTGAAGCAACTGAGGCCCTAAATTGTTAAATGTAATCAGCATATTATTCTTTTTCTTTTCACTTGTATCTAATTTAAAATTTTCAGCATATAAAGAAAATTGAAAAGTTCTGGAGTTTCTTTTGTTCTTTTTTTTACCTCTCTCTCTCTCTCTCTGCCTCTCTCTCTCTCTCTCTCTCTCTCTCTCTCTCTCTCTCTCTCTCTCTCTCTTTGTATATAGTTTGGGCTGTCCTGGAACTTACTTTGTAGAGCAGGCTGCCCTTGAACTCAACAGAGGTCTGCCTGCCTCTGGCTCCCAGGTATTGGAATTAAAGACATGCATCACCATCCACCTTGGAGTTTCTGGAGAAAACAGGATTTAGAATGGACTGAAGAATGATCTGAGGTACCTGTGAGAGGGCTATGAAATGGCATCTACTCTAGAAGAAAGGACCTTGCTGTGACAAGAAAAGTATCATTTGTGTCCTTCCAACCATCTGTGCTTAACTTCTACACTGTCCCCACTCTGCCGTCAGCAGCAACAGTGGGTCTTCATCGATTCGAAGACATGCCACAAAAGGGGGTCATCAATGGAGATGTTTCAGACAATCTGCTCTCCAGATACTGTTACCGACCTGGTTCTTCAGTTCAGAACCAGCTGTGGTCCCTTCTGTTTTTACTGCCCCTCGTATTTTATGGGTCATGGGTAAATGGAAAAACAAAAATGAGATGAGCTCCTTGGTCTTTGTAATATGCTTGCTCTTCTTTCTCTATGGAAGCCACTTAAGCACGACTCAGCTGCACTCTCTGCTGTCTGCGATGTGATTGTCTACCTTAGAAAAAATATCAATGTAGGCGTTGTGGTCTTTATGGAAGATTTGCTGTATTGGTACTTACCATTGGTGTCAATCTCCCCTTTTAATGTGGGATCCTGCGTTGTAAATGTAAAAATGAAAGCAAGCAAACCAACAAACCCATAAAAGCAAAAGTGCATTTGCCAGGTATTCCTAGCTACAGGGCTTTGGAAGGCTCTGTGAAGTAGGGGCTGCTATAATCAATGACAAAAACTCAGCTTAAAACCAACAGAAATTAATTGCCTCCATTCTAGAAGCTAAAATCAGAAATCAAGCTGTTGGCAAGGATGTGCTAACTCTTGTGGCTGTCCTGCTGAGTAAACTTCTTTCTCCTTAGAGTTTCTTCTTGTTTGCTGGCAACTTTAAGCACTTTTGGTTTACAAACACAATGCCCCAGTTATCCAGTCAGGTTCTCCCCATTGTATTTCTGTATTGTCTCCCCATGTGTTTCCTCCTCTCTCCTAGTCTGCTTTTTCTTTTTCTCTCCCCCCCCCCTTTGACAGTGTTGAGGTAGCCTAGGATGGTTTCAAATTTGCTATATAGCCAAGTCTGGCCCTGAGGTTTTGGTACTTCTGCCTTAACCCTTTCCATGCAGGATTTCAGGTGTGCCTTTCCCTGTCCCGTTTATATGGTTCTGAAGATCGAAGGACAATGCAGGTACTAGACAAGGACTTTACCAACTAAGTTTCCAGATCTCAAAAATGTTTTCATTTTTATTTTCTTATTTTAAATTTTATTACAAATGAAAGACTTGGCCGGGCGGTGGTGGCGCACGCCTTTAATCCCAGCACGTGAGAGGCAGAGGCAGGCAGATTTCTGAGTTCGAGGCCAGCCTGGTCTACAAAGTGAGTTCCAGGACAGCCAGGACTACACAGAGAAACCCTGTCTCGAAAAAAAAAAAAAAAAAAAAAAAGAAAGACTTATTTTTATTGTGTGTATGTGTGTGTGTGATAGGCAGGGGGAGTTGCCTGTGTTACAATGTGTCCTTTTGTCTCTACTTCCTCCTCTCTCCTAGTCTGCTTTTTCTTTTTCTTCCTCTTCCTCATTGTGTTACAATGTGCAAAGTCAAGGAACAACTTTGTATGGTTGGTTCTCTCCTTTTACCTTTATGTGGTTCCTGGGGATTGGACACAGTCACTGGGCTTGTAGAGCAAGAATCTTTACCTGCTGAGCGATGTTGCCAGCCTTACTCCTGCAACGTTTTAATTATATAAAGACACTAGTCACACTAGTTCACCATAACAACCCTATTTCAAGTGTATTAGCTTTGTAAAACTCCCATTTTTCATGTAAGGTTAAGGGATTAGGAGGGGTGGGATCATGTCCTTAACAATTATTACCTTCCTTATAACCAACTGAAGTCTTCTTAGAATCCATCAAGGTTTGATACCATCTTCGTCTTTTAGTTTCCCAAATGAAAATTTTACATATATATGTCTCAGAAAGGAGTTCACAGTGTCCTCCAAACTGAGAAGTCTATTGTTGAAGAACTAAAGATCTCAGTAGGGAAATAAAATGATTGTGTTATGAGAAAACAAAGAATACTAACAAAGAAAATATTGATCTCCTGCCTACCGTTCATTGATTTTCATGTTGTATTGCTTGCTGGCTACAAACGTACAAGGATTGTAATGACAGTCAGGATGCCCATGTCATTCTCATGCATTTGTAATCACGTTCGTTGTTCATTTGCCGGTGTCATGGATGCTGAGATGTTTGTTGTACACTATTTCTCTTCTTGCTGCTCATTTGTCTTCTTCTCAGAGTGCCCACTTTGGATTTCGCCTTAGATATCTCCTTAGGAAACACTTCCCTGATCACCTTGATGTGTATGAGTACCGTTCTGTTTGGAGATGAAGGAAGGTTAAAAATATTTTTATCTGGCAGTGCTGAATTTATTCTAGTGTTACTATGTATTCTATGAACTGAATTTCCCAGAAAAACAAAAACAAAAAAACAAAAAAAGCCACTACATTTCTATGTTAAAGATTCCACAAGATTGGAAGACTGGTTACACCTTCCTGACTGCAGAGCTGGGATGTTGTCTGTACAGTGTGAAGCTATCTCTGGCTATTTTTAGTCGCCTTAACATTCATCATCCACTTCTATGCCTGACTTTATATCCTTTTAACTATAGTGTAAACGTGTTTGGAAAGTGTTTAACAGACCAGTCACTCCCACTTACTCCAAAGCTAGGCGTTTCATCAAGCACATCTGAGAACCATGACAGAGACTTCCCCACTTTGCTCGAATCTACCTACCTATGTCTTTGAAAAATACCATGATGCATGACTTTCTCTTTTCTGTATCTTTTATGAAACTATTTTCAAACTGGAATATGTCATTCAGGGCATCCTGAATCACATGTTTCTGAGCCAAGGTCTACCTAGCACAAAATATAAACCTCCTCTTGGAACCTTCCAGGAATAGGTGTTTTGTCTTGACAGCACTTTCCATGTGAACAGGTGGAGTGTGTTTTAAGGAATCAGGAGGCGACCTGATGTGTGGGACACAGGGAAAGGGCCACAAATAGATAACGAAGAGCGCCCCTCAGACCTCCTCCTCACATCTCACCTGGGACAAAGGCCTGTGATGCCCTTTTTCCTGCCAACAGCCCCCCTCCACACCATCCAGCGGCCTGGCTGAAGCTGGTCCTGAAAAGGTTTACTTGAAGCTGTGGGCTTGTCAGTTCCTTCCTCTTTACGTTCATTAATCTAAAATGGTAGGAGGAGGAGAGGGCAGATCCCAGGACACCAAGAAGACTTAACTCCCCAATCCCTGTGTGTGTGTTTCTTCGTCTTTAATAAAATTTATTTATAGCTGCCTACTATGTTTGAGTTTTTCTTTTTAATTCTTTAATTAACAGAGAGCAGCCTGACCAAGATCCCTAGAAGCTAACATTTCTGTGTGTGTGTATACTGCCATGAAGCTTAATTTATTTTTAGCTCAATTAAAGTAACTGCGTATGCTTCCATGCAGTTTTATTCACCGACTAACCTCCCCTTTCTCTCTCTAGTTCATCTGCTCTTTCGTTGGCCTTTTTTGGAAAACACGAGCTAAGGTATGGTGTTTCGTTATATTGTAGGGCATTTGTAAACGTTTCAGCTCTCAAATGCCGTACGTATGAAACTAGAGAAACAGCACGAGCAATCCAGAACCACAGAGTCAGTATTTTATTAAAAATGAATTCAGTCTTATTAAAAGTGAAGTGTTTTCTTCAAGATTTGGTCTTTTCAAAAAGCTGGTATTTTAAAAACGGAAAAAGCCTAAGTAACTTTTGTCAGGCCATAGCTTGAAAAAAGAAGGAAAAAAAAAAGCAGAACACAGCAAAACGAGAGAGCAATAAACAAACCAACCGCCTACCCCTGGCAAACCAACTAACACTGCAAGTGACCCTTGTTGCAAAAAACAAACAAATGATAAAAATGTGATAATGACAATAATAGCAGTAATAGTATTATGAAAGATCACTTTCTGAGTCTAAGGACTTCTGAATGTTGCCTGGGGAGTTCGTTTTAGTTCGTTTCTTAGAATCTGGTAACACTTGATTTGAATGAAGTCTTTGTTTTAACGGGGACTATTTCCACATGCGTGCTGTTTTACTTGTAGTTTAGACAGAAAAAGCAAAAATAAAAGTGCTCACAAAATAGTTTTTTATATAGGTACGCCAAATACGTTTGGACGTCAAATATTGAACTGACGAGAGCGGTACTGGGTAGTTGCGATGAATTAGGGGGGTGTAAACCCAACTCTCATTGTTTTTTTGCCACTGCTCCTATGACATCACCGCAAAGCGGGAGTTACTGCACCGCGAAAGCACTCGGAATCTCGCGATACTCTGGCTGAAGAGAAGCGCGTTTTTGTGGGCGGGGTGGAGGAAGAGTAACTTCCGGCCAGGCCGCTGTTTGGGTGGCGCGGCCGAGTCCTCGCGGGCTTCGCCGCTTCGGGCTTCCACTGCCTTCCCCCCGCCTCGTGCGGGGGGTTGGGCGGCCGCGGGAGGCTGCTCAGACCTTCCCCGCGCCTGCGGTCGGCCCAGCGCCGTGGCTCTGCGCGCGGGGGCCCGGGGTCTGAGGGGCTGCGGCCTACCCGGGCCCGCCGCTCAGCCCCATGAGGCACAGCCTGACCAAGCTGCTGGCAGCCTCGGGCCGCGACTTCCCGAACCACCGCGACAGCCAGGGTCCGTCCGCCACGCGCGCGCCGCCCCGGGACCCGACTGGGGCAGCGGCGGGGGCGGAGACGCCGAGGCCGGGATCGCCTGACCGCGAGCAACCTCACGGGGACGCGGGCGAGCGGGAGGCCCGGAGGGGGAGCCGCGGTAGCGTGGCCGTGCGCGCGCCCGCGTCCTCGCCAGTGAAGATGGAGGAGGAGGAGGAGGACGCGATCGCTATGGTCCCCAAAGAGGAGCCGGAGGACATGGACTTTCTCTCCGGGCTGGAGCTGGCCGATCTGCTGGACCCTCGGCAACCGGACTGGCACCTGGAGCCCGGGCTCAGCTCGCCCGGGCCTCTGTCCTCGTCCGGCGGAGGCTCGGATAGCGGCGGCCTGTTGAGGGGGGACGACGACGACGAGACGGCGGCCGCAGAGATGCAGCGCTTTTCTGACTTGCTGCAGAGGCTGTTAAACGGCATCGGAGGCTGCAGCAGCGCCAGCGACCGCGGCAGCGGGGAAAAGAGGCGGAGAAAGTCCCCGGGAGGAGGCGGTGGCGCCAACGACAGCAACCAGGCTGCGACCAAGAGTCCCCGGAAGGCGGCGGCGGCCGCTGCCCGTCTTAATCGGCTCAAGAAGAAGGAGTACGTGATGGGGCTGGAGAGTCGAGTCCGGGGACTGGCAGCCGAGAACCAGGAGCTGCGGGCCGAGAATCGGGAGCTGGGCAAACGCGTGCAAGCATTGCAGGAGGAGAGTCGCTACCTACGGGCTGTCCTAGCCAACGAGACCGGACTGGCTCGCCTGCTGAGCCGGCTGAGCGGCGTGGGACTGCGGCTGACCACTTCACTCTTCAGAGACTCGCCCGCCGGTGACCATGACTACGCCCTGCCGGTGGGGAAGCAGCCGCAGGAGCTGCTGGAAGAGGACGACGCGGCGGGAGGAGTGTGTCTCCATGTGGACAAGGATAAGGTGTCGGTGGAGTTCTGCTCGGCGTGCGCTCGGAAGGCGTCGTCGTCTCTTAAAATGTAGGGTCAAGTAATCTGCTCTTTATCCGCGTTTACCCCTTTCTACTCCCTTACACCATGTAAAACACCTTAGTGGGACATCTTCACCGGACGCATTTCAGAGGCGGAAAAAAAAGTAATATTAAATCTTTTAAGTGTTTAGCTAAAAAGCATGAATGTGACACTGTAACCAACTCCTAATGATAACCTGTGACTATTAAATCTCTCTGACAGTTTCTTTTTTAGGTGATTTCCTTCCTGCCAGGCTCCGTTGTAGGGGTTACAGAACAGTCGTTCCCGCCTCACAACCTGGTAAGGCTCCATCTCTTCACGTAACGCTCATGCTCTGCTGCTTAGCCTACTTTAATGGGCAGACATCTCAATGTGTGTGTGTGTGATATCTTTTTTGTTTGTTTGTTTCTTTTTTTCTTTTTGAAAGGTGGGAGGGGAATCTTAATTTGGGCCTTGTCCACCCTGGAAACAGACTTGTGCTGGTCATTAATGTACTTAAGTTGCTTCTGGTTGAAATAGCTGTTAAATGTGTCCCCTTGTTCAGAGTTGCGTGTACCTAGCTCTTCTGTCCCCAGTGTGGACATGGCCTTGGATGACATCGGTTCCAACTGTACACTGAAACCTGCTAATAGAGATACAGTTTGGAGACAAACAGGTGAAGTTGAATGGAAGTTCCAAGTTGTACAAGGTGCAAATTGGAATTCCAACTGTAGAGCAACTTTTCAGAGGTTGACAATAAGTATTGAGGCATGCAAAAATGTAGTATTTTTCTGGAGATGACAAATCTCCTAAAATACTTAAGAATGCCTTATAGTTTTAAGTAGAAAATGCAGAAATACAGTCTATTTAAAGATCTAATATTTCACCACTTGAGAAGTTGGAAATTAACATACCCATAAAATTTCTGTATTTTAATTAAAAGATAATAAATGAAATGTTTCTTTGAGGACCAGCTCAGTAATTACCTATCCATGAGTATGAAGAAATTGTTGAAAGTATTTATTTTTGTTGTATTAAAATTTAAGCTAAATTTCTGTATGATTACTAGATATTGAAGGTTGTGAAATGTGAATGAAAACATGTAAAGTGAGGCTTCACAAAGAATATTTTCTCCATACTTCTAAAACTTTTGTCCTATTTAAAAATGATTTTTAAAATTAATGATATGATTGATACTGTTTCTCCAAAGATGGAAAAAATCTTTCTTCCCTCAAAATACTGTTTATTGTCCACTTGTCTAAGTGTGTGTTCTGATGCTCTGAAGTGCAAGAGATATTAAATTCTTTGTGAAACATCACTGTTTGATAAAGGATATAAGTATTTAGCATCCTTGTTTTTCTTTGTGCTAAAGTGGATACAGCTGTTGGGGCAGAAGAGACGGGACCAGCTGCTGGCCACATTTCCTGCTTTATTTTAAAAGGTAGTATAAGAAATAAGGAAACAGAGGTAATATCAGGGCTTCTGCTGTCTTTTATTTTTAAAATGTTCATAATTAAGTATTTTCCAGCAGTCCAAAGATGTAAGTTATCCTACAAGTAAGATGTTTTATTTTGTTATTTGGTTATGGAAATGGAATCTTGTTCTTGCACAACTAACTGTAAATGTTTTGTTGCTAGATAATATGATTTTGAGACCTAAATTAGTCTCTGGTTTTTCAGTATATCACATTTTGTAAAATTACCTACTGCACTTGAGCATGAATGGGTAGTAGCCAAACTCACAACTTGGAGTGACGGACCTGCTTCTACAAGGGTAGGAACAAGCCCCCACAATGCAGCTGCATGGATTTTAGTGCCTACTGAATTATATATATATACATATATATATAAACCAAAAGTAGTTGGAAACTTATTTGAAATGACTAATTTGTGCTCTTTCTGAAGTATGTTAAATGTAGCTTTTGAAACAGAAGCCTTGAATTGAAATTTAATACTTGAACTTTTTTGTATATATTTCTTTGTATATAATTTTGTGCAGAACCAATGACAAAAATATGGTGTCATAATAAAATCAGGTTTGTTGATCTTTCAGTCATGGGCTCAAAGAATTTATTCATCTCTAATGTGACATTGGAAAGTAATGGATGAAAATAGGAAAAATGGTTGTTGTTAATATAGATTTTAATCAAAAGGTTCTGGAAGCAGTAAGTTTTCCCAAAAAGTTATACCATTTCTGTGGAATATTTTCTTAACCTCAGTGCTTTAACTGCATTTGAAGTGTAGGCTTGGGGAAAATCAGTTTTTGAATTTGGATGTTTTGAAATTCCAAGTACCAAGTTCTAGACTGTCATTTTATAAATGGCAGTTTGGAGAATTAGGAGTTCTCGACAGTGGCAAGATTAGAGTGTCTTATTTTTAAAGCTGCTTTCTTAGGTTCCTTATGTCTTATTAACTGTCTTTTCTGTTTCCATTTCATTGTTTCTTTTCTAGTTTTGGTGACAATGATTTTTGTCATTTTTTTGCATCAACTCATGGTCTTGTGTTTACATGGTAACTGCATGTATTTAGGACCTATCAGGGGCTTTAAAGAAATTTGATCATATTTATGTGTAAGCACATTTTACTGTAAATGTTTGGGTTTAATTTACAACAGTTGTTTATTTCAGTGTGTAGTAAACAGTAATCTTAAGTGTCCTGTTCACTACTTGTTAATTAAAAAAGTTATGATTAATATAAAACTGTTGTCTTACTATTTTTAGAAAATTGTGTTGTGAATAATTAGTATTTTGATAGAGTTCTGAAATACAAAATAGATTCCTTTGAAATTTTCAAGTTTGTGTGTATTTACTGTGATGGTTGAGAACAATTTAGTATTTGGGAAACCGTTTCAGGTTTTTTTCCCTGATTTGTACCCATGTAAAAATGCTAGAAAACCTAAAAATGTACCTGTCTTCCTATGGTAGTTAATATTCATACATTAATTGACTAACACATATTGGCATAGTAATTCTATCATAGTGGCTTAAGTTTTTATCCTTTTTTTTAACCATACTTAAAAGTATGTTTGTTAAAAAATGTAGTCACACCTCTGATATATCCGACAAAGTATTCAAAATATTTTAAATATCTGTACATTTCATACTCGCTAAATTAATCTCTTTCTCTTCTCTTTAAACAGCTTAGCAGTATCTGCAAAAACGAATCTTTTCCTACAACCTGTTAACTGACTGGACTGATGGTAACAGTAATTGTGGGAGCCATGTCGGTCAAAAATTTGGCATCTGCTGAAAAACATGAATGCCATTTCCAAGGTCCCAAATTACTTCTATACTGATTACACTTTCCAGAAATGGAGATATGAAAAGATTCTCTGGAATGCTTGAAAGACTTAATAGAAATCCATGAGACTAAGTTAATTTTTGGAACAAAATTTACACCTTTTTTTTTTTTTTTACATTCATGGCAATGACACTAAATTTATTGCATACTTTAAAAAAAATTGTAACCATTGGAGAAGAGAATTATAGTGTTCCAGAAACATTAGATTTTTATACAATCAAGGACATTTTGTGGCATTAGACTTAGTGGGTGAGAATGACATAAATAGGCTAGCAGTGATCACAAACCTTGTGAGTTTGTATTCTGGAATGTAAAGAGCTGCTTTGGAAGACAGACACCTTGCTGAGTAGAATAAAGTCCTTAACTAAAAGATTAGTGTTTTAAAATAGATGGATTGATTGTATGTTTTGAAAAAGTGATTCCAAATAATGTGCGAGTGCTAATTTAGGGTATCATGAGCATGTGTGCAAATTCCAAGGTTTGGAATCTTGGATGTTCTGAGTACTTGATCTCGTTGAATGTGTTGAGGTTTTTGATGAATGATACAGTTTCTACTTTTCTGTGATAAAATTTCTGTAGTATTCTGTAAGGATCTTTATATTCTGGATGATAATGGCTAACTTCATAAGTAAAAAAGCACTTAGAACCCAATTATTTTTCATTATTGTTGGAATATGCTAATGCATCTTTCATCTGGTCTAGATTGAGTTATTTTTTGGCTCACTTGGAAAATAAGCAGATAGAAGAGGGAGATGATAGGAAGTGTAGTGTTAATTACACTGTAACTTTGGTAAGCAAAATCCATCCAGGTTGCTCTTTTTCTTGTATTTGTCTATATGTTCAGTGCCCAGAAAGCCAAACAGTAAAGGGAATTTCCACAGACTTATCTTTAAAGTGACTGATGCTCCTATAGAACAGACCTTGAATACAGCCCTGACAGAACAGTGTGGATAATTCACTAAAATGTATTGTAATAATATGCAGTTACCTGGTTGAGGCATTTTGAAGGTAGAGATCATTTTTTTTTTTAACTAAATAAATGGTTCTTCAACACTGAATAGGTAATTTGCATGTGCTCCCCCCTCCATTTGTATGTTGATTCTAAGTTTTGAGACCTACCTTAATATTTAAATTTTTATTGTGCTTCTGGGTTAGTTCTCCCCCACTCCATTTATTTACTTAGGAATTAAAAAGGCCACTACAAGAATTTAAATATTTGAATTTAAATACCATCATGTGTAGACTCCATATTTAACCAGTCACCCTTATTGTTTTACAATACTATGTTTTTGTAAGAACTAATTTATCGATACAGTCACTATGTTTAGTACATTGTAATTCTGCTAGTGTAACAATTTGAATTTTACTGTAGCATAAAAATGTTCTCAAATTTTGTATCATCCTCTTAGGGTCAAATTCCTATACCTTTCTGGCTTACTGTAATAGAGTTTGGACTTGAATAATATGTGTACACACACACTTCCTTAGATATAGCGAGTCTGAATACTCTTATAACCATGTGCCTAGTCAAAGCAGACTGCAAGATTCAAGGTGTAGTTTTAATCATCTGTCTACTTTAACTAGACGGAAATCTTAATCATTTTCCTCAGTGAGGCATTGTTCTTAGGTCTGAGCTACAAAGTTTCCTTAGGTTTTGATATGTCATGTACTTGCCTTCTGAACAGTTTTTTTGGTAGACTTGTAGCAATAGGCTAAGTGGTTATTGCTTAGTTGCCCATTTCTGCTAGTTAAAAGGAAGACTTGACTATGTAGCAGAGGGAAGAGGTTCATGAATACTTCTGTGATGGAAAAGATTAAACACATTTATGGCTAGTGTGTTAGGAGTAAAGTCCTGGGACACATTTAAGCATAGTAAACAGTTTGCACTTATCAAACAGCTTGGTTAGATCACTGGATTTTGAGTTACTAAGTTGATTATACACCATCTGTATTGCTTAAGAAATCTAGTAATTATATTAAATAAATTATTTTTACTTTGATCAATTGAATTAATGCATTAAGTAAAAGTGAGAATGTAGGTGGGCAGCTTTGTATCAGAAAGCCTTTGCTTTTGCTATTATTCCTTGTAAAATAGGCAAAACACATTTTCACATTCCAGTTCTAAAAGTAAAGCATATTAAATCTTGGGAACTCTAGAAAGAAAGCAAAGGAAATCACATAACTAACCCCGGGGAAGATAGAGTAAACTCTTGGAAACTTCCCTCATAATTATACTTTAAAAAAGCAATAGAGAATACATTTCATGTGCTTTTTGAAAGAACAAATCGCAGCATTCTGAAAACTGCTAAATTTGACTAAAATTTTAGTAGTAGCCTGTTTTGTTGGACTAGAAATCACTAGCCTCAAACTGAGAGAATGGCCCTGCTTTTTCTTCCCAATTGCTAGGCATACCTGAGTATTTTTTTTCTTTCAATAAAAGCCTATTTAATATGTCTAAAGCTGCCTTTTCTAAATCAACAAGACACAGTATTTAGAAGGAATAGTTAAGATGTACTATGAATGAAACCATACTTAGTATGGTTTTAGACTTTGATATTCTCTTTTGTGGTGACTAGCTTGCTAAAGAGAATTGATCTAATGAGTGTTACTGAGACTGTATCCACATTTCATGATCTTAGAAGCAGTGTGTTGCTAGTGGATAATATTAACAGTACAGGTAGGTATTTGTGATCACAGGAATTGGACAATGTTCATTCCAATTCCAAAGGAGTAGATTAAAACAAGAAGGGTATGAAACACTTTTAAAGAATACAGTAGATCACTCCAGAAACAAAGGATCTGAGGACATGACTCCACATAGTTCAGAAAACAGAATTGATGGTAAGGGTAAAGCTGGTGCTGTGCTAGAGAAATGAAATGAGCAAGGTTACTCTAATGAGTAACTCAGGTAAGTTAACTTGCTCAGCACCATGCATGGCTGGAGGAGGGAGCTCAAGTCCTGAAAATCTAAAGAACTACCCCGTAATAGATTACCTTTGTAAATTCTGTAGCTTCACAAGGATCTAGGCCAGGATTACTCCTTTATGAGGAAACACCCCAAATTAAGAAGAAAAAAAAAACAATACTTTTCCTTCCTGCTTGGCTTTGGGAGGACTGTAGATAGTTGCTATGTAGTTAATGTTTCTTGTGTTTTATACCAAACTAAATGCTTTAATGTAAAGGAGTGGTATTAGGAATGGATAAGAAACAGCATTGGGCAAACTAGAGAAATTACTCGATTTTTGTTTGTTGAGCTAGTTAAAGTCATCTGCCACTAATTTACACTCCCAGCCTCAAAACTATGCCCCTTTGGTAACTTTTATTGGAGTTCCACCTTGTGTGTAGTTTTTAATTGCAGGTCAGGGTTGTACCTTATTTTTAAATTGCAGACAAGATTATTTTCACCATTTTATTTTTGTTGTACATATTTGCTTTAAATCAATGAATTTTCCAAGTCAGGTTCAGGTAACTGAAGGGCCTTTATGAGGAGTTTATATTGTCTAGACCCAAGATACGATGCAAACACAGTCTGAAGTAAAGTAGGAAATAACATTTTTCTAAAGACAGGCTTAGAAACTGTAATCCAGTAATTGAAGATGTTTCCCCTCTGTGGTAGAGGGCTTGATTCATACCTGTAAGAAAGCATATTGATTAAACATAATATTTTATTGATATATATTCATTGTTTGGTTTCATAGACACTTTGATTACAGCCATTCTCTTTTGTGTCTTAGTCTTAAAAAATGGTTCTTTTTTTTTTTTTTTTTTTTTTTGGTGCTGCCTCTTTCTCTAGTTCCCCTCCGGAGGTACACAGAATAGATTGCTACAAGAATTCAGAGTAACTGGAATTGTGGAAGGCTTAAAGGTAGCACTTTTCTGATAACATTTATACATTTATTCCTTTAGGACAGATGTGCACACTCTCAATTATACTTTATATGGTACAGCTGTTATGCTAGATCTACAGTACTAACACTGGCTTGTGTAGCAAGCATTTAATACACAAATAAAGATCAGTGACCTGAACTAAACACCAAGAGGCACAGCATGACAGAATATCTTAAAGACTCCTGAGGAGGGAAATACTGCCTTTGGCCTAAATAACTTAACATGAGAATATATTTGCTGTTTTTAAGTTCAGAGTTACTTAGGTAGTTATATAATTGAAGGTTTTTAAGTAAGAAAACAGTCCTACCTGGCAGCAAGGCCCCCATTCACCGGTATAGCCAGAAGGATAGGGTACAGACCACCCAGCACAAAACCAACTAGTGCACCCCGCATTGTGGTACAGGTTTCACAGTTCAAATCACCTAGGAAATAAGTGATGGTTATGATATTTAAGCAAATGTGATACAGTGACACAGCAAAAATGATCTTGCAAATTTGCCCAAAGGAGTAATTATAGAGGATTGTAGCCTGGTGGTATGGCTTAGCATGTATTAAGTAAGGCCTTGGATAGGAAATAATGATAAACAGGAATACAAATCTTGACTGGATTCTCAGAAATTTGGATTAGTATTTAGGCGAAAACACAAAATTGACCTCCTTGGCCCCTATGATGTTATCTTTGTTTTTAATCAGAAGGATCATACATAACAGGACACACAACACATTCAGGACATGGTACAGAAATAAAGCTCAAATGTTTCTCTTTTTGCTAAATACTACACATGCACATAGTACTTCAGAGATTACAGAGTTGTATTACCACAACATACTCTCACTTTAAAGAACTTCCATACAGGGATGGAGAGAGAACTCAGTTAAGAGCAATGGCTGTTCTTGCAGAAGTGCTGAGTTCAATTCCCAGCACCCATGTGACAGCTCACTATTATCTGTAACTATAGTCCATGGGACCCAGCACCACTACCTGGTGTGCAAATGTACATTCAGACAAAACATTCATACACGTAAATATATTTTTTAAAGTTTAAAAAGGAAAACTTGCATATAATGTGCAAGTTAACAAGAAGCAAAGGCAGCACTGTGGGAATGCTGCTTTAGATCAGGGAAATGTGACTGCTGTGTATGTATGTACTGTGGTTGGTTGCAGACCTAATGTGAATCAATTGTTGCATAAGATTCGGTCTTCCCTAAGTACTTCATTATAGCCCACAGCTACTTGGTTCTAATTTTTTTTGGGGGGGGGGGGTGAAGCTATGGTTAGTATACGCAAATGCAAACTTAGGTGATAATGAAATAAAACATACCTGTAGTCAAAGGTAAACTTACAAAACTATGGTAGGACAGGTTTGCTGTCAAAAATGGGATCACAGCCATTGGTAAGCTAGAAGCTATTCGAGCTTGTGTCACATTCAAGATTCGCCGAAATAGACTGTTTGCTATTAGGCCCCCAAAAGCAGCATTAAGGCCAATATATGCTGATCCATGTTCAAGCAGATTCCTGAGGATGAGGGAAATAATAACCTGTTACCAAAATTAGGGTAAGTTCTCTATTTCTGGTATGTTACAGAACTTATCAGCACCCTAGGAAGAATCAGACAAACTTATCTCTTCCAGGATCATAAATCCAAAGACAAATCTTCACATCTACATTTTTATTCAAAAGTTTCTGAATTTGGGTAATACATTAAGGAGACAGTGGCACTAGCTATGTATGCATTTTGTGAATTTTAGAGAAGAACTGTTTAGAACTTTGCCCCAAATTATATAACAGGAAACAGCTCTGAAGAGGAAGATGCCTGGCTTTTTTGAGTTCTGATGATACTTAAAGATCACAACACATTCTATGGTAGTACTGTTTATCAATTACCGACTTAAACTCATTGTATCTATAAACAACTTAAGATGTATATCCAACTGTTTCAGTAATACAGAGTTAGTGTGTTTCCTTTTACTCTTGCATCAAGTATTAATATTCAGATTAGGAGTCTGGGTACTAACATCACAGTGAGACTATACTAGGGAGTTTATAGTAGCTCATTGATGAAAATTTAACTAGTAATTTGAGATAAATGAATTTTAAGCCAACATATATGTTCTCTGTGCTTACCTAAAACTATATAGTATAATTTGAATAAGCCCTTCAGTTTACAACTCAGTCTCGTTTTCACTACTTGTTTTGTGAGCTGCAGTATGGTTTACTTTCATGTTTCCCATTTCTTCACCTCCACTAGCTTCTGTATTTGCTTATTTTAAAGCTTTTCTAGGTCATCACTACTGAAGCGTCATGCATTGTGTAAGATCGTGCTTTCATTTCATTCACTGAGAACCAGTTATGTAAAAGGTGACTTGTTGCTAAAGACACAAGGAAAGCTCATTCTACTTTGGAGGTTTTCATAGTTGGCTACATGAGAAGACATTGAAGTTGAGGTTTTCAGAAGTCTAAAGACAACTCAGGAAATTAGAAAACTACTAAAGAACTACAGACCCAATGTGAGAAGTCTGGATTTTGTAGGGGTTAAAGAAATGGGAACTCAAGCACGTTTATAAAGCCATGAAATAGGACTCACCCCTACTTTAACCATGCTCAGAAATAGTTGAGCTGAAACTTGAACACTTGGTTGTCTCCCAACTAGATTGCAAGTTGCTGTGGTTTTGAAATGAAACATTTTTATTGTTTGCAAGATAAGTCTTAGTTGAGCTCAGCTCAACTAAGTTCAACTGAGTTCAGCTCAACTAAGTTCAGCTCAACTGAGTTCCAGCTCAGTTCCCAGTGCTCCTTGTTAATTTGGTGAGGATCCCACTGGGAGCCTGCTCTCTTCCTTTGTTCAGTTGTCATCTTAGTTTCTTACACTAGTCATTACAGCTTCCCCTACCTCGGGTGAGTGGTCTGTTTTGTGTCTGAGGAAACACCTAAATCGGGGTGTCTATGTAGGGGTGGTGGTAAGGGATACACAGCAGTTGAGATTTATCAAGTTCTTAACTACTGCTCAGTTATAGGTTAGACTCTCTCTTGTAAGATGCTAAGTGCCAACCAAAAGTGGAACTGGCGTGACTTCACACCTGAAGATGGATCAGTTGCTACGGTAATGTTTCACATCTTCTATCTCAGCTGTCTGTACCTACTTTGCTAGTGCCTCTTACCTACTTTAAACCTATTACCCAAACTGACTGGAGTAGACAGTAAAGTTAGTTGGATCCATTTTTATTTTCCTGCTTGAAACTCTATTTATAGCCACCTCCTGTATGTTTCAATAACACTTTCCTCAAATATGACAGGTCCTGGCTTTGTCACTTCTCCTATGATCCTGTTCCTGTTCTTCCTATACTAGCTCCCTTTCCTCCTCTTAGAGGTCTCATGACTAGGCAGAGTCAACCTGAATCAGTTTCCACAAGTTATACAACGCACAAAATGGTAGTGTCTCTGGGCTTCAGGGTTTTTTGTTTTTTTTCATCAACACAAAAATACAACTCAGTTTCCTTTGGTATCCTGTGTTATTTATGCATAATCCTTTAAATTTTGGTAAAGATATTTTAACACAAAGGAAGCTTACCTGTCTGGTTCTGGAAGTTGTTTAATTTTTCTGGATATGATATTAAATATTAAATCATCTTTGCTAGTACTTGGTTTATGACTTTCCATCTTGGACCTAAAAACATAACAGTCCCACTTAAAAAATAATCATATCTAGAAAAAGTCTTCTGAGATGCATAATTATGCAAGAGTTGTAGATTAACTTTATAATCTGAAAGGTCAATGTATATATAGCATACAGCAAAAGATTCCCCTCCCCCAATACAGCAAAACAGAAACCTGAACATGAAAAGTAGCTCTTAAGTTTTTAAGAGACACTCCACAATCCTGATTTCCTAAGCAATTACTACAGGCGTGAAACAGATATGAAATGATTTAATTCAGACATGGTGACATGCCTGTAGTTTCAACAATTGGAGGGTAGGCCCAGCAGGATCAGCTCAGGGCTATCCTTGATGATACTGGAATTTGAGGCCAGCAGAGCTACATGAAAACTCAAGTGGAGGGGCAGGAGGAGGCGCAGGGAAGATGAGAAAAACCAACAGCCAGTAAACCTTGACAAAAGCATTAGGTGGAAAACTAAGATCACATAGCAATGTCATTGGGTACACAGGTAGTTAAAATTAGAAAATTTCACTTGGAAGCAAAGCTGTGACATGCTGCTGGTGGAACTCTAAATTGTATTTTAAGTAAGTATAACCATTTTGTAAAGACAATTAGGCATCAAGGGTTAGAGAGATGGCGCAGTAGGATGAGGGTTATGAGGACCCAGGTTCAACTCCTAGCACCCACATCGAAGCTCACACCTGTAACTCCGGGCCTAGGGTGATCTGATGCCCTTTTCTGGCCTATGCAGGCACGGTACACACGGTGCACAGACCCTTTAGACAGAAAATGGCCCATAGGTCAGTAGACACATAGGATGACTATCAGGGTAGAAGAATGGCGGATTAGTTTTTGTGTAGATTTGGCTCTTTAAAAACATAACTTCTGGGTGACAGGAAAAGCAAAGGTCTGCCACTTGTGGTGACATCTGTACTACGGGGAAGCTGAGACAGTAAGGAGGGTTGTGACACCTGCAATATTGGGAAACTGAGGCAGGAAGGTTGTGAGTTCCCGGACGTACTCCATGACCCTATTTCGAAAAGATAAAACAGTAGTAACAATAAACCAAAATCCAGAAATAACCTGATATAAATCAGACTGTCTTGGGTCACCATTCGTACTTACCTGCGACAACAGTGGAACAATGCCTTACCAAACCTTGGGTACCTGTTGTATATATAGAAATGACTTGGAAAATGCTGCATGTGCAAAATTCCATAAATCTCGACCTAAAATTTAACCTCGAAAGTACAATGCAGATTTAGAAGTTTAGGTCAGGTTCCCAGGATTCAAGTCCTGTTTCTTTTTCCAGGTATTATTTCTCAGTTAATAAATCCCCATCAAAGACAATGACACCTTGAAATACTACAAAGATTTCCGAAAGTTTCTGCATAAAACCTGAGCATCGGAAAATTAAACTTAGCCAAGGTTATCTTGTAAATTGACAGTAATTCTGAAATTAAAACTCAATAAATTCAGCCAGGTCTTTCCCTCGGGGGTGGAAAGTGAAGACCAGCTCAGCGCACACAGTTTCCCCCTCCCTCGTGGCCACCCCGCGCCTCTCCCAGCGCGACACTGGCACAGCTACTCACCACTCGGCAGAAGGACGGCAGCTTATGGCCACCTCCCCAGCCACCCGTGCTTGCCCAGGTCCTCCCGCGCCCTAGTCTACCACAACCTTCGCTAGGGTCGCCTGGGCTCCATCTTTGGCTCACACGTGACTCTGTCTCCGCCTCTGTTTCCTGTCCAGGGGCTTCCGGTCCGGGAGACGCAAAACTGGGGAGTCGCGGTGAGGGTTGGTGGGTTCGCTAGCCTATCCCGGGTAGAGCCTGCAGAAACAGCCATCCGGCGGTGGCTGGGTGCTCGACACCACGCCGGCTGGGCTCAGAGCCCGACTTCCGAGTCCCCCAATCCTGACGCGGGCCGCGTGGCAGCCTCTCGGCTACCGGCTGGTGAAGGCAGCTCTGACACTGAAGTTGTTAGCCTGAGGCTGACTTTTTGCTCCTTCTCTCTCTTGGATCTTCAGGTCTTTGTGCCGTGTTGTGCTGTGGGTGGCTTCCAGCAGAACGTGAACAATTGCACAGCCAGCGCTTTTTTTTTTTCCTTAGCATTCCCGGTGTCCTCCAGAACACTGCTTATGTGAAACAGGGTTAGGTAGATGTGTTGAAAAAGTAACCGTTCGGAAATAAGGGAGCCGGGCGTGATAACGCAGACTTAATCCCAGAATTCAGTAGCCTGAGGGAGGGAGATTTCTGTCAATTTGAGGCCAGCCTGGTCTATGTATAGTGTGAGTTCCAAACAAAACCGCCAGGGGGCCTAGGGTAAAAGCACCACTGGAAACCAATGTTAGGCGCTTGTCTCAGTTCTCGTATGCATCTGTAAAACAGGAAAGGGCAAAATTCTTTATCTGGTAATTCTGTAAAATTGTGAATAGACTATAAAGACGTTTACTAAACAGAGTCCTGGAATTTTATCAGAAGAATGAGTAGATCCCTGTCCGGGAAGATTCCTGATCCGAGAGGCATCAAGTCAATTCTAGAAACAAACAAACAAACAAACAAACAAACAAGACTTTACTCCGATTCCTGTGGAACCAAACCCGGTTCCTCTGCAGGAGCAGCGATTGCTCTTAAGCACTGAGCGTTTTTCCCCAGCCCTTCTTACACTTTCCTTGTCCGGTGCTGGGATTAGGGTAACGCTGACTTTATAATTTGGCAGTTGCTCACTTCTCTCCTTTCTGGGAGCGTTTGTATCATTTTGATGTTATTTGCTCAATGTTTGGTGGAATCATCACAGAAGACTTCTGAGCCCTACGTTTTCCTGGTTGGGAGGATTGTAATATAAATTCAGCATCTATAATAGATATTTGGCTGTTCTACTTGTAGAAATCTTTTAGATTGAACTTCAAAACTTTTCTCAGGACAACATGAAATGTCCATTTGGTTTAAATTTCCAAGCTTATCGGATTAAACTATTCATAAATATTCCCTTATGTTTTAACATCTATGGCTCCTACAGTGACCTCATATGTCTTCTCTTGACTGTTTCTCTGAATCTTTGATGCTTGATCAGTCTGGCTAATTGATTATAATTATTTTCATCTTCTTGAATTTTTTGTTTGTGTCATTGTTTTTTTTTTAAAAAAATACTGGGTTTTATGTTTTCAATTTGGATTTTTCTTCTCTGCTACTTATTTTCTATACAAGTTTTCTTTTTGTTCCTAATTTTCTAAGGATATGCATAGATGAGGTTATTGGTTTGAAACCATTTTGCTCTTTGGTGTGTGTTTATTGTCAGAAATTCCCTAATAAGACCTCTTTGCTTTCACAGAGTTCGAAATTTAATTTTAAATTAAAAAATTATTTTCATTTAGTTAAAAAGTCTTGTAATTTCTCTTAGGTTTCTTGATCTATGGGCTATCTAGAAGTGTCTTGGTTTCCTAATCTATTTTAAAATTTCTGTTTCAATTCTCCAGTGGTTGGAGAACATACTCAGTAAGATTTGAATCCTTTAAAAATATATTGACATTTATAGTGCAGGTTCTGGTCCAAATTGGTTTTCATGTGTGTATGAAAAGAGTGTGTACTCTTCTGTTGTGTCAAGAGTTCCTGAAGGCAACAATTTAGACAAACTGGGTGATTATGCTCCTTTGGTGGTTCTGTGCTTGTAGAGGTGGGATCTGTGTTACCCATGTGGCCTGAGACTCTTGGGAATATAAATGATTTCTCTCTCTCAACTTCTGGAACATCTGGGAATATAGGCACGTGGCACTATGCTCAGGGGACAGTACTGCTTGAGTGTGCTTCATCCTTTCTAATTTATAGCAACTTTTCTATTAAGTAACATGTTATTGAACTCTCCAACTGTTACAGAAAAATTTCCTTTTCTTTTCAGATTGTCATACATATTCAAGTTCTGTTATTATATGAATAAAGGACCAATGATCCTTGTATCATTGTGAAATGTCCTGCTTGTTCCTTGGTAATACTCTTTATTATAAAATCTACTTTAATATAAACATATTTACTCCCAAAACTTGATTAGTTTTACTATAAGAAAGGCCTCCCATGTGTGTCCACTGTGTTTCTACTCCAATGGAAGAGTATCCTGGGACTTGACCCAGGAACCACACAGCTCTGAGGTGGGACAGTGTCCCAAGGCAAGGGTATCATCCTGAGACACAGAAGCTCAGGAACCTTACAGCTTTGAGGCTGCCTCCTCAGCAGAGGCATGGCAGCTCCTAGGGGAGGGGATCCTTAGCTAAGCTGAGGAGCTTAGGAGTCTCAGCCCCACTCCGCCCCTTCGTTTCCTCTCTTCCTCTTTTCACTGCTTCTTTTTTTCTTGGCTTCTTCCAACGAGTCACACCAGGCAGAAAATCCCATGAAAGATACCATACCATTGGAGGGTTCAAGGGATGGAGGGACGAATCCAGGGATGGCTGTTTTCTATCTCCAGGAGTGCACAGCAGGGAACCGGACAAAATCAGGGCTTATATAGCATTTCTGAGGGGTGGAGCTTTTCAGGGCAGAGATTTTCAGAGTGAGGATTGGTAGGATTTCAAGTCCTGAGCTTGGGGAGCTCAGGAATTGGTGAGTTCTCCAGCTCAGGGATTGGTGGGTTTCCTGCTCAGGGACTGGTGGGTTTTTGTGGGACGCTCAGGGATTGGTGCCTCTTTTTCATCCTTTTTCCTGCATTAGGCTCATGAGTGGGTTAGAGTGATAAGTCCTTCCCAGATGCATGTGGTATCTCTGTGGGGCTGCTGGGGTGTGAGGTGGGTGGGTGGAGAGGAAGTGGTGCCCAACTCCCCTAGTACTGTAGACAGCTCCCCTGGGACTGCTCTTGCAGGGGCTGGGATGGCAGTACGCCACCGTGCACAGCTCCTGTAGCTCCTGTGACAGCTGTAGACTGAAAAGATGTCATGGTGCTTCCATTTTGGCAGTCATTTGGGACAACTCTTGTGGGGACATTTTATTGTGGCAGCCGTGGGCTGGTGGTGGGGGTGTGGAAGGAAGGGTCTTGCACCGCTTTGATAGCTTTTGTGGCATGCTGTTCAGGGACTACATGCTCACACACGTGCTTACCACTCTAGAGGTGGTGGGACCTGGGAGAATGGAGCTGATAAATGAGACAGAGTAAAAGTATCATTCAATAGGCAACTTTATTCTGAGCATCAGACAATTTTTTCTCTGAGGGCTAAGAGGAATCCCATGAGTTAAGTGTGCCCTCAAAAGGCCAAGCCACATGTGGAGGGCATGCTTTTCCATACAGGCATATAAATAAATAACAATAGCCAGTTGTAATGAATAATTTGCTGTAAACTTACTCCTATCCCCTATACCTGGAAGGGCAAGAAAGCATAATCCAAGAACAATTCCGTATTTTTGAAGAGACTGAAGTTACAAAGCTCTTGTTATGACTTCTTAGAGTTTTGTCACAACTCACATGGTCATTCTTGGACCATGTTCTGACACACATGTATGGGTGTGTACACACTTGTGTACATGTGGTTAGCAGAGATCAGCATTGGGTGCCTTCTTCTATTACTCTCTGATTATTGTTTGGGACAGGGTCTATATGGACCCTGGAACTCACCAACTCAGCAACAATAGCTGGCAGCAACCCAGGATCCTCCTATTCCTCAATACTGGGATCACACATGTGCTCACCATAATGTTTTACATAGGTGATAGGTCCCAAATTCAGGTTCTTGGGATACATAAGCTGTCATTTTTTTCTTTCAACATTTTTGAAAAGAAACAAAAAATTTTAAAAAATGACTACTTGTCATTTTCAGGGCTCTTCATTATTTTCTAAATCTAGAACTCAAAATCCTTTCACATTTCTAGGATGCAGATCTTCTGGGGATGAATTTGTGCCCATTTTGAGTCTAAGGAAGTCTTTAGCCTACCTAGTTAAGTACTGGTTTGTGGAAATGCTACTGATTTTGTACATTGATTCCATATTCTCCACCTTTGCTAAATGTATTAGTATGAATAGTTTTTAGTGGATTCTAGGTATTCTGGGATCACAAATGCATCACCGACAATCAAGGATACATTATTCTCCCTTCCCATTTGGATGATCTTTACTCTTTTTCTTGTCTGGTTGCTCTGACTAGTACTTTATTGGTGCTATTTTGCATGAGAGTGGTAATGTTATTCTTGTAGGAAAAGCATAACCTTTATCCCTGTGAGGAAGAGGTTAACTATAGGGCTATCACATATGGCATTTACTATAATGAGATGTATTTCTTCAATGTTTAATTTGCTCATATTTTTTAGACTGCTAGAGTAGTTGCTAAGAGCTCACAACTGATACATAAGAGAGAGGAGGGGAGGAAGGGAGGAAGAGAAGGAGAGAGGGAAGAAGGAAGAGATGGAGATAGATAGATAGATAGATAGATAGATAGATAGATAGATAGATAGATTTGGCTTTTGTGGGCCTTTTGAAACCTAAAAAACCCACCTCCTTCAATTAGGCCACATCCTATAATCCTTCCTCAAATACCCACCAACCAGGGACTAAGAATTCAGATGCTTGAGTCTATCAGGCCCATTTTCACTCAAACCCCCACAACCACTGAGCCCTCTAGCTGGTAACAGCAGCTCTAATGGTAGCTGCTATAATCTGTTTTTGTTCCCACAGTGTCATTTGCTGAAGCCCTAACTTCTGTGGTAGATTGAATGAGATGCCCTCAATATCCTCATGAATTTGAACACTTGGCCCTTGGTTGGTGGTGCTGTTGGTGCTGTTTGCAGGGCTTAGCAGGTGTGGCCTTGTTGGAAGAAGTATGTCGTTGGGAACAGGCTTTGAGATTTCAAAAGCCCCACGACTTCCCAGTTGCTGTCCTCTGCTCCATGTTTACACTCAAGATGTGAGCTCTCAGCTTCCTGTCCCTGCCTTTGTTCCTCCCTCATGGACTCTAACCTTCTAGAGCCCAAACAAACTCTAGTGCAAGTTGCCTTAATCATGTGTTTATTTTTATATTAGTATGTATTATAGTATATATTATTATTATATATTAATTATATTATATATATGTATTTGTCTTAGGATTTCCATTGCTGTGAAGAGACACCATGACCAAGGCAACTCGTATAAAGGACATTTAATTGGGACTAGCTTACAGGTTCAAAAGTTCAGTCCATTATCATCAAGACAGGAAGCATGGCAGCATCCAGGCAGGCATGGCACTGGAGGAGCTGGGAGTTCTACATCTAGTTCCAAAGGCAAACAGGAGAAGATGTCTTCTAGGCAGCTAGAAGAAGGGTCTCAAAGTTCATACGCAAAGTGACACACTTCCTCCAACAAGCCACACCTACTCCAACAAGGCCACACCTCCTAACAGTGCCATTCCTTGGGCAAAGCACATATTCAAACCACCACAGTATTATTAATAGAAAGTAATTAATGCAACCTCTATAGTGATGGTGTTAGCAAGTGGGTCTTTGGAATGTAGTTAGGACTTTGCCCTTAGGAATAAGATTAGTATTTTTATACAAGAGACTCCAGAGACCTTGTTTGCTCCATCCTCATGAAATAATACAGTAAAAAGGAGCCATTTTTGATACAGAAAGCAGGCCTTCCCTAGACACCTATCTTAGGGTTACAGTTGCTGTGGTTAAACACCATGACCAAAGTATCTCAGGAAAGAAAGAGTTTATTTGGCTTATGCTTCTACATCACTGGTCATCATTAAAGGAAGTTAGAACAGGAACTCAAACAGGGTAGGAACATGGCTACAGGAGCTGATGGAGAGGCCATGGAGGAATATTGTTTACTGGCTTGCTCACTTTGGTTTGTTCAGTCTGCTTCCTTACAACACCCAGGACCAGCAGCACAGGGGTAGTATCATCCACAGTGATCCCCTCCCCCCACCCACCTCCCCATCAATCACTAATAAAATACCCTATAGTTGATATATACTGCCTCTTATGGAGGCATCTTCTCAATGGAGGTTCTCTCCTTTAGGATGACTGTAGCTTGTGTCACATTGACATAAAACTAGCCAGTACAGGACCAAAACAGCAGGTTCCTTGATCTTGGATTTTTCATCCTTCACACTGTGAGAACATCCTGCTGCTTATAAGCCTGTTGGTAACATTTCTTTCAGCATCTCAAATAGACTGACAGCAGCTAACAGACTTCCTAAGAGTTGGGTACGCACTGTTTTGATCTCTCTATCCTGTTTAATGATGCATGTGAGTTTTAATCCTCATTTCTGTGAAGTAGCTTACTGGAAGTCACCCGCTGGTCACTAGCGAAGCCGGGATCTGATCCAGCACATTCTTGCTATTTGCCTCCAGAACCCTGATGCTTTCCATGACTAATTCAACTTCACCTTTGGGCTGAAGCCTAACAGGCCATTTTTGATTGTAGAAAATATGCATGTATTCATGTTTGTGTGTGTGTGTGTGTGCGTGTGTGTGTTTGTTTGTGTGTGTGTGTATGTGTGCACATGTGCATGTTTGCCTGTGTTCATGCACTGACACCCGGGGCATCAGGTGTCTTCCTATTGAACCAGGGTCTCACTGAATTGGACTTTGTGGGTTTTGGCAAGGCAGGTAGACATAGAATCCAGTGTTCCTGTTGTCTCTGCCCCACACAGCACTAGTGTCATAGGCATGCATGGGCTCATGTCTAGCTTGTTATATGGGTGTTGGGATCTCAACTATGGTCCTCAGTCTGAGCAACAGTACTCTTAAACTTTGAACCGTTTCTCTAGTCCTAGAAAAGACAGTTTGAAGTAGATAAGTATGGTCTGGTGATTCAAGTTTCAAATGGCAGAGGAAAGGAGGAAAGTCCAACCCAGCTGAATTTCCAGTGTTATCAGTTTCTAATATAATCATATACAAGAATGACCTGTGGGATTTTATTCCATAACTTTTCTCATCAGTGTTTATTTTCAGAATGAAGATAAATACACAGTTGAGGAATGTCTTAGCAGATTCCAAAAGAGGTGTTGTGAATTCTTTAGATTTTGTCCTTCTTGAGAACAGTGATTGAATCATGACACTTCTGGTTTTTAATACAACATATAGATGTACGATATTTAAATTGTAAGTACAGACAATTTGTGTAAATAAGAGTATGCTTTGTATACTGATTCAGGGCAGAGAGCAGAGGGATGTTTTTCTGTAGGATGCATAGGTGTCCTTATGTTCAGAGATAACACAAGGGCAGTGGTTCTCCTCCTTCCCAATGATGTGACCCTTTAATACAGTTTGTCAGGCTGTGGTGACCGCCCTCCCCCAAATTATTTTCATTGCTACTTAATAACTGTAGTTTTGCTACTGTTATGAATCAAGAATAATTTTGGAGATAGAAGTTTGCCAAAGGGGTCATGACTCACAGGTTGAGAACTGGTAATGTTAAACACATGGAGTTGTCTCTTCAAAGGGAGAAATGTACACCAGTTTTCACCCAGAAGCTGGGAGTTGACATGATTCACAGCCTGGTAATCTATTTGTGTGACCAAGACAATGCTGAATCCTCCCCCAGACCCTTACGTGCTTGCTTTTCTCAGCCGATCTATTAGAATCTATCTTTATGAAAGATGTCACCTATACTTTACAGTTTTGATGTAGTCATGTCTTAAGCTTTGTTGTGTGTTTGGAATTGAGTTAATTATCACTAGGAAACTTTTACCAAAGTATGCTGTGTTGCAGTTACTATTTAAATCGGCAGCACCCAATCTAGCTTGTTGTTATGGGACCGCCATGTTCCTGACTAGGCAAGGCCTGAGGCCACGAATGGCAGTGTGCTCTTGCAGCTACTCAGCTCAGACTGCTGGCTCAGGCTGGCCAGAAGCACCAGCCCTGACACCCACAAGATGCCAGTGGCTCTGCCAATCTACCACGCCATCTCCACAATGCTTGACTGAGCCCAGACCATCCCACCATCCACTCGGTACCTGGTAGAAATGAGGCTCTAATGCTTAAAGATTATCCAACGGCTTTATATATTTGTTAATGGTTAATTAACATGATGACCACATAATTAGAGGTGTTACCCCATTAACTAACCTAGATGTAAGTTGTTACCCAGGACTGCTCTCGATACATGCGTGGTCCTCCATGGCTCCTACAGCTCTCTCTTCTCCTTCTGACTCTTCACCCCATCTATCTCTCTTACAGCCCAATCATCAAGCTTTATACAAAGTAGTGGGAGAAATATTCTGCTACAGTGCTATGCTAGAATATGCCTGAAATAAACCACACAAGGTGAGACTCTTGGGTTTGAACCCACACCAGCTACTGAGTCATGGTGACCTGAACTGCCTACTTGGACCATCACTCTGTTGGATTATCACTTTGATGGTCACAGAGATCCCTACAATGGCTGCCCAATGTGTGGGGCTTGACTCTAAGAGAAAGTAAGAAAAGTTTTCTGTAAATAGAAGTGGAGAGTAGGAGTTTAGTCCTCTTATCCAAAGGGTCCCAACTGTAACTGATCCATTCTGGATCTTCATCAGGACTCCTCTCAAATATTCTGTTGTTGCCCTGTGTGATGGAGATCCTGCAGCTTTGGGCCAGCCCTCTTCATGCATTCCAGCAGTTCCCAGATGGGGTAGATAATGGTGTGGCCCATCTCAAAGCCCTGGATCTGGGCCTGGTTGGTAGCTGAGCTGGTCAGTCCATCAGCTCCCTTGCACCTATACCACTCCAGCGAGCTCTCCAGCACTTGCTCACCCAATGTTGCAAGGGGCAGAATCGGCTCTCCTGCTTTCATGTCCTGGCTCACGGCAATCCCAGCAACCAGGACCAGTTCTACCTTCTACCTTGCTTTCTGGGCTAAGTGCAGGACCCATTCTCCTAAGTGCTGTAGCTGGTGATGTGTGGGACCAGCATTCCTGCTCTCATGCTTTCTGGGCCAGCTCTCCTAAGATGCCCAGGTGAGGGGTGGAGCCTGCACAGCCCTCAGGCATCAACATGGTCCCAGGCAGCAGCCTGGACCAGAGAAGTCCACTAGTCTTTGGTGGTAACAGACCCCCTGCTGCTGCCGAGCCTTGGACCCAGACATGGCCCTTGGTAGCAGCATGGGCCAGGACCTCACCATAGCCTTAGGTGGCATCACAGGCTACTCACATCAGGCTGTTCCTCACTACCCTCAGGTCTTCAGTTCTGACTCCTGTTGTGAATGTATCCTTCTGCTTCTCTTTCTCATCCATCTCTCTACCACTTACCTGCTCATCTTAATGGCACCTAGGGCCTTTGGGGTTATCTCAGGAGTGCTCTGCTCTGCCCAGGCAGGGGACATGTTGGATGTAGTCTGCCCACCTAGGCCCTGTGGTGCTGAACTGGGGGTTATCTCAGGCTTGCTCCCACCTTCTATATTTTCCCATATTTCCCTTTCTTATGACCTTCCAATTCCTCCGTTAATATCCAGCTCATGTTACTTTCCCCCTAAACATCGTCTGCCCTAGTTAACAGTTACAGTTTCAGTTCCCTCAAAGTATGTGTGTATCCTCACGCTATCTTATAACATGTGTTCATATTTCTTACTCCTCTTCTAAGAAGTCTTTCTTTAGGGATCATTTCTTATTATACACATAGTGTGTGATGCATACCAGATACTCATTGTATCTGCACTGTCAGATCTGAGGATCCAAACCCATTCGTATATACAATGAAGAAAGAAAGAAGAAACTTGTGTTTGTTTAACATTTATAACATTTATAATTACTGAGTATCTGATATGTACTAGGCAAAAGTAGCAGAGTTACTCTTCACTCTTAGACCAGTGCCAAAGTCTGTATTATAAAGAAGTTCATTCCACTGAACTGGCTCCACTGGTTCTTTGGTTAGTCATCAGGCACAGATCTTGCTTGTGTTTTTTCAAATACACCGTAGTGATGTAAGCCACTAAACACTCCCATTAATATCTGAAAGAACAGAGGAATGGCCATTGCTTTCATCCCAGTTTGACAAAGGAGTAGCCAATGGAGCATAACTCTTCCTTTTGGTGGCAGTGGAACAGTCTGATACCTGAAAATGGAAAAGAGTCAACGATGGCTATCAAATGCTACTCATTTCTCCTAGTCATTTCCAGTATAGGTTTATCATGTAGATAGCAACATTAAATGTTAGTAGGCTATTTTGTTTTGATTAGCCTGTAGATTTTTAAAAAAGAAGAGTTTATCAGCACCATCCCCTCAATAAAAAAAAAAAAAAAAGAAAGGAGAAGAACTAAAAAGAGAAAGGGCAGGGCTGGGAAGATGGCTCAGTGGTTACTGACTGCTTTTCCAGATGGTCCTGAGTTCAATTCCCAGCAACCACATGGTGGCCCCCAACAACCTGTAATGCTGTAATGGGATCTGATGCCCTCTTCTTCTGGTGTGTCTGAAGACAGTGACAGTGTATTCACATATGTAAAATAAATAAGTAAGTCAAAGGGGGGAGGGAGGGAGGGAGGGAAGACTAGGAGGATAGTTCAGTCAGTAAAATGCTTGCCATGCAATTGTGAGGACCAAAGTTTGATCCCCAGAATATCCAACACACACACACACACACACACACACACACACACACTCACTCTAACACACACACACGGGGAAGGGTGGGGATCAGGTGAGCAAGAATAAAGAAAAGAGGAAGAGAAGGAATGGACAGACTTACTTAACTGCCAAACGTCCATTTTTATAAAAAGCCAAAGCACTGGGATATGAAACACCACATGCTACACCAACCAGTGAACTTCTCAGAACACAGCTCTCCTTGCTTAGGTTACCTAGAAAGTGAGAGAAAAGTTAGTTTCCCTTTTGGATTTAGGATACTATTAAAATGAAGCTGTCTATAAAAGCACACTTACTTTGCTGTTGGCAACCGCAGGTAAACAGTAGATAGAATATTAGGAATTCAAAGCCTGGTACTTAACAGGCTTAATTTCATCTTGTTTTGAAACTCTTTATTGTATGTTAGCATATAGAGAATTACTATTTATGTGTGCTTTTTTTTGTTTTATTTTAGTGTTTGAGACAAAGTGTCTCTGGGTAAAAGCCCTGGCTGTCCTGGAACTTGTAGACCAAGCTGGCCTCAAACTCACAGATATTCAAATGTCTCTGTGTCCCAAATGCTGGGATTACACTTCTGTGTGCGGTTTACAGAAGTAATGTCACAGTAAGAATACTAAACTATCATGCCACATACTTGGACATATGTATTTTTTACTATGTGTCAGGTATATATGCTAGTTACCAGGAATATAACTGTCATTAAAAAGAGACCTCTGGTTGAACATGGTGTTACATGCCTTTAATCCCAGCACTAGAAAGGTGGAGGCAGGTGGATCTAGTTTGAGGCTACCCTGGTCTACACAGCAAGTTCCAGAACAGCCAGGACTACACACAGAAACCCTGTCCTGAAGAGAGAGAGGTGGGGGTGGGGTGGGAAGCGCAAGCACGCTTTTAGTCAGTATACTAGAGAAGAAATTAGAAAGACAAACGATTAGAGGGGCTGGAGTTATAGATTAGCACTACATGTACTTGCTGCTCTTACAGAGGACCCAGGTTCTGTCCTAACATGGTGGTTCAAAGCCACTCCTAACTCCAGTTCTATGGAGAGTATCGCTTATCTTGCATGATTAGGACTACTGTGTAGAGCAAACCAACAGATATAAATATAAAACAATATACAAATGTTTGAGTATTATAAATATTTATTAATAAGTAACTTTAATTTGTTATAGCTACATTATACATTGATGAATTTAAACTTACCTGATTTCAAAGCATCAGTTACAAAGAGCTTGTAAGTAACGATGGTAGCCAAAAATGGAAGTGTAGTCAAGGATGCATAGGTCTTCAAAGCTTCATATTTAACCTTGAAACTGTTTCTGAAAACTAAGTTTGCCATGATGCCAGACAAACCACTACATGTTCCAAAGACTAACATTCCATGTGTATTTAAAGTCCTAACAGGAACAAAGAGAAAAGTTTAACATATCATTCTTGAAATGAGTCACATATTTACCCAGCATCTAATATTTCTTGTTATTAAAATAATTGTCTCAAAGAAAAAATTGTTTAAGATCACCTAGAAAAAAAGCTATTTTCACATGGTTAGCCTGTCTAGAAAAGAACTACTTGTGAACTGGTCCAGACACTTCTAAAATAATTTGTCTGTGGTTTATAAAACTTCAGTGAATGAGATATGCCATATTTGGTTTTACTTAATTCTGGCTCCTACCTGAATGAAGAAAGCTCTAAAGTATAACTGTCATTTACTTTAACCTTCTTTTAATAAAAGTCAAAATACTAGTATGGGATCAACATGTCATAGTCCTTTCCGCATTCTCTAGTCCTTTTTGTCCCCCAGCACTTCGGCTGAGATCATGAGCATCAGACTCTTAAAGTCAGAGCTCACACTAGTATTGCCTGTTAGCTTGCTCTGGGGTCACTTCTCTTTGCCTCGAAGGCTTGAACTGCTATATCTACCTCAAATTTCTATGGGTTTCTAGGGATCCAAACTGCAGTCCTCACACATTCAGAGCTTTAGCCACTAAGCCGTCACCCCAGCCTTGTTAAAATGACTAATCATAACTGCCCATCAGTAAAATATAAGTAGCCTTCAAAATAGTTTCATACTAATTACTTTTAATTAAAAAAATATTTGTACAAATAATATCTCAGCAAAAAGTTTGGGCATTTTTTTAAGAAGTAAAAGAATGGAACCTACATCTGAGGGCTTACAACAGCCTCTAATGACAGTTCCATTGTCATTAAAGCCCTTTTCTAGCTTCCTCTGGAAGCTCTCTAGCATGTGCAGACATAAATGGCATGCAGTCTTTCTCTCTCTCTCTCTCTCTCTCTCTCTCTCTCTCTCTCTCTCTCACACACACACACACACAGAATAAGTCTTATAAAAAGAAGCAAAAGAAATTATCTATAGTTTAACAAACCAATATTTCAATTTATTGTCATTTTTGTCCACTTCGTAACCAACTCAATAAATAATTTTTTCTTTCTCCATGAGTTATTTACTAGATGTGTTTTCAGGACTTTTGTAAAGGTATCTTTTGGAACTTCATTGTTGCCAATTTTCCTCAACCCCACCACCTCCATATGTAAATCTCTAGACCAGTGGTTTTCAACTTTCCTAATGCTGTGACCCTTTAATACAGTCCCTCTTTTTTTGGTAACCCTGTACCACAAAATGATTCTGTTGCTATTTCATAACTGCAATTTTGTTACTGTTATGAACTGTAATATAAACATATGACATGCAGGATATCTGAGATGCAACCCCCAAAGGGGCCGTGCCCCATAGGTTGAGAACCACTGATCTAGAAGATTCTCTTCTTAGACAACTGTTTAAGATAGCAATTCAAGCTACCACTGGAAGCAGAGTAATTGCAAGAGAAACTGAAAGCCTAAAGGAAAAATATTTTGGCAAAATGTTATATAGTGACACTACGCAGGAAATAAAACTTTTGAGGTGACAAACAGAAGCAAAAAAAGTAAGTAGTTTCTTAACCCTCAGAGAGTGGGAATAGGCACAAGAAAAGTCGCTGAATTGGTTACCACTGTGTCTCTTACTCATTGTTTCTATAGTATTCAAACTTCTTTTCTATAACTTGAGGAGTTATTGGGCTTCTGAACTTTGCATCTCCTAGAGAAGGGATCAGCTGACCATGTTTATAAAGTGCCATCTTGATGTCCTGGAAAACACAAAATTCCAGAGTCATGATAGCTAACTACACTAATATTAAATAAAACTTCATAAAATTATACTCAGACTAAGTACATTTAGAGTCTAGGAATGTTTTAGGTACTGTGTTATCTGCTTTCATATATTGAAAAAAAAACAATTCAATCAACATTTACTGGGCTCTTAACTGTTAAGAGATGGGTTTTTGTTTTTTTTTTTTTTAGTTACATAAAAATCGAGAAAATGAGTATTTCTGTGTTTACATATGTGTGGTCTGAGAAAGAATGAATGCCGTCCCCCCACTGGATCATATATTTGAATGCTTAGTCATCAGGGAATGGCATTGGCATTATATGAGGATTTAGAAGGATTAGGAGTAGTGGCTTTGTCTGAGGAAGTATTTCACTGGGCATGGGCTTTGAAATTTCAAAATCCATGTCAGGTCAGATGCTTCTTTGTCTGTCTGTCTGTCTGCCTGCCTGCCTCTGCTGCCTGTGGATCAGGATATAATTTTTCAGCTCCAGGGACAAAGATCTACTATTGCCTTAGGGTTTTATTGCTGTGCAGAGAAACCATGACCAAGGCAACTCTTATAAAGAGTTGGCTGGCTTTCAGTTTCAGAGGTTTAGTCCATTATCATCATGGAGGTAAACATGATAGCATGTAGGCAGGCTTGATCTGATGGCAGCAGGAGACTCTGTATCACACTGGGTATAGCTTGAGCACAGGAAGCCTCACCCCCCCCACACACACACACAGTGGCAAACTTCCTCCAACAAGGCCATATCTTCTAATAGCACCACTCCCTATGAAACAAGCATTCAAATATGTGAGTCTATGGGTTCCATTCCTGTTCAAACCACCACACTTGTCTTCTCTCATGAACGCCTGTGCCTGTTTTGGAAATCATTTTGGGGTAAAGGTAGGTAGGAGAGAGCAGAAAGTGCTTTGGAACTGTTCCAGCCTGGGAAGTGGGAGTGCACCATGGTTATCTTGGAGTTTATGTTGTAATTCAGTTTTCTAGTAGGGCCTAGGGTAGAAAGCATGGTCTTTGTCAGGAACAGCTATGTGTTATACTGTGAAGCCTGGACAAAGGGAATGAACTCAGGGTTTGTGAGGTCCCTGTGTCCCATAGGATAAGCCAATAGCTGCCCACATTAAGAGGTCATAAGGGCTTCACCAAGGGATTAAAAAAGAAATTCCAAATGCCTTTCTGAGTGTCTGGCTACATAAGACTTCTGGGTCTTTGCGGAAACACTTGTTAAATCCTGTGGCACTATGGCATTATGTACCTTAGGAGTATTTCATTTCATTCAAACAAGGATATATGGACACTTCCTGCAAATCCAAATTTTTGGTTTTAAATATTTACTTATTTCATCAGTGAGATTTCTACTGATTCAAAGTTCAGTGCTTTTTATTTTTTTCTCCACATTTTCTAGATTAATCCATGAAAAGTTATAAAGTCAAAGGCTCATTACAGATGACATGTTAACATTTGTAGGTGATGAGCATATAAAAAGCCTAAAATTAATGAAAAACCAATGGAACCTCACTCCAGGAAATCAACACACATAAAGTATGGGTTCCTTGATCTTCTTAACGTGGTATACAATTGATCAAAAGACCAGTTTTTCTGTTTCAATAGAAAACAGCATTTAAGTCAGTTCTTTTTCTTTAAGATAGATGAGAAAGGGGGGGGGCAGAGCGGGCATAAAATAGTTTATGAATTATCATTTTTTTTTTAGGGACTAGACTTAAATCTTTTAATTGTTCCCCTTTTGCTATCTAAATGGAAAAAATGGAAGAAGAAATAGTATCTTCTAAGGAGGATTCTCTACCCAATCCATCTAGTATACTATGAAGGCAGATTATCAATAGCATCA
Source organism: Grammomys surdaster (assembly GCF_004785775.1). Lineage (NCBI taxonomy): Eukaryota > Metazoa > Chordata > Mammalia > Rodentia > Muridae > Grammomys > Grammomys surdaster. The sequence continues at coordinate 10,580,076 of NW_021604648.1, read as the reverse complement.
TGGCTAATCAAAAAAAAAACTTAAAGAAATTTTTGTTCTGTTCTCATCCAATTCCCTGAACAGCCCTCTTCAGTACCCACAGAAAATTTCCAGGCCTTTCAAACAGCTCTGGGGAAAGTGGTTCTACAATTATGGCTGCAGGACAGTCAATACTGAAATAATCAAAAGCAACAACAAATATTTTGGCATCTGCATCTGGCATTTGCAAGGTTTTCACTACACTCTCCTTAATTAAGGAGATATTGATTATTAACTTGCCCAGAGGTTTTTTTTTTTTAAAACTTATTTTTGTGTTGTTGGGCTTCAGGCCTGATAAGTGCTCCATCCTCAGATTCCCAGGAAGTCTTTCAGCAAGAATTGAAAATGAAGATTTTTGCCACAACCAACTTTTAATCTAAGAGTTAAGGAAGTTCAAAGTCACTCAACGGATCAGATCACCATCCTTATACAAGTAAGTGCATTTGTGTGGGCGTATGGTCTGCGGAGTGTTTGTGTGTTCTATTTTTAAGTGTATTATTTGACCTTCAGAATTTTATTCAATATTCTCACATACAGCCGTGGTGTATATCAGGTTCTCAGGTAATCAAGAGTGAATGCATTCAAGAATCTATTATAACCTGGCGTTAAGTCAGTACACACCAAATCAATAAAAGGCTTAAACAGACTTAAAACAGAATAAGAGACTTAAACAGAATGAGAGAAATAGAGGTCAGGCTGGGTAGGGTAAAGCGATAAAGTATTTGAAATTGAAGAAAAGTCTTGTAAAAAGGTCCTCGAGGAAGAGAAACAAGCTACATTTAATCCGGCGTAGACTTCAGGTCTACATTGTTAGGAACTACAGATTTGATTACACCCTGCATAAAGTCGGGACAGGTTCTATTTGCTCAGATCCTTCACATGCATCATCTCCGAGGAGGCGACCCACACCACTCTAGATTTCCTCCTACCTGGGGCGCTTCCCTAGTTCCCTCCTGCACCACAACAGCATCCCTCAATTCAGAGCAACTTTGTCGCTCGGACGCCGCCATCTTGGCGCCTCACGTGACTGACAGGAGGGCGTGGCCGGAGCGCCGGGGGCGGGACTTGCCGCTGGCTGACAGCTCGTACCTTCAGGCCGGTCCGCCCCCACCTAGTCAAAAGCCGCGCCCTCCAGCCGGGCGGGATTGGGCGTGGCGTCCCCAAACTAGGATCGCTCATTGGCTCAGAGAAAGGCTCAGGGTCCAGGGGCCCGCCCCTAGCCAGCCTTGCCTTGTCCTCTGCCAATTTGTCAGCCTGGCTAACCTGAAGGGAACCAGGGGCGGTTCGGGCGCAGGCCTGTTGCTGCGCGCCTTCTCCTCAGGGCAGCTGGGGTAGCCAATCCCTGGTAGTTCCTTCGGCCTGGTCGGTGTGTTAAGGCTGTGGCTTCTTGGGTTCCTCCTCAGAGGCTCCAGCCTGCCGCCCCGGCGCGGCCACAGCAGCACGGACTAGCCTGCTCTCTCCAGTCTTTAGTCCCCATAGTCCACCCTCAAGCCCCGCTTGAAAAGGGTCCAGTTAGAAATCTCCCCTTCCCCTGCTTCCTCGAAGAGCCCTGGTCGGCTAGTGTTTCAGGGATGGAGGGTGCTGCGAGGAAGCCAGGCGCGCTTCCGTGCACGTGAAATGCCCAGCAGCGTCTGCCAGACCCGCAACCCCCGACCCTCCAGTCTCCATGTCTTAGGCAAGCCAAATTCGAGAGTTATATAATTTCTAGTGCTGCTGTTTCTCTTGCCCGAGGAAACACTTCATCGCGTGGAGGGTGCAGGACATTTCGGTGCTCTTCTGTATAAGATCGGGGTGTGGGCAGGGGTGGCCAGCGGTGGCAGAGAAATGTCTTTTCTGCAAAAGGAAGGTGGGTAGATTGGAGAGAGACTGAGAAAGGGTGGATGTGGAAGCCAAACAGCTGTACTCCCATTTAGGAAATCGCGGACTATTTGCATAGTGTGTGATTGCATGCCTAATACTACTACGGCGTCTCTGAAAACACCTTTGGGGGAAGGTTTGGTTTCTCCTTTCCAGCAGCCTTAGTGTTTTTCCTCGCCGGATAGAAAGCTGCTTGTTTGCGAAGAGACGGCATGATGTGAATGACTCCAGTGTGAAGAAGTCTGCTTCGCCAAATCATCCTGCATCAAGTGCCAATTGAATAGCACTGTCACTTTAATGTCTCCATGCCAAGGGATTGCTTTCCTTCTTTTCAATCCTCTCGGTTAATACACAGGAGGATCAGGATCTGAGGGGCATTAAGGATCAAGCCTTGGGGCTTTGGAGAGCACAGAAGAAATATAGGAAAGTGACAAGCTGGATCGTGTTTTGAGGGGGCAAGATACAGAACGAGTAAATAGAAGGGGGCCTTTGAATCTCTCTTCTGCCCCAGAAAACTGTCCAAACTCACACACCCCTGAAAAGACTAGAGTAAGACATTTTTAAAAGTATTTTTGAAGGGGAAGTTTAAACTTTTTCCTAAAAATCGATGCTCTTTATTACCAACCATCTCGATCATGTATAAATTAATAAGACAACGGTCCTAAAATTGGTTTGTGCCTTAACTGAGGCAGTTACTGAGCATCTGAAAGTGTTGCCGCCTGAAGAGGAGTTTCAGTAACATTTTCTATGCGCACGATAACTTTCTCAGCTTTTGAAACAAGAATACATATTTTACAAAAATAGAAAAACTTGCTATTTTTTTCCTTCGAACACCGTGAGCAGTGTTAAATGTTTGGTTGTGGAGAAATGCATTATTTTTTTCTTTATTTGAAATAGAAGACTCAGCCTGGATATCAAGGCTGAACCGTGAAGAGATTTGCAACAGTTAACCTGGCTCCATCTCCATTCAGCTGGGTCAAGCAGAGAGTTGAAAAAAGATCTTGAGTCCAGAGTCAGTGGAGAGACCCAAGAATGCCAGTCAAGAAGAAAGGTGGGCTATGAGGTTCATACATAACATAGGATTTTCCCTTTTTTTGGCTATGGTTTAAATTGTAAGTTAAATTGTATTCTTTTGCAGAGCAAAATTTTGCCTGGTTTTGAGTTAATACTTACTGCAATAAATATGTGCTCAGTAGTACCTTTTCAGTAATATTTTGTTATAGTAAAGTTAAGATAGTATAGACATATGTGAATTAATAAACCAGGTAGTTGATGTCAGCATTTATAATCAGAATAGATTCGGTGTTATAGATTTGGGGTTTAAAGCTCAGTTTACTTTTGGAAAGAAACTTGTACAATGGAGTTTTCCTCCATGAGTTTGATATTTATTGAATGATTATGTAGGTGTAACATATGGGAATATTTGTAAAATTGTAGCTTTATTTTTTATATTTAAAAATAGACTTCGTATTTGAGTTTATTGCAGTGTAAGTTTCTACTTTTGTGGTACTTCGCAACTTCGATAATTTATTCTGTGTTATTCAGTAACATGTTGTGGGAAATCCCCTCAAATAAAGCATACACTTGCTTTTTTCTTCCTTTCAATAACCCTTATCACTTTGATCAAAATTCAGTGAGGTTCCCGGAGCATCATTTATTATAGCACAGAGACCTTAAGGGTTCAGCTTAGCCTGAGATGATCTTTATTCCACAGGAGCTTAGTGAAATTAGATCTTTCTGTTTTTACAGATGATATCAGTAATGGAGAATTTTGAATTAAAATTTAGAACACCTTTGAAGTTTACTGTTTTGGGCTAGTATAGATCTGAATGTTGTCCAGTTATGTTGGTTGCTACAATATTGAATTGGAGACCTAAACTATAGGTTACATCCTACGACATAATTTCATATAAAATATAGAGAATTCATATAGCTTTTTATGTTGTTTAATTCATCTACTTCTGGGTTTGGAAGATGTATGGAAAACAAAGTCAATGAGATGCTTTTTTGGAAAATAGTCTTATGTGAAGGGGGACAGGGCTATCAGAAACTGTTGAATCATCTAGAATTGTACTTTTGCACCCTGGGGTTGAAAAGTAGAATTGTTTCCTCCTCTATCATTCCACATACGACTACTGAAAGAGGTGAGCTGTCTTTGATATTTTGGAGTTGTATCTGGCCATGTCAGACATGATTGGTTTATATGGATCAAGAAAGAAAGGTTTGGTAAATGTAGCCAATAAACAATGTCTTTGATTTCCTTAACTCAGTGTGTGTTTTTACTTTCTACCATTTCCGTAGATAAAATCTTTTTTGTAGTACCTTATTTCATTTTGCTTATAATTAAAAATGACAGATAGAGAAGGAAGGGGAAGAGGTAGGGAGGAAGAGAAGAGGAGAAATCACAATTGATGGTTTAGGTGAAACTTACATATACAGACTGAACTTAAGGATTCTAAAGCCAATAGGCTCAGTTTCTTCAAAGTTATTATATTTAAAAACTTCCAGAAATTGTTCACGTGTTATTGAAAGTTAATAGTTGGAGAGAAAATGCTGTAGTTGTTCTTTGTCTTCCTTTCTTCTTTAAAAGGTGAGTGGATATAATGAGGTGAAATGTTTAAAGGTTACGAAGAAATTCTTCTAAAAAGGTACATATTTGAATAACACTAACCTATAATGGATTGATCTAGAGAATTTATAGTTTTTAACAATATAAATTAAAATTATTAATATTAACACAGTTTTGAATAGAGGCAACTAGTCAAATTATTACACGTGTTTTGTTATTCTAATTGCTAAGCTTGCTCTGTCTGCTGCTTCTACAATATAAGAAAAGTATTTGAGATTTTAAATTAGATTCTATAGGAAGACTGTCCTTCATTCTTTTGAATGCTTTTCTCAATTTACTGCTACCAGGTATAGAAATGCTAGAAGGAGCTAGACTCACTGTGATTTAAGATAACCACTCATTGTCAAATGCGCCGATTTCACCTTTACTACCCACCCTCATCTCTGCACATTTTTACAGACCTGCTTTGTCAACTGAAAACTCTTCTGTTTTGTTGTTACAATTGTTTTCTTGAGTTTTTTTTTTTTAACTTCAGGATTCTACTATCTGTAGTAGTAGCTTGATTTACTCACAATAGAACCTATAGAACAATTTTTTGCTTGTAAAACTGTAGAGTAAGAAATGATCAAAACCATAGAGAACTGAAGACACTCCTTGAATTGAATGAAAGAATGTCCTGTTGAGTTATTAACCCTAGAACAAAAGTTAGTTTTATTTTGGGCTTCATGCTCTCTGTAGAAAATGCTGGTTTAAGTTGATCAAATGGAACTTTTTAGTGCAATGCAGTTTTATTTTTCAACTTTAAAAAAATAATAATTATTATGTATGGAAAGGAAATAATTCCTTTTATTAACTTGTGATAGATCTCTTGCATGTCTGTGATTTTGTAAAAGTGCCCTAGTGGTCTTCTGGGTATCTTTTATACTTCTGTGCATTTACTCCTGATGTTTTGCAATTGTTCTCAGTGTATAATCAGGTTCATATAAAGACATGTTTATCATGTACTGAAATATTATTTTCATATACAAGCATTGACCATGTATCTTCAGAAAGGAAGCTGGATTTTATAGTTTTTGTATATAATTCAGAAATCTAAAACATGATGATGTCATACATCTTATTGGAACTCTTAAAACTGAGATTAGTATCCTTTATAGCCTGACTCTTGTCTGACTATATTCTTTTTTAAAAATATTTATTTATTTATTTATTTATACTCCAGATTCTATCCCCCTCCCAGTCCACCCTCCGACTGTTCCACATCCCATACCTCTTCTTCGCCTCCCTATCTCCACGAGGACGTACCCACCATCCACCACCCACCCCATCAGACCTCTAAACTCCCTGGGGCCTCCAGTCTCTTGAGGGTTACGTGCATCTTCTCTGACTGAACCCAGACCCAGCAGTCTGCTGGTATATGTGTTGAGGGGCTCATATCAGCTGGTGTATACTGCCTGGTTGGTGATCTAGTGTCTGAGAGATCTCAGGGATCCAGGTTAATTGAGATTGCTGGTCTACCTACAGGGTCACCCTCCTCAGCTTCTTCCAGCTTTTCTGTAATTCAACCACAGGGGGCAGCAGCTTCTGTCCATTGGTTGGGTGCAAATATCTGCATCTGACCCAGTTGCTTGTTGGGTCTTCTGGAGGGCAGTCATGATAGGTCCCTTAGTGTGAGTGTTCCATAGCCGCAGTAATAGTATCAGGCCTTAGGGCCTCCCCTTGAGCTGGATTCCACTTTGGGCCCGTCACTGGACCTTCTTTTCCTCAGACTCCTCTCCATTTTCATCCCTGCAGTTCTTTCAGACAGGAACAATTATGGGTCGGAGTTTTGACTGTGGGATGGCAACCCACTCCATCACTCCATGCCCTGTCTTTCTGTTGGAGGTGGGCTCTGTAAGTTTCCTACTGGCATTTCATCTAAGGTCTCTCCCTTTGAGTCCTGAGAGTCTTTCATCTCCCAGGTCTCTGGTGCATTCTGGAGGGTCCTGCCAACCTCCTACCTCCCTAGGTTGCCTGTTTGCATTCTTTCTGCTGGCCCTCAGGGCTTCAGTCCTTTAACCTCACCCAACACCAGATCAGGTTCCCCTCTTCCCCCCACCCCCCATCCAGTTTCCCTTTCAGGTCCCTCCTCTTGTGATTGCTTTTTTCTCCCTTCCAAGTGGGAATGAGGTATCCTCACTTGGCTGACTATATTCTTACAAGTGTCGTTTCTGACTTTATTGGGGGAAGGGACCTTATGACTATTCTTATTCTTTCTTCGTTTAACACTTCCTTCATAAGCCGGGCAGTGGTGGCGTACGCCTTTAATCCCAGCACTTGGGAGGCAGAGGCAGGCGGATTTCTGAGTTCGAGAGTTCGAGGCTAGCCTGGTCTACAGAGTGAGTTCCAGGACAGCCAGGGCTACACAGAGAAACCCTGTCTTGAAAAAACCAAACCAAACCAAACAAACAAAAACCCCCCACTTCCTTCATTATTTCTTTTCAGCACTTTATGGATTAACCTAGTTGTTGTGTCACTGACTTCCACCTGCCTCTCATTATCTGTGTCTACTTTCTACAAGACTGTCATTTCTTTCTGTTGCTTCCTGAGTTCTTGACCTGCCTGCTCTGTCTCTGGAGTGCTTTCATTACAGATGTGTGCTGCCTCATTTGACTTTTAGCTTGTGTTAAGTTAAAGCAGTTTTTGGATGTTATAAATACCAATGCATGAGTACCTATGCATGAGTTTATTGATGGTTCTTGAATGGCTGCTGTTTCCCTTTTGCATTCACGCTTCTAAATTTATCTTTGACCTTTCGTGTTTACCATAGCAGGACTCTATCTAGATGCCTTTTCTAGTGAAACTTCATTTTCACTTTCATGGTTTTCTCAAAACTAATAAAACTTGAAAGAGTTATGCCTTGGATCTGCCAAGAAAAGACTGAAAAAAATATCAAAGGTTTGAGAGTTCTATAAATAAATAATTTACTATGGATGTCTCTGATGTAGACTTCTCAGTGTTGTTGGAGAAATTTTGGAAATCATGTAGTCATAGATTCTTGATGTTGGAAAGCAACTGTTAATCCAGGAATCATAAGGAAAGAATATTCTGTACAGAGAAATAAAGATATATTTTTGTGTTCACATACTGATTTAGGATAACTGATGTTAGGAATCAAACAACAGTTATAAAATAAATTAATATAGTAATTGCTTTTATTTTATTCATGTTATATATTAGGAAAATGGCAAATAATAAGTAATTACTTCTTACATAGGATGTGTGACATGCTCAGTTTTGTGGAAACTGCTCTGTGCTCCATTCAAAATTGAACACTTAGTCTTCATTTTCAACTTGCTACTAATTACAGTTTTGGGTAGCAGAGTCTAGTCAGTGAGAATACACACACACACACACATACACACTGGATTTAAAGATCTTGAGTTAAAGCATTCAGTCCATTTATGTCTGTTCCCACATTATTATATAACTATATCCACCTTATAAGACTATAAGGACCCTATTATTTTGGATTCATATGTTCTCTTTATATCCTGTTTTTAAATATTTATAGTTCTCATGTCAGTGATTACCAAGTATTTTATCATAAGGCTGAGATGCACAACACCTTTTACATTGGGAGCACAGAATCTATTTCCGACCCACAGTTCCTGCTCAGTAATTTGTAGCAGTCAAGATACAAAGGTTCTGCAGCCTCAATGGAGGTTGCTTTGTCAGCAAAGGGTCATGAGTTTTGCCTAGACTCTTCTGTCCAGTCATTTCAAATTCTAGCTAGTAAGCTTTCTACACGGGTTCAATTTTTAGTATGTCTTGCAAAACTATTTCAAGAACTGTGGTCAAGTCACCTCTATTATGAAACTGTTGTTCTGACCCCATTCATTATAGGCCTTTTTGATCAAGAGCTGCTCATGGTGTCTCATACCTGTTATTCAATTTCTTAGGAGGATGAGGCGGAAGGATTGATAATAGGTTTGAGGTTACCCAGGGCTACAAAGTAAGCTTCAGATCAGCTTTAACTTCAGAGTTGAGACCCTGTCTCAAAAACAAAGTAACAAGCTAAGAAGAGCAAGAATAATGCAAAGTAGAAAATCCTTAAAATGAATTATTTACTGTGGCTAAGATTTTGTAGCATCTCTCTTCTAATGATACTATCTTGTTAGTTCCTGAGGACCTACCTAACCCTGTTGGGGTAAGATTCCAAGGTTTTACTGGAGTAGGGGCTATCATTCTGAAGCTCTATGACAGCTTTATCATTGAAGTTTGATAGTAAGATTTGAAACAAACTTACTAGATTCTATTTTAATAGCCTTCATAAGTAATGATTAAATAATTTAAAAAGGTAAACGTATATAGAAATTTAGGGCAAATATATCCAATCCTTTATCAACCCAGTAAGAGTTTGTTCTTACCATCTATGAGATGTGTTTTAGAGAGCCATCTGTACTTTTATGATTCTTTTTAAAAACTTAAAATTATATGTATGAATGCTTTTTTCACTTTTATGTATATGCACTAATGGCATGCCTGGTGGCTGTGGAGGCCAGAAGTGTGTCCAGTCCCCTGGAGTTATAGGTGGTTGTGAGCCTCCATGTGGATGCTGGAAACTGAACATGGGCCCTCTGCAAGAGTAGCTAGTGTTCTTAACCATTGTGAGTCATCTCTCCAATTTCTGTCCATATGATTCTTGAAATCTGTTGGGATATAGATGTGGAAGTGGGCAATTTTAGCATTGCATAGTTATATTAACATACTCTCCCATGGAAACAGATGAAGAGGACTCAAGGCCATCTAGGGAAGATGTTATATTTAACACAAGATACAGAAAATGATAGAACATGGAACATAGTCAAAGTAGAAAAGACAAGATGCTGTTTCAAATCATTATTTTCTATACTATGGATTATGTCATCATGTTCTCTATTGCCATCATCACTGTCTTCCTCCTCCTCTTCTTCCACAGCACCAGCAGGATACAGTACAAAGAACCAGACCATTCTCAGGATATCTGGCTAGAAGAATATATAGTAAGATAATCATAGATTAGACTAATTTTAAATTTAAAATTACATTTATCTATTATGCATTCGTGTGCACAAATATATGCATGTCCTGTGATAAATGTATGAAAGTTAGAGGACAGCTTATAGGGGTTGATTCTGTCCTGATGTGACCTACCATGTGGATCTTAAGGATAGAACTCAGATCCTTGAGCTTGGCGGCAATGACCTTATCAGCTGAGTCATCTTGCCAGCCTCAATTTGGACTCTTGATGTATACATTTAGATATTTAGGAAATCCCAATTTCTACATTTCAAATTTAATTTTTATTCCTAGTCATGGCATATTATAACAATAATTTTATTGTTTTGAGATTTCTTCTACTTTGCTAAGGTTAGATTGAGTTACATTGGAACGTGTGCTACTCTGTGCAGTATATATGCTCCAGTGTGTATGTGTGTATAAGTATATAATATATATACGAATATAATATAAAATATATATAAATTTCACTTCTGATATAGGAGATTCTGTATCTAGATAGCTGTTTCTGGTCTGACAGAGATTCTACTTCCAAGTTATAAACTTTCATTTTATAGAATATCTGCATTTACATTTTCCTATATACATTATGATGTCATTCCTTTCTGAGTCTTTCTGCCTTGTAGCAATACTGATAGGAAGAAGAGCCTATCAAGTCTATTTTTGCTGCTGTAGGTGTGTGTGTGTGTCTATTTTAGTTGTTTTTCTTTAGAGTAAGGAGAGATGAGGAGAAATCTCCCTCTTTGTACTTGAGAATCTCTCATCTCTGTGACAAACTATTTTGAGGGTTTAGTTATTTTTGAAAGCAAAACTGGAATAACTTAAAATTCGTGTGTATGTGTGTGTGTGTGTGTGTGTGTGTGTGCTCTTGATGCAATAAAGTACCAAGAAAAGAAATGGAGCAGTTTAAGGATAGAAAAAGTTTACCTTCTCTAAGTGCAATTCTGCAATAGACATGTCTTTTTATCATGATGTCACCAAGTGGCCTGTAAAAATCGCTCCTTTAATTCCCTCTTTCCCTTACTGTTTATAACCTTTTTCTTCACAAAATAATATGTGTAACTTCACTTTTACAAAGTGTGCGGCAGACTTAGTATGAGAAGCTCATCTAATGCTCTCTTCCCTGCAAGGCGTGATGCTCTGGAATGCTGAGTGGGATCACAGGGCAGCAGAGACCAATGGGTGTTGGAGTCCAATGATTTGGCAGAATCTGGCTAAAGTTACATATAGAAAATCAAGAATTGAACTTTAATTTCTTTATTTTAAAATATAACTGTGCTAATATTACTTCATTTTTAAAATTTATTTTTCTCAAATCGTAATTCATTCACACAGGAGTTATAAACACAGAAAGGCAGGATGTGGGGAAGGGAATGACACTGGAGTGTGAGTGTTCGGGGGGAATACAGATATCTTCAGAACCGGGTATCGGCTGGGTAAGGGTTCAGGGGACAAGTCACTGTGACTCTGCCTATGACTCGCTTGTCCTTATCTAAGTTGGTATTGTCTGCCAAGGCTACCTATTTACAAGGTCTATGACTACTCAGGCTGGTAAATTTCCACAAAAGCTGCCTGTTGACATTAGCTTATAGCCACCTGTTTCAATGTTTTTCCACTGAGACCCAAGACTTGGTGTTAGTATACATGTATGACAGGCCTATTGCTGATTTTAGGCCTATGGCTGATTTAGGCCTACAGTGTGTAAGCAGGGCTGCCCCTGACATCTCCTCCCTTCTCTAAGTATAGAAGGGCTGTGGCAATTCCAAACTTGCGAAGGCGGGGATAGAGGCCTGACCTCCAGTACTTGAAGGGGGCCTTGTAATGGCTCCAGTCCCCCTGTCGTTGTCCAGTGAGGCATGATGGCCGTACCCATCCCGATGTCTTTTTCCTGGAGAGGGGATACTTTTGACCTCAACCCCTATGCAGTCAGGCTTGTCCCTCAGGGAACCCAGATAGATATTTTTATCTTTTATTTCTATTCCCTTGCAGTGCTTAGCCTTGCAGCCTAAGCAAGAATTCAGATCGCCTGTCAGAGAGGGTTCTGGGTGGCCCCTCTCTGCTTGGTCTAGGGGCAGTAGTCCCCCCTTTTAGGTTGGGTGGAGATGGGTTTTGGAAACACCCTGTATAAAGTAACAACCTCATCTTGAGTCTCGTGGTCCTCCATAGCTAACTTATGATAATGTATCTGAGTAGGTTTTGCTACCAAATTATCTGTTGTATCACAGAGTTAGCCCACCTATTTGAGGGCCAGGGACCAGCAAAAAAAGCAAAAAGAACCCAAATAATGGTCCCAAGATGGGAGGAAGTAGGGTTGACAACCTTGGAGAGGCTGCAAACCAATTCTTGTACCAGCATTCATCTGTCTCTTTCTCGTTCTGATTTTTCTTAGGGCCTTCACTGACCTATTTCATGCTCTCTTTAACCCTCCTTGTCTTGTCTATGTAAAGGCAATCTTCTTCTTTAAGAGCTGTCCACAGTCAAGAGCTGTACACAGCCTTTTCTATTGTGATAGAGAAAATTGAGTCCCATAAGGATCTTTGTGATTTTAGGAGGTCTCTTCAGACAATGAAACAAGGGATTTCTTCAGATTAGTGATGTCAATCTCTAGCTGTTTGATGTTCTTGTCAGTGGCCCTTCAAAGGTCTGAGTAGTATAAGTTCAGAGGCCAGCTTCTGGATTAGAATTTCTAACAGCAGACATCACGGGTGATTCATTTTTACCTGGAAAGGAAAAAGAAGGGAATTCTCAGAAAGATTTCTCTTCCCCGGATGTAAATTGTTATTCATCGTATTTATGGTTGGGCCTGGCTTTGTGGGGGTATCTATTTATTTCATTAATCTTTTTGGTAGCCAGTTAGCTGTGGCTTCTGTGGTATCAAACAGGCATATCAGTCCTTGGCCCCGTAAGGGGACTGGGTCTGGGCCATTCCCTTTAAGGGTAAGAGGGTCCTTCCCCATATCTGTGGCAAAGTTTTGTTGGTCTCGGTGGTGCCAGAGGCAGACAGCAGCAGATTTGCCATGAGCTTTCAGCTTTAGAGAGATAAAAGTGAACAAGGCATGATGGAGAGTATTTCAGTGGGACTCCTTCAGGGGGGGTACCGTTCCCCCTCTTTTGTTTTTAAAGCCAATTTTTCAGAGTTCTTGTAAAATCAGGGCAGAAGCACCAACAGTCGCTCCTTCCAGACTCAGAGAGTCATGAAGACCCTATTTAAGGATATATAAATCTATATTAATAATCTTTTATCAAAGGGCTGTTATAGCACCACTGACAACTAATCAGACTTTATAATATATCGATTAGTAATAGCTTCTTCTACTTTTTGTGAGATTACCTCTCTTTTGTCAATTAACAGTTGAGGAAAACTAGGATTTACATCTTTCTTGAGAATATTGAACAGAGACTTAAATTCTTTTGTGGAGAGCTTAAAATAGGATCTTAGCCAGTTAGCAACTCCTAGAAACTTTTGAAAATAATTTAAAATAAGTAAACTCGCTCTCTCTCTTTTTTTTTTTTTGGACCCTTTATGTGGCTTTTTTTTTTTTTGGATATTGTACGTATTTACTTTTCAATGTTATCTCCTCTCCCATTCTCCCCCCAAACCCCTTATCCCATACCCCCTCCTCCTATTTTTATGAGGGTGTGATCCAAACATCCTCCCAGTCCCATCTCCCTGCTCTGGAATTCCCAAACAGTAGGGGATCCAAACTTTCGGGGACCATGGCCCTCTAATATTACTTCTGAAAATTTATTATGAGAGTTAACTACCTAGTTCATGTAAAAACTGTTCTATCAATAGGATAGTGCTGTGCAAGAGATTATCGCCAGAATACATTTTTGGATTGTGGGTTATATCCAGAGTCAAAGTTCCCTTCCATGGTGATAAGGGTCCAGCTTTGGGAGCAACATTGCTCAGATATGTTCCTGACACAAGTGATCACAAATAGAAAACGCCACAGTGTGTTTTTAAATACATAGGATAAATATTCCTTCTGGGTATTATTTCTCATTGACATGCCAAAGTGATTTTTAAGCTACAACATGTTCAAAATAATTATAAGTTGTAACCAACATCTACCTCTGTCTAACCAGATATTATCTCTACTATTGAAATTCTAACTCATTTTTTCTTTTCATCTTTTTCTTTTTTTTTTTTTTTAGTTGTTAAAGGTAGTTAAAAGTTTAGTTCTTAAAAGTATTTTAGTAGATAGCTGGATAGAAATTGTATTTGACAATTTGCTGTTTTCATCTTTTCTGTTGATTATTACTTAATTTTCATGCTTGCCATTCTTCTCTTCAAAAGTTCTATTTGAAAACATGGTTGATATGAGAGGAGCAACCCACTGTTTTATACTAGTGTGATTTGTTTTAATAGAATATTGTGGTCAATAGATCTATGTTAAGGTATATATTATCTTTTATATGTTTTGTAGTGTGGGAGTAGCCTGTAATTTCTTAGGGTGATATAAAAAGAGGAAACCCCATGGTCCTTCCCTGGTAGGGAAGGTATAACATGAAGGTATGGGCTTTGGTACCGAACAGAACCAAGTTTTATTCCTATTTCTAGCATGTTGCTAGTCATAGAGCCAGAGGCAATGGTATGATCTGGTCTGATATGTCTCCTAGAGGTTCATCCACTAGAGGCTTGGTTGCCAGCCTTTGGAAACCAGCCTTGGTTGACTTGCCTAGAAAGTAGGGTCTAGTTGAAGGATGGTGGCTCACTGTGGATTTACCCTTGAGGGGCATTAGGACTTCTGATCCTTCCCTTCTCTCTTTCTTTTGCTACTTGCCAGCCATGAAGTGAAGAGGTTTTCTCCCTCACATAATCTGCCACTTTGTCATAGGTCTAAAGAAACAGCCTTAAGTGAGCATGAACCAAGAGTTTCAAAACCATGAGCCAAAATAAATCTTTGCCTTTTACACTCATTTTTCTCAGTGTTTTATTTTATAGATTGAAAGCCAACTGACCACTTTATTTATTTTGGCCTAAAGTTTCCTCATTTGAAAATATATCTAGTAGTATTTGGGGATGCTTGTGTAGATTAGATATGATGATGTATGTATAATACTTAGCATTGCCTAACAAATGCTAGGTTATATTGTTAACAATAAAATGACATATCTTTTATATCATTAAAAATTAATACATTTTGAAACATTTGTATTATGTGTATGTGCACATGTGTATGTGGGTACACATATGGAGGGCCAGAGGATAGTTGTGGTGAGTCAGGTCTCTGCTTCTACCTGTGGGTCCTAAGAATTGAACACAGATCTCCAAACTAAGCTCGTCAGTAGGTACTTGCTGGCCAAAATCATGCAATTTTCCCCCAAAACATACACTTTAAAAAGTTACATGTAAGATATATATGTATAGGTGGATATATGGGTGCCACATAGGTGTAGGTCAGAGGACAACTTATGGAGTCACACACACACACACACACACACACACACGCACGCAGACTTGATAACAGTAATTTTCTATTGTTATTCTTTACTTGATTATTTTCAAATGAATATCCTTGTTTTGAAATAAAACAACTTCATCAATAAGAATTAGACACTTACAAATTCCCTCTCCTCCTTTTCCCTCCCCTCCACTTTCCCTCTCCCCTCTGCTTTCCTTTCCCCTCCCCTCCCCCTTTCCTTCCCTTCCCTCTCCTTCCTTTCCCTTCCCTTCATCTTCTTCTTCCCTTCCCTTCTTCCTTTCCCTTCTCTTTTTTCCTTTCACTTCCTTTGCTTTTTTTGAGACAAGGCATGACCTAGAGCTACATGGTCCTGGCTGGCTTCAAACTTGTGACTCTTTTGCTTCAGCCTCCTGAGTTTGGAATTGCAGGTGTATTCCATCATGACCAGTTTTAAATATTTCATAATAAAATGCTTATTTTCTAGTCATATCTAATAAGCAACGATAAAGAGTTGTAGCTACTCAATTTTTCATATAGTTCCTAAAATAGGGTGAAGAAAACTTATTATTGCTGATATATTAGATATATATATATAAGGTTATAGTTAAAATAATCTATCTAAAACTAAAAGTATGATGATTATACATCTGGTTCAGTCCTCTGTGTCTTGGCTCTTCTTCTTGGGTGTCAGACAAAACTTATTATGCAATCAACATCTTGGCTTTCCTAGCATCTAGTGTCTTACAACATCATTGTACACTAGTTAAATCCTTTACTTTGGCCCATTATTTAATTTTTACTTTCAGAATAAAAAGTCTGTGATGAGACCCTTGCCTCTCCTGTTCAGTATTAAGTACCCAGAGTGTCTGAAAAAATGCTGAGATATTAAATAAATACATGATTAATGAATAAAAATCATTTTATTCATCTTATAGAATAATAGGGCTATTTTACTTTTGTTACTAATGTAGTTCTTAATTTAGTAAACATACGTGAAAGTTAGACCTTTAGCATTTAATTCAATATTCTAGAATTAATGTCTGAATAATCAATGTGCCAGAGAGTGTTATGTCAACTTCACATTGTCTGGTGACACAAGTAGTGGTTCTCAGCCTTTCACAGGGGTCGCATATCAGATGTCCTGTATATCAGATATTTACATCATGATTCATAACAGCAGCAAAATTACAGTTATGAGGTCGCAATGAAATAATTTTATGATTGGGGGTCACCAAAACATGAGGAACTGTATTAAAGGGTCACAGCATTAGGAAGGTAGAGAACCACTAAGCTAGAGTTATCTAAAAAGAAGAAACCACAGTTCAGAAATTGCCTCAATAAAACTGGTCTGTAGGCTGACCTGTAGGGCATTTTTTTAATTAGTGATTGATAAGGGAGGGCCCAGCCCATTGTGAGTGGTTCCATGCCTGGGCTGGTGGTCCTGGGTTCTATAAGAAAGCAGGCTGAGCAAGCCACAGGAATAAACCAGTAAGCAGCATTCCTCCATGGTTTCTGCATCAGCTCCTACCTCAAGGTTCCAGCCCTGTTTGAGTTTCTGTCCTGACTTCCTGTGATGATGAACAGTGATTTGAAAGTGTAAGCCAAATAAAACCTTTTCCTTTGGGAGAGGTGTTTCTTCACAGCAATAGTAACCCAAACTAAGACAATCAAAGTTGTTTTCCATAGAAATGTGACTTCTTGGATTAAGAAGGGTTTTGTGGAATGAACACTATATTTGGAACCCAAAGCATTTGGATTAAGTTACAAATCTGTTAATTAGTAGTTCTGTGATCTTGAATTGGTGAATTTCAATTTCATGTGAAATAGGCACAATGCAACTTGTCAGTGGTGGGAATTGGATAGTGCATCCTAAATTGTAAAAATATTAAATTAACTTACATAAAAGGGATTCCATTATTTTAAATGATTTACTATTGGTTTTTGATATTACAATAACTTTACCCTCTATTGTACTCTTAACTTACATTCACTTTACTATCCCTTGTATGCTGAACTTAGTTTTGCTAATGATATCACTCCTGTGGTCTACAATTCATTCAGGGCCGCAAGTGTCACTGTGTGTGTGTGTTTCTTTTGGTTAGTGTCAATGATAATCAACCATGTCAGCCTCATTCTGTCTTTCAAGTCTCTTATTTTTCAGCTGTCGAAAATGTTTTCTTTTTCTAAGAGATTACTCCTTAGCACTGTTGCCATTTCCAGCTTTAATTTTAAATTATCCACAAATTATTTATAGCTTTTTGGCAACACTATTCTTTCACCACATACAATAGAATTGAGCTAATTAACAGACACATGATTACCTACAGTGCCAATTATGTAACAGTCTGTCCTTGTATTGCATAGTTTATGCAGAAATTTCACATGTGGAAAAAATGGCACTTTCTCTCCATTTCTTCTTGTAAGCACCCTAAGTAATTCAAATTTTATTTTATTTTTGTGAGTATTTTATGATTCATATGAAGGTACATTTTCCTTAGTGAAGAAAACATAAAGCTCGAGGCTATCATGTCAACAATGGTAGTAACAATTGAAATCGGCATCAATTAGAATGTTCCAGCTTGCATGATGATCAAAACTTTCTATGTTAATTCAGCTTCTAAAGTTCTGTAAACAGATTTTATGTGTGACAAGATCCTTGTCACTATGTCTTTGTGTGTGTGTGTAATTTATAATCACTGCATAGTTATGTAGTTTTATATCACCCTCAAAATCGATCTTCCAGAGGAGACTTGAGAGACAAAATGAGGCTGACACTGGGTGATGATCATTGATACTAATCAAAAGAAACACACAGTGACACTTGTGGCCCTGGCCGCCAACATCCTAGTCTATCTGATCATCTGGTTTCTTTCCATCCTAGTATTTTAAGTATCAGGTTTTTCTCGTACTGATATGAGCAGCATGAGGTTTGTTGGTTTGGAAAACATTCATCTGTTTTGAGTCAGTATAATGTTTTACTTGAGTAGCTTCTAACCCATAAATGTTAAATAAATGACACTCCCTCCAAAATCAAATTACACTGCAGATGAGGTTCTAGGAATGTCGTCCATAGGATTTTGAAAATTTTCCTTTACAAGAGGAAAAAACTAAACCAAATATCTACAAAAATGCCACATGGTGGGCAGAGGGAACAAAAAACAGACAAACTAGCTTCAAGGTTATAATTCAAGGAAAATAAAAACGTTGTCTGGTAGCAAGTCTTAAACAGTTATAGCTGCTTAACAAGGGAAAGAGGAAGACCAAGGCTTCAGGCATTCAAGACAGTGGGTGACTAGGGGATCAGAGTCCAAAGAGACATGTAGAGATATAGGATAATCAAAGTGTTGCTGAGACCTTAGTAAACAGTGGGCAGGAGCAGGTTAGGGAGGGAGGACAAGAAGCCATTATTATTTTTGAGAAATGCCTGCTTTCTTATTGTCAAAACAAAAATATTTTATCTGATCCAAAATTGCTAAAAATGTTTTACATGGGTAAAACATGAAAGCACTTTTACAGTTCTAAAGCCAGGTTTTGTCATTCTAAAGTCAAGCCAGGTGTGGTAGTTCTAAAGTCAAGTCAGGTATGGTGTTTCTAAAGTCAAGTACAGTGGTTCTAAATCCAGGTGTGGTAGATCTAGAGTCAAGTCAGGTATGGTGGATCTAAAGTCAGATACGGTGTTTCTAAAGCTTAGTATGGTGGTTCTAAATCTAGTTATGGTAGTTCTAAAGTTAAGATAGGTATTGTGGTTCTAAAGTCAAGCCAGGTATGGTGGTTATAAAGCCAGGTATGGTGGTGTGCTCCTATAATCTCCGCACGTTGAGAACTGAGGCAGAAGCATAGAGTTTGGGCCAGCCTGAGCTACATGGTGAGAAATTGTCTTTTAAAAAGTTATAGTTCTATACAAATGTGTTTGTATATGCTCATGTTACCATCCTTTGTTAGTATATTCTAAAATTAGAAGGAGGTTCCTATTCACCCATACAAAAATTAAAAACAACTCAAATTGTATAAATTAAGTGGGCACTAGGTTATGTTTCAATGCATGTGGATTATATAACACTTAAATTAGGCTAGCTATATTTATTCAGGTAGGCACTTAGTATTTATGAAAAATGTTGCCTTTTAGCTTCTAGTAATGTATAATACACTATTCTTATCTGTAGTTACCCTGCTGGGCAATAAGTTTCTTGCTCCTGTGTAACTCTACCTTGATACTCACTAATCAACATTTTCTTCTCCATCCTTATTCCCAGTCACTTGCTCTCTGGAATCCAGCATTCTGTTCTGAATTTCTATGAAACTGTCTTAAGAGAAGGTGAACTTATGTAGTGCATCCTTGTCTTTCTGTGTCTGACATTTTGACTTAATGACTTCCAGTACTGTCCATGTGGTCACTGAGGAAAGAAGGATTTCATTCTTTTTATGGTTTTACGGTATCCCATGGCCAATATACTATGTTTTCTTTCTTCATCCACCAACTAATGGTCTATTGCGAGTAGTGCTGTATTGAACATGGGAGAATCAATATCTTTGACATAGTGACTTCATTTCCTATGGAAGTATGCTAAGTAGTGAGGTGGTCATAGATAGTTTCAGCTTCAAGTTTATGAGGAAATTCCATCCTTTTTTCTATCACTGTACTGATTTATATGCACACAAGCAGTGTGCACTTGTCTTTTTTCCACATCTTTACCAACACTTGTTATTTTTAGTCTTTTTGATAATAGTTCTTCTTAGTGATACAATGATATCCAGATCATTGAGGTATTGATTTGTATTTTCCTGAGGATTAGTGGTACTGAGCATTTTCTTTTGTACCTGTTAGTCTTTTGTGTAACTTCTCTTGAGAACTGTTAGATGTATTGCCCAATTTAAAATTTATTATTGCTATTTTCATATTGGACTTTTAGAGTTAATACACATTCTTGATCCCAACCCCCTTTCAGGTATTCTATGTAAATATTTTCTTTTCAATCTGTTGACTGTTTCATTTGCAATGCAGCTTTTTAGTGATGTGATCTCATTGGGGGTTTTTTTTTTTTTTGCTTTTGTTTGTTATGCTTTTGATGTCTTAAAAAATTCTTTGTCCTTTCCAATGTCCTGAAGTGTTTCTTATGTTTTATTCCAGTAATGGTTGTGGTTCTATAAAATATATAGTCCATTTTGAGGTCATTTCAAAAATATTTTAAGGGATAAAGGTCCACAAAGGGATTCCATGGACACCCCTCTAAACATCATAGACATTTGTTGTTTTGTATAATCTGATGGTAAGGACTTATTAATGAAGATAACATGTACTCATGTCACTGAAAATGGAGATATTCAATCTCATGCCCAACTATAGAAGTTTCACCCTTACTGACTAACAAACTAGCATTCATTGTGCTGGAAGATACTCTGCATGCTACCAGAGGAGAAAGCTGATCATCAGTGTCACCCAGCTACAAACCCTGACACCTACAACAAAGACCTACCTCAATATATATTGGTGTAATAGTGGCACAAGTGTTATGGGATCAACCAATCACTTTTTGGTTCGGTCCACTCAACGAGATAGAACTCATACCTGGCACTACTATGTGGCCAAGATTCTGAGATTAGATAGGTCATGGGCCTAGGGAAAAGTCTATTACTACTATTCTGCTAAACGGACATAGCAATAAAATGAGTCCTAAATGACATATTGCCATACCTGTAGATTTTTATCTTGCTCAACCCTCATCAGAGAAGCTCATTGAAATAGATAGGAATAAACAGATCCTCAACTACACAATATACAAAGAATGAGAGGTATTAGAATACGCAATCCTAAATGGATATCTTCATCAATCTCCTTCCCTTATGGCTCAAGGATCTATGGGAAAGAGGAGATGGAAAGATTGTAAGAGCCAGAGATGATGGATGACTCTGAGGAAACAGTGTCTTCTGTTCACAATAGGACTGATGTACCTATGAGCTCACAAGAGACTGTGGCAGCACAGATAAGATCTGCACAGGTTCAATCCAGGCAGGGTTCTAGGACTGACAGGGGCAAGTAGACACAGAATCCCATCCCTAATCATGAAGCTATTTGCAGTTGATACTTTCTGGCAAAGGCAAAGTCAGTTTTTTTTTCAACGGAGGGTCAATGGATATATCTACCACATGCCAGACAGACTTCACACCCAGGAGTAGTTGGCCAACACAAAAACAAACTCCAAACTCCATGTTTTTTTTTTTTTTTTTTTGGATACGGGGGACTTCTGATTTAGCATTTTTTGTTTTATTGGTTTTTTATTGGATATTTTATCTATTTACATTTCAGATGTCATCCCCTTTCCCCATCCCTCCCCCAGAAACTCCCTATCCTATCCCCCCTCCTCCTTCTTGCTTTTTTTTCTTTATTAGTATTTTAAGTTAACATACAAAGTACTGGGTTTTATTACAGCATCCTCATACATGTGTCATTAGAGTTCTGCTTTGTTCCCTCTGCCCCTTCCCTTTCTTCCTCCAGCTAGTGTCCTCATCTGATTTCCTGTCACATGTATTCCATCACCCTCCCTCCTCATCCTTTTTTTTTTTATTAGTAACTTATTTTTAAAATGTTAATCAAAGGCTTTATAAGTTTGGTAATGCTCAATAATAAGATGCTTTATTGTTTTATTCCTTCTTGTTTTTGGAGTTTTTTTTTCAGGGACAGAGAGAGAAGGGGGTGGGGGAGAGATCATAAAGTTGGGTGGGTAGGGAGGTGGGAAGGATCTAGAAATATAAAAATATATTGTATGAAAACTAATCAGCTTGTAGACTCTCTCCCTCATTTTGACTGTGGGTTAGTAACCCTGTCCCTCTGCTTGAGGCCTTGTCCATCTACTAGAGGCAAGCCTTTTAAGTTCCCTCTCCCCAATATTGAGCATTTTGGCTAAGGTCACCCCCACTGAGTCCTTAGAGTCTCTTACCTCCCCGGTCTCTGGTACCTTCTAGAGAGCCCCCTACCCCTCATCCCTCTACCCCTCTATGCTGCTTGTCTACATTCATTCTCTTGGTCCTGTAGGCTTGTCTCCTGGTTCCCCTTCCCTCACCCCGGCCGTACCTGATCCTGTTCCCCCTCCCCCTCCTCCTCCCTCCTTTCCTCTGTCTCCTGTGATTATCTCCTTCCTCCTTCTAAGTGGAATTAAAATTAGGTCTTTCTAATTATTATACTTCTTATGGTCTGTGGGTTGTGTCTGAGGTATTCTGTATTTTTTGGCTAATATCCACTAATCAGTGAATATATTCCATGTATGTCCTTTTGGGTCTGAGATACCTTACTTAGGATAATAACTTCTTTCCATCCATTTACCTGCAAAATTCATGATATCCTCATTTTTAATAGCTGAATAAGTATTCCATTGTGTAGATGAACCACATTTTGTGTATCCATTCTTCAGTTTAGGGGCATCTGGGTTGTTTCAAGCTTTTGATGATTACAAATAAGGCTTCTATGAACATGGTGGAGCACATTTTCTTATGGTATGGTGGGGCATCATATGCCCAAGAATTGTATAGCTGGGTCTTCAAGATAGAACTATTTCCAATTTTCTGAGGAGCTGCCACATTGATTTTCAGAGTGGTTGTAATCCACCAGCAATGGAGGAATATTCCTTTCTCCACATCTTTGGCAATATGTGTTGTCACTTGAGTTGATCTTAGTCATTTTGATTAGTATGAGGTGGAATTTTAGGATCATTTTGATTTGCATTTCTCTGATTAAGGACTTTGAACATCCTTTAAGTGCCATTTGAGATTCTTCTGTTGTGAATTCTCTGTTTAGCTCTATACCTCATTTTTTAATTGAGTTATTTGGTTTTTTTGGAGGTTAACTTCTTGAGTTCTTTATATAGTTTGGATATTAGCCCTTAGTTAGATGTAGGGTTAGTGAAGATATTTTTCAATCTGTGGGTTGACAATTTGTCCTATTGATGGTATCTTTTGCCTTCTAGAAGCTTTTCAGCTTCATGAGGTCCCATTTATTGATTGTTGATCTTAAAGCCAGAGCCATTAGTGTTCTCTCTAGGAAATTTCCTAGCCAGTGAGTTCAAGGCTCTTTCCCACTTTCTCTGCTATTAGATTCAGTGTATCTTGTTTTATGTTGTGGTCCTTGATTCACTTGGACTTGAGTTTTGTGCAGGGTGATAATTATGAATCTATTTTCATTCTCCTACATACAGTCAGTTAGACCAGCACCATTTATTGAAGATGTTTTCTTTTTTCCACTGAATGGTTTTGACTTCTTTGTCAAAGATCAAGTGTCCATAGGTTTGTGAGTTTATTTCTGGGTCTTCAATTCTATTCCATTGATTGACCTGTTTCTGTACCAATACCATGTGTTGTTTGTTTGTAATCACTATTACTTTGTAGTACAGCTTGAAGTCAGGGATGATGAGTCCCCCTGAAGTTCTTTTATTGTTGAGAATTGTTTTGGCTATCCTGGGTTTTTTGTTTTTTCATATCAATTGAGAATTGCTCTTTCCATGTCTGTAAAGAATTGTATTGGAATTTGATGGGGATTGCATTGGATCTGTAGATTGCTTTTGGTAAGATGGCCATTTTCACTATGTTAATCCTGCCAATCCATGAGCATGGGAGATCTTTCCATCTTCTGAGGTCTTCTTCGATTTCCTTTTTCAGGAATTTGTAGTTCTTGTCATACAGATCTTTTACTTGCTTGGTAAGAGTTACACCAAGATATTTAATACTATTTGTGGCTATTCTGAAGAGTGTTGTTTCTGTAACTTCTTTCTCCGCTGTTTATCATTTGTATAAAGGAAGGCTCCTCATTTAAGTTAATTTTGTATCCTGCCACTTTGCTGAAGTTGTTTATCAGCTGTAGGAGTTTCTGGTGGAGTTTTGGTGTTGTTTATGTATACTATCATATCATCTGCAAATAGTGATCCTTTAACTTTTTCTTTTCCAATTTGTGTTCCCTTGATCTCCTTTTGTTGTCTAATTGCTCTGGCTAGAACTTCAAGCACTATATTGAATAGATAGGAAGAGAGTGGGTAACCTTGTCTTGTCCCTGATTTTAGTGGGATTTCTTCAAGCATCTTTCTAATTTGATATTGGCTATTGGTTTGCTGTATATTGCTTTTATTATGTTTAGATATGGGCCTTGAACTCCTAATCTCTCCAATACTTTTAACATGAAGAGGTGTTGTATTTTGTCAAAGGCTTTTTTCAGTGTCTAATGAGGTGATCATGTGGCCTTTTTCTTTGAGTTTGTTTATATAGTGTATTACATTGATGTTTTTTATATATTAAACCATCCCTGCATCACTGGGATGAAGCCTACTTGATAATGGTCAATGATGGTTTTGATGTGTTCTTAGATTCAGTTTTCAAGAATTTTATTGAGGTTTTTTTTTTTTGGTATTTTGAGACAGGGTTTCTCTGTGTAACCCTGGCTATCCTGGAACTCACTCTGTATACCAGGTTGGCCTCGAACTCAGAAATCCGCCTGCCTCTGCCTCCCAAGTGGTTGGCATGCGCCACCACTGCCCGGCTTTTACTGCGTATTTTTACATTGATATTCATAAGTGAGATTGGTCTCTTTTTTTGTTGAGCCTTTGTGTGGTTTAGGTATCAGAGTACGTGTGGATTCATAGAATTAATTAGGTAGTGTTCCTTCTGTTTCTATTTTGTGGAATACTTTGAGGAGTATTGATATTAGCTCTTTGAAGGTCTGGCCCTGTTTTTTGTTTTTTGTTTGGGAAGTTTTTGATGAGTACTTCTATTTCCTTAAGGGTTATGGGACTATTTAGATAGTTTACCTGATCTTGATTTAACTTTGGTATGTGATATCTGTCTAGAAAATCATCTATTTCATCTAGATTTTCCAGTTTTGTAGAGTACAGGCTTTTTTAGTAGGTTCTGATTGATTTTTGAATTTCTTGTTTCTCTTGTTATCTCTCTCTTTTCATTTCTAATTTTGATAATTTTGATATTGTCTCTGTGCCCTTTAGTTAGTTTGGCTAAAGATTTATCTATCTTGTTGATTTTCTCAAAGAATCAGCTCTTGGTTTTGTTGATTCTTTGTATCATTCTCTTTGTTTCTACCTGATCGATTTCAGCTGAGTTTGATTATTCCCTGATGCCTACTCCTCTTGGGTGTGTTTGCTTTTTTTTGTTCTAGAGTTTTCAGGTGTGCTATTAGGTTGCCTTTATGGGATCTCTCCAATTTCTTTATGAAGGCTCTTAGTGCTATTAATTTTCCTCTCAATACTGCTTTCATTGTGCCCCATAATTTTGGCTATAATGTGTCTTCATTTTCATTGAATTCTATAAAGTCCTTGATTTGTTTCTTTATTTCTTCCCTGACCAAGTTATCATTGAGGAGAGAATTGTTTAGTTTCCCTGAGTATGTGGGCTTTCTGTTGTTTTTGTTGTTACTGAAGTCTATCCTTAATTCCTGGTGATCTGATTGAATGCATGGGATTATTTCAATCTGCTTGTATCTGTTAAGGTTTGTTTTATATCTGATTACACACTCAATTTTGGAGAAGGTTCCATGAGGTGCTGAGAAGAAGTTGTATTCTCATGTTTTGGGGTGAAATATTCTGTAGATATGTTAAGTCCATTTGGTTTTTAACTTCTATTCATTTCACTGTCTCTGTTTAGTTTCTGTTTCAGTGACCTGTCCATTGGTGAGTGTGGAGTGTTGAAGTCTCCCACTATTATTGTGTAAGGGTCAATGTGTGCTTTGGGGTTTAGTAATGTTTCTTTGATGAATGTGGGTGGCCTTGCATTTGGGGCATAGATGTTCAGAATTGAGAGTTTCTCTTGACGGAATTTTCCTTTGATGAATGTGAGGTGTCCTTCCTCATCTTGCTTGATAACTTTTGGTTGAAAGTCTATTTTATTGGAATTTAGAATGGCAACTCCATCTGTTTGTTGGGACCATTTGCACAGAAAACTTTTTTTCCAGACTCACTCTGAGATAGTTTCTGTCTTTGTCACTGAGATATGTTTCTTGTATGCAGCAAAATTCTGGATCCTATTTATGTATCCAGTCTGTCAGTCTGTGTCTTTTTATTGGGAACTTGAGTCCATTGGTGTTGATAGATATTAAAGACAGATGATTATTAGTTCTTGTTATTTTTGTTGTTAAAGGTGATATTATGATTCTCTTCTTTTGGGTTTGTTGTGAAATGTTTAATTTATTGTATTTTCTTGGGTGTAGTTACCTTCCCTGTATTGGAGATTTCATTCCAGTATCATGTGTAGGACTGGATTAGTAGAAAAATATTGTTTAAATTTGGGTTTGTCATGGAATATCTTGGTTGCTCCATCTATGGTAATTGAGAGTTTTGCTGGGTATAGTAGCCTGGGCTGGCATGTGTGTTCTCTTAGGATCTGGATGACGTCTGTCCAGGATCTTCTGGCTTTTAGAGCCTCCCTTGAAAAGTCTAGTGTAATTCTGATAGGTCTGCCTTTATATGTTACTTGGCATTTCGAAACCCTTACAGCTTTTAATAATATTTCTTTCTTCTGTGAATTTCGTGTTTTGATTATTATGTGGCAAGAGGATTTTCTTTTCTGGTCCAATTTATTTGATGTTCTGTAGTCTTCTTGTACATTTACGGCCATCTCTTTCTTTAGGTTAGGGAAATTTTTTTCTATGATTTTGTTGAAGATATTTTCTGGCTCTTTGAGCTGGGATTCTTCACTCTCCTCTATTCCTATTATACTTAGATTTGGTCTTTTCATTGTGTCCTGAATTTCCTGGATATTTTGGGTTAGGAGCTTTGTATTTTCTTTGACAGATGTGTCAATATCTTCTATTATGGTATCGTCTATACCTGAGATTGTCTCTTCTGTTTCTTGTATTCTTTTGTTAATCCTTTCATCTATAGCTCCTGATCTCTTTCCTAAGTTGTCCATCTCTAGGGTTGCCTCAATTTGTGTTTTCTTTATAGTTTCTATTTCCATTTTTAGTTCTTGGACTGTTTCATTCAATTCCTTCACCTGCTTGATTGTATTTTCCTGTATTTCTTTAAGGAATTTATTTGTTTCCTCTTTAAGGGCTTCTACCTGTTTACCTGTGTTTTCCCGTATTTCTTTAAGAGAGTTCTTTATATCCTCCTTAAAGGCCTCTGTCATCTCCATGAGATGGGATTCTAAGTCATTATCTTGCTTTTCATGCATGCTGGGGTATCCAGGGCTTGCTGTAGTGGGAGAAATGGGTTCTCAATGGATTACATTGGGTTCTGTTGCTTATGATCCTGTGCTTGCCTCTGGCTATCTGGTTATCTCTGATGTTAAATGGCCTGGGTGTTTCTGACTAGAGTCCGTCTTCTTGGAGGAAGGGAGTGCTGTCTCTGGTTAGGGTGGGCCTCTTGTGTCTCTGATTAGAGCAGGCTTCCTGTTTTTGGTTACTTTGAACCTCCTGAAAGGCAGGCAGGTTGTGTTCCTGGTTACTTTGAGCCTCCTGGGAGGCAGACAGGCTGTGAAGTGTGGGAAGATATAAGGGCCGCTGATCTGGCCCTGGTAGGAAGCAGGCCAGAAGAAGGGTGGAGCTTGGGGTGTAGGGGTTGCGGGGTGTGTCCTGTGTTAGCTGGGCCCCTTTGTTGTTCCAGCTGGTGCGAGTATTTGGGCAAGATTCTCACCTGTGTCTTTGATTACTATGAACTTCCTGGGAAGCAACCAGGCTGTAGGTATGGGTAGGTATCTGCCCATATTCTATTCTTTCACTGAGTCTTGCTTTTAGGTCCTTTTTTGAGTTTCTTTCTTGGCTTTTTCCCATGATGGTCTGCAACTGGATAGTCAAGTAAATCCTTATCTACACTAGATTATTTTGGTCACGGTGTTTATCATAGTAACAGAAACAAAGCTTGAATACTTTGGTTAGGTTTATTTCTAGATAAAACTTTAGTTTTTGCATATATGCTTTGCAATGTCTCCATTTTCAGTTGTTTCAAAAAATTATGTTTCCTTGTTGAGTTATTAATTCAAACAATAAGTTGTTAAATTCCTATGCATTGGTATAGTTTCCAAAGACATTTCTGTTTATTGGCTTCTTAGTTGCATTGTGTTCAAAGGACAACTTAGTATAATTTTGATTTAACAAAAATTGTTGAGACTTATTTTGTGTGTTTGTCATATGATCTGTCCTGGGAAATGTTCCATGTGATGTTGAGGAAAATGTCATTAGCAGCAATTGAAAGTCATGTCCTATAGAACTAGTTTATACCTACTAGGTCTATTTGGTCTTGGGTCTAATTCAACTCTGGCATTTCTTTTCAACCTTTCTTTCTGGATGTTCTGTTCAATGTTCCAGGGGGGTGTTAAGTCCCCAGCTATTATTATATTGGAGTTTCTATTGGGTCTGTTAATACTTGCTTTTTGTATTTGTATGCTTTAATGCTGGGTAAACATAAAAGTTTTGGACTATTTTCTCCTATTGAATCTATGTAGGCTCAGCTGCCTTGGAAATTGATGTGTAGACCAGGTTGGTCTTAAACTCACAGGATTCCATTTGCCTCTGTTTCCAGAGTGATGGGATTAAAGGGGTACACTTCCACCCCTGGCTTGACTTGGATTTTTTAATATTGTATATTTATGTCCTTTTTTGAGAAGTTTTCTGTTTTTGGTCTTTTGAATACACAGTCTAATCCTCTGGAATTTACAAGTCCTTCTTGAGCACCAATTACCTGAATATTTGCACGTTCTGTGCTTGTCTCATATTTGTTTTTTTCTTTCTTTCTTTTTTTTTTTTGTTTTTTGTTTTTGGAGACAGGGTTTCTCTATGTAGCCCTGGTTGTCCTGGAACTCACTCTGTAGACCAGGCTGGCCTCAAACCATAAATCCACCTGCCACTGCCTCCCAAGTGCTGGGATTAAAGGCATGTACCACCACTGCCTGACTTGTCTCACATTTCTTTAGGCTCTTTTCATTATTCAGTCCTTTTTTATCCTCCGCGTGTGCATTTTCAAATTGTCTGCTTTGTAAAATTTAAAACATCTATCCTCCTTTCCTGTTTCCCTCCATTCATCCCTTCCACATTTGTTTCTTCTTCTCTTCCTCTTTCTCTCCCTCCTCTCCTTCCTTCCTTCCTTCCTTCCTTCCTTCCTTCCTTCCTTCCTTCCTTCCTTCCTTCCT